>NC_081413.1:349570953-350174203 GCF_030272615.1 Cryptomeria japonica
ATTTATTTAAATGGTTATTTAATTTAAATGGATGATGCTATCTCATGTTGGCATAATTAGTTGATTATTATGCTCTGTGATTATTGATTTATTTAAATTAATAATTGCTAGATTTAAATGGTTAAATGACTTAATTTATTGTGTAAAGTTGCATTGATATTTTTGTGAAATAAATAAATTGCCTAGCCATTTAAAAAGGTTAAATGCTTATGTTGAAGGAAGTATTTATGGAAAAAGAAATAAATAAAAGCTTCCCTTTTTATTTTTCCATTTGGCCTTTTTAATTTAATCTTTGGAAAGAATTATTATTTTTGGGAAAGAAATAAATCTGATTGCCTTTTAGTTTTAAAATATTTAAATCTGATTGGATGAAATAACTTTAACCTAGAAGCTTAGGTTAAAAGATGTTTTGGGCATCCATTCTAGGCATTCACGGCAGGAGAAGAAGAGAATTTTTGGAGAGAAAATCCTGGAAAAACTTCCTAGAGGAGCTGGAGATTCGACCTGGTTGCAAGACTAAAATTTCTTCATCTCTTTGCTTGCTAATTGCTTCAAGGTTTGAGGTTCCCTTCTTGCTTTAAATTGGTTTTTTTTTACAATTCCAATTTGCTTCCTGTGTGTGGAAATTTATGCAATCTTCTTGTAGATGGTTGTGGAATAATTGGAATGGAAGAAATAGTGTTTATTATTGTTGGTTTTTGTGAAATCTATATCACATGTTTGCATTTAGGAAGGAAATGGTTCATTTCTCTATCTATTGTGTGTTTGATTCAAATTGGTAGATTTGGTTATATTCTGGAATTGAAATAAATGCCTATTTGGAATTCATATTTTTATTTGGTTGAATGTTCAAGGTGGATTTCACTCCTGATGGAATATTGATTTGGGAAAATGAATAATGTGACTGCTATAAATAGTGTTCTATTTCATATTTCAATCAATGATGTTGCAAGTGTATTATGTGTTGTTTTGGTCTGTGGTTCAGTCGTCCTGTGGAGGTGTATTTGGTTCCTTTGACCAAGAGGTATATGTTGGCTTCGTTGTCTTAACCATGTAGTGTCCTTGCCTTATGGTTAGCCAGGAGTTAGTATGTCCTTGTTTGACCACCTGTTTCTAATAGTGGTGTTATGGTTGTCTGCTTCGCCATAGGGTCCTCGGGGAGTGACCATGTTTGTTTAGTGTCATTTGAGAGAGTGGCTTTCACTTGGGGGTTGCACCCAAAGTGGTAGGCATTATGACCCAGCAAAAGTAAAATAATAACTAGTAATCTAATTAACTGATTAGGTGGGTAGTATCATAACATTAATAAAGATAATTGTACCTCGTGCATAGGTGAGTGCTAGTACAGGGTTCATAATGTTGTACCTTGTCTTCACGAAAGGCTGGTAGGGTCTACATGAGACTTAGTTGGAACCGGAGGTTCGGGAGAGGTTACCAGGATAGTGAGTTGGGACCTATGGAGGTTGTACCATGGTATCCATCTTAAACTATGAGATGACACTCTCTCATTTGGTTCACTTGTGTGTTTGTGCTGTTGAGTCACCCGGATTTTTGTAGGATCATTTTGTGTTGTCATGGAGTCGTATTGTTTTGTCGACCATGTCATACTTATGCATGTTTGAGGATCCTCAAGTATCTCCTAGCATGGTGAGGTGATTCCATTTGGCAATTACATGGTCGGGTGGTAGTGCCACTTCCCATTGGATGTTCGGATTTGTACCTTCATGTGAGGATTGGCTTCACAGATGTTCCTGTGGTTCATGACTCATGCTTCATCTCTTGTTTAAATATTATTGTTATTTGCAGACCCTTGTGGTCATTTTATCATTGTATCATTGTATCATTGATCTTATGTAACCTTGTAACTAGATGGGATCTATCCTTATATGTATATTGAGAAGCTATGTTTTGGAAGAGCAATGTAATCCTGTTGGAATGTTTTTATCAGTTTCCTTGATGATGTTAGTAATGCTTATTGAAGTGGAAATTATATTGTATCCTTTCAATCTTTCTTTGATGAATCTTTATTTGCTTATGGTTTCTTGTGATCATTGAGTTAATGATGCATATGTGGATTTATAGTTTTGTGGAATTTATTCTTGAAGTTAATTCTTCATTGGTAACCCTTAAGGAATTCTGGTGTAAGTCTTTCACTTGTGTTATCGTGCATGTTGTGTAAATGCACTTATGATGTTTATACTTTTAAAAACAAAAATTGTTTCACCCTTGTTGTGGGTTTTCCTTCGGGGTTCCTGGCAGGGCATTACATTTGGTATCAGAGCCCATGTTTCAACACTGGGTACTCTGGGTTTGTAGTGAGCCCATTTGCCTTGACCTTTTTGTGTAGGTGTTGTGGTGTGACTTCCTTGTGTCTTTCTTTGCCTTTGATCTGAACCTTTTTCTCTTGTGCAGTGTTAGGTCTAGGAAATCCAAGGGAGGTGGCCACGTTGGTGGCCGCACCAGAGGCAGAGGAGGACAAACGGGTCAAGGTTCTGATTGCCATAATACTTCACCACCACCCACTCATGTGAGTGTGGAT
The DNA here is from genome assembly GCF_030272615.1 of Cryptomeria japonica. Taxonomy (NCBI): domain Eukaryota; kingdom Viridiplantae; phylum Streptophyta; class Pinopsida; order Cupressales; family Cupressaceae; genus Cryptomeria; species Cryptomeria japonica. Next base: position 349,573,493 of record NC_081413.1, read on the forward strand.
AGGGATTAGTCAGTTCACCAGGAAGAACTGCATTCAGTAGAGCAGGTTCCCAAAAGGGAGGAGTTGTGTCAGATGTTTCAAGAGGTGCTAGCTAGACTAGGCCCCAGACCCGAGGTGGATCAGCCCATCCATGGCCAGGTAGAGGAATCGCTTCAGCATATTCCAAAGGGAGAGAAAGAGAGATTTCCTAGCAGGAGAGAGGTCCTAGGAGACCTAGATCCAGCTATCTTAGGGCACATGAGGGACTTGATGAGGTCCAATCCTCCCTTCTTTGATGGAAAAGGTATCGGCCTCAAGGCAGAGACCTAGCTTATCAGTTTAGATTGTTGTTTTGCTATGTATCCTTATAGTAGCAACACCAAGGCGAGGTGCACGATCATGCATCTTGAGAGCTTCGCATCTATCTAGTGGAGATTAGAGAAGGAGAGGATCGGTGTGAGCATTAACACTGCATCTTGGGAGATCTTTTTGGAGAGGTTCAAGGCATGATTCCTCTCACCCCAATAGAGGCAGTCGTGAGAAGATGAGTTCTATGCTCTATACCAATTTGGGTTGTTAGTGGATCAGTTTGAGCATAGGTTCTATGAGCTCAAACAGTATGTCAGGATCGACAATGATGAGGCTATGCTTGTGCAACACTTCTTGAGGGGTCTTAATGACCGCATCAGTGGAGGAGTGAGAGTTTTTTATCCTACTTTAGTAGAGGTAGTCATGGCGAAAGCCTGGTTGGTAGAGCAGAACCTTAGCCATGAAAATCGCGGCCAGTCTGGAGTTCAGATTGGGAGTGATCCTTTCAGTGGGTCTAGAGGTAGAGGGAATCAGTCCCAAACTGCTACACCTTTCAGGGGTCCTTAGGCACCCGCCAAGGTTGGATAGCAGCAGCAGCCACCGTTGAGACTGAAGTAGTCTTAGGGCCAGCAAGGTGGCATCTCTCAGTCCCGGAAGAGCAGGAGATGGCAGAAGGGTAGGCAGACCTTTCCAGGGCAGTCTTCTCTGGGAGCATTCTTAGGCCCTAGTGGGGAGAGCTTTCAGCAGTCCAGTGGACCATCTGGGAGTAGAGGACCGCTTAGGGGAGTTTGCTTCACTTGTGGTTAGTATGGCAACAAGGCCGCTCAGTATCCTCAACATCCTCACCAGATGAGCAGTCAAAGGCTAGTCACATCAAAGTTGATAGTGGGGGATGTAGGTAGATCCCATAGAGTATTTGTAGCGGTGGATGACCATCAGGCTTAGCATCAGAGTACTGTGATTGAGACCACAAGTGTGTTGTGTGGTACCCCTATCTCTGTACTTTTTGATTCTAGTGCTTCAGATTATTTTATTTCTTATCCATTGTGGAGCAGTGTGGAATCGTGTCTGCTAAGCAGGCAGATAGGTAGCAAGTAGAGTTGACTACCGATGTGCAAGTGTTTGTAGATGCTTTCGTTCCCAGTTGTGAGTTGGACCTAGGACCCTTTGTCACTTTAGTTGACCTTCGAGTCATTCCTTTGGGGTCCTATGGAGTTGTGTTGGGGATAGATTGGTTATCATCTCACAATGCTCGTGTAGACTATCGTCTGAAGACAGTAGAGTGTGCAGATGACCATGGCAGGAGAGTGGGGATCGTTGGAGTTCAACGATCGATATCCTTACGTATGATTTCCGCCATGCAACTTAGGCGGTACATGCATCAAGGGTGTCAACTTTTTGCAGTTTCTCTTGAGGATGTGGATGAGGGAGAGAGTCAATAAATCGCTCTTGATGGTCACCCTATTCTTCGAGAGTATGCGGATGTGTTTCCTTTGGATATTCCTGGTATGCCTCTGAAATGAGACATAGACTTTCACATTGACTTGGTTCCTAGCACAGAACCTATTTCAAGAGCACCATATCGGATGACTACTCAGGACTTGAGTGAGTTGAAGTTGCAAGTTGAGGAGTTGTTGGCCAAGGGATTCATTCATCCTAGTGTTTCTCCTTGGGGTGCGCCAATTATCTTCGTCAAGAAGAAGGATGGTTCTCTTCGATTATGCATTGGTTATCAACAGTTGAATAAGGTAACCATCCGGAACTGATATCCATTGCCTCAGATTGATGACCTCTTTGATCAGGTGAAGGGAGCCAAGGTGTTCTCTAAAATAGACCTGAAGTCTGGGTATCATCAGTTGCACATTCATGATGCAGACATTCATAAGATGGTGTTTTGTACTCATTATGGTCACTATGAGTTCATAGTGGTGCCATTTGGGTTGATGAACATGCCTTCAGTGTTCATGATTCTTATGAATGGGGTTTTTCGCACCTACCTTGACCACTTTGTTCTTGTGTTTTTGGATAACATATTTATTTATTCTAGATCCATGGAACAGCATGAGGGTCACTTGCGTCAGGTATTGCAATGCTTGAGGGAGAATCAACTTTTTGCGAATTTGGCGAAGTGTGATTTCTTCCAATCAGAGGTGAGCTATCTTGGTCATATAGTTTTGGGAGAAGGTGTATCAGTGGATCTTTCTAAGATCCAAGCCATTTTTGATTGGCCAGCGCCGACCAATATTTCTGAAGTCCGAAGTTTCATGGGTTAGGTCGGATATTACCATTGCTTTGTTCAGGGCTTTTCTTGGATAGGCCATCCGATTACTTCTCTTCAGAGGAAAGGGAAGAAGTTTGTTTGGTCAGAGAAGTGCGAATTGGCTTTTTGTACCTTGAAGGAACTCCTTGTTAGTGCTCTGATTTTGGTAGTTCCTGACTCGTCCAGAGATTTCATGGTATGCACAGATGCCTCTTTAGAAGGTATAGGTGCGGTGCTTATGCAAGATGGATGTGTGGTTGCCAATGAGTCTCGCAAACTCAAGGATCATGAGTTGAACTATCTAGTTCATGACTTGGAGTTGGCAGATGTAGTGCATGCGTTGGTTCGTTGGAGACATTTCCTGTTGGGGCGTCGGTTTGAGCTACATAGTGATCACCGCAGTTTGCAGTATATTTTCATGCAGCTGAACTTGAATGCTCGATAGCGAAGATGGATGGAATTCATCTGTGAGTATGATTTTGAGGTTCGTTATATTCAGGGGAAAGAGAATTTAGTGGTAGATGCTTTGAGCCGTTGGCGGCGTGAGCTTGTAGCATTGTCCCTTGGTGTGGACTTGAGTGAGAGAATTCTTGGAGTTCTTCCTCAGGACACCTGGTATCAGGATGTTAGAGTCGTGGTGGAGTCTGGAAGACCATTGGAGGGTAGATATTCTGGATATTCTCTTGATTCAGATGGTCTTCTTAGACATCTTGGATGGATCTATGTACCTCCTTTGGAGGGTCTTCGCGTCTTGATCATGACTGAGGCCCATTGTGCACCTTATTTGACACACCCTGGTGTCAAGAAGATGCATGTAGATCTTAGACAGATATATCATTGGGCTGGTATGAAACATGACATTGTTGATTTTGTGTCCAGTGCTTCGAATGTCAGCGGGTGAAGGCAGAGCATCAGCACCCTGCAGGGCTTTTACAACCGAATTTGATACCGGATTGGAAATGGGATATCATTCCCATGGATTTCATAGTAGGGTTGCCTATTTCTTCACAGCGTCATGATGCCATCATGGTCATTGTTGATAGATTGACCAAAGTTGCTCATTTTGTTCCTATTCGATCTTCTTATACTGCAGTAGTGGTGGCACGAGTCTTCTTGGAAGATGTGGTGAGGTTGCATGGGATCCTAAGGAAGATCATTTATGATAGAGACCTTGTCTTTACATCGGCCTTGTGGACCTCACTTCAGCATGCTTTGGGGACCCAGTTGAACTTCAATTCAGCTTATCACCCAGAGACCGATGATCAAACTGAGCGTGTGAATCAGGTCTTGGAGGACATGCTTCGCATGTATGTTATGGATCAACAGTCGTGTTGGGAGGAATATCTTTGCCTTGTGGAGTTTGCTTATAATAACGGATATCACAGCTCTATAGATGTGTCGCTCTTCCAGGCATTGTATGGTTGTCCTTGCCATACTCCTTTGAGTTGGGATCGGTTGGAGGATAGGGTGTGTTTAGGACCGAATTTGCTATGTGAGATGGAGCAGCAGGTTGAGCAGATAAGTGGGCATTTGGTTATTGCATAAGATAGGCAGAAGAAGTATGTCGATGCTCATAGAGTCGATCGCCAATTTTCTGTTGGCGATCGTGTGTTCTTGAGAGCACGTCTGTGGAAGAGTCTAATCCGTTATGGAAAGGGTTCTAAGTTGGCACCTCATTTTGTAGGCCCTTTTGAGATCCTTGAGAGGATAGGACCTGTTGCCTATCGTCTTGCCTTGTCGCCGAGTCTATTCCACATCCATGATGTCTTTCATGTTTCTGTTCTTTGTCCTTATCATTGTGATGTGACCCATGTTCTTGATTGGAATGCTTTGCAAGTCGAGGACGGACAGCTTTCCATCAAGCCTGTGCGCATCCTTTAGCATCAGGATTTGACCCTCAGGGGTCGTACCATCGAGCAGGTAAGGGTCCTATGGGACCCCAATGATGACTCCACTGCTACTTGGGAAGATGCAGCGAAGATGAGAGAGCTTTATTCTTATCTGTTTTAGGCTTCTAGGAGTAAGCCTAGGCTTGGGGGGGAGGATGTAGTACCCCTCCTCGATCAGCCTCTTTTGTATGTTTTGAGTTACTTCGGTGACTGTTCTGTGGAACATTATTGTATATTGATTTGGATATAATGCGATTTTATTTCATGCTTTATCTAGATTTACGGTGTATGATTTTATACAGTATCTCAATGCTTATGGATAATGTTATTTTATGGATCTTTATCATGGACTGACACTTTCCCCTATTATTGCGATGCGTTATTTATATGTTGCGTGCTTGCAAGTGTATTGGGATGCGAGGGGATGATTTTGCTTCACTCACTCCGGTGAGATAGGGAACATCACAATTCTCCTTCATCAGTGTGTGTGTCGTGTCTATATATATATATATATATAGGTCTATATGCATGTGTGGTTCTTTGGTGCAGGACATTGCAGGTACTAGTACCGGGTAGGTACAGGGTATTGACTCCACCTCATTTTGCAGGTCTAAGCATGCCTTATATATCTGATGGGAGTGGAGGAGATAGTTGTTGTACCCTAGCTTGACCGCAATTACACTCGAGTGAGTGTTGTCAGTCGGTTGTCTTTCCTGTCTGGTTGGTATGCGAGTCATGGTGCCTTGGTCTGGTCATTTGAGAGTCGTCATTTGATATGTCTTGCTATTGCGTGTTTCTATTTATTTAAATGGTTATTTAATTTAAATGGATGATGCTATCTCATGTTGGCGTAATTAGTTGATTATTATGCTCTATGATTATTGATTTATTTAAATTAATGATTGCTATATTTAAATGGTTAAATGGCTTAATTTATTGTGTAAAGTTGCATTGATATTTTTGTGAAATAAATAAATTGCCTAGCCATTTAAAAAGGTTAAATGCTTATGTTGAAGGAAGTATTTATGGAAAAAGAAATAAATAAAAGCTTCCCTTTTTATTTTTCCATTTGGCCTTTTTAATTTAATCTTTGGAAAGAATTATTATTTTTGGGAAAGAAATAAATCTGATTGCCTTTTAGTTTTAAAATATTTAATCTGGTTGTATGAAATAACTTTAACCTAGAAGCTTAGGTTAAAAGATATTTTGGGCATCCATTATGGGCATTCACGGCAGGAGAAGAAGAGAATTTTTGAGAGAAAATTCTAGAAAAACTTCCTGGAGGAGCTGGAGATTCGACCTGGTTGCAAGACTAAAATTTCTTCATCTCTTTGCTTGCTAATTGCTCCAAGGTTTGAGGTTCCCTTCTTGCTTTGAATTTGTTTTTTTTTTAAATTCCAGTTTGCTTCCTCTGTGTGGAAATTTATGCAATCTTCCTGTAGATGGTTGTGGAATAATTGGAATGGAAGAAATAGTGTTTATTATTGTTGGTTTTTGTGAAATCTATATCACATTTTTGCATTTAGGAAGGAAATGGTTCATTGCTCTATCTGTTGTGTGTTTGATCTTGAAAATCAATTTCTTGTTTTACCTCTTTTATTTGGAATACATGAACTAGATTTAGCTTGTTGTATGCTTTCTAGTTTCATGTTGCATAGATTTGGGGTCTTGTGGGCCTATATTTCATCTTTTATCTTGCTGGTAAATATCCATTTGAGAAAATTGGATTTGGCAGTATGTATGTGTGTGCCTATGAACTGATCTGGGAATGAATCATTTTCATGTTTAAATGATTTGGTGGAGTGATTTTTTTAATGCCTTGGAGGCATGTGTTTTCGTTAGTTTAGTAGACTTTACCATTCCTATGATGGGCTTGCCTCATCACATGAGTCAGTAGTGTCTGCTACCCGCAGGTAGAAGAACTACCAGTCAGCGGCATCGTTACGCAGTAGCAGTGCTACCGGTTGGTAGGACTGCCACCGGTTGGTAGTAGCACTACTGATCGGTAGGACTGCTACCGGTTGGTAGCGGCTACTACCAGCAGTAGCGGCACTACCGGTTGGCAGTACCGCTACCGGTTGGTAGCAATGCTACCGGTCGGTAGTGGTTGTTACCAGTGGTAGCGGCACTACCGGTAGGTATTGTCTGTTGCCACGGTAGCAGCACTATTGCGGGTTGACTTTTGCCACCGCTTGACCCTGTGCCTTACCGGTGCAAACCGGTATGTTATAAATTATTTTAATTTTGTTAAGTGAACATGTGGAAGTGGTTGTTTTATGTTAAGCATAAATGGTGATTTTTCATGTGATTTTTATTATGGGGTTAATAAATTTATCAATGGAAATCAAGGCATGAATTAGTGATTCAAATTGGTAGATTTGGTTATATTCTGGAATTGAAATAAATGCCTATTTGGAATTCATATTTTTATTTGGTTGAATGTTCAAGGTGGATTTCATTCCTGATGGAATATTGATTTGGGAAAATGAATAATGTGACTGCTATTAAGAGTGTTCTATTTCATATTTCAATCAATGATGTTGCAAGTGTATTATGTGTTGTTTTGGTTTGTGGTTCAGTCGTCCTGTGGAGGTGTATTTGGTTCCTTTGACCAAGAGATATATGTTGGCTTCGTTGTCTTAACCATGTAGTGTCCTTGCCTTATGGTTATCCAAGAGTCAGTATGTCCTTGTTTGACCACTTGTTTCTGATAGTGGTGTTATGGCTATCTGCTTCGCCATAGGGTCCTCAAGGAGTGACCATGTTTGTTTAGTGTCCTTTGAGAGAATGCCTTTCGCTTGGGGATTGCACCCAAAGTGGTAGGCATTATGACCCAGCGAAAGTCAAATAATAACTGGTAATCTAATGAATTGATTAGGTGGGTAGTATCATAACATTAATAAAGATAATTGTACCTCGTGCATAGGTGAGTGCTAGTACAGGGCTCATAATGTTCTGAGAAGGGCTCTAATGGCAAACTAACCACCTTGTCTTCACGAAAGGCTGGTAGGGTCCGCATGAGACGTAGTTGGAACTAGAGATTCGGGAGAGATTACCAGGATAGTGAGTCGGGACCTATGGAGGTTGTACCATGGTATCCATCTTAAGCTATGCGATGACACTCTCTCATTTGCCTCACTTGTGTGTTTGTGTTGTTGAGTCACCTGGATTTTTGTAGGGTCATTTTGTGTTGTCATGGAGTCGTATTGTTTTGTCGACCATATCATACTTATGCTTGTTTGAGGATCCTCAACTATCTCCTAGCATGGTGGGGTGATTCCATTTGGCAATTACATGGTCGGGTGGTAGTGCCACTTCCCATCGGATGTTTGGATTTGTAACTTCATGTGAGGATTGGCTTCATAGATGTTCCTGTGGTTCATGACTCATGCTTCATCTCTTGTTTAAAGATTATTGTTATGTGGAGACCCTTGTGGTCATTATATCATTGTATCATTGATCTTATGTAACCTTGTAACTGGATGGGATCTATCCTTATATGTATATTGAGAAGCTATGTTTTGGAAGAGCAATGTAATCCTGTTGGAATGTTTTTATCAGTTTCCCTAATGATGTTAGTAATGCTTATTGAAGTGGAAATTATATTGTATCCTTTCAATCTTTCTTTGATGAATCTTTATTTGCTTATGGTTTCTTGTGATCATTGAGTTAATGATACATATGTGGATTTATAGTTTTGTGGAATTTATTCTTGAAGTTAATTCTTCGTTGGTAACCCTTAAGGAATTCTGGTGTAAGTCTTTCGCTTGTGTTATCGTGCATGTTGTGTAAATGCACTTATTATGTTTATACATTTTTTTTTAAAATTGTTTCACCCTTGTTGTGGGTTTTCCTTCGGGGTTCCTGGCGGGGCATTACATATATGTATATGCATATGTATGTGTATATTATATGTGTATGTGTATATTATATGTATATGTGTATGTATATACATGTATATATATGTATATGCATATGTATATGTATATGTATATACATATAATACATACACATATATATACATGTGTGTATGTGTATGTGTATGTGTATGTGTATGTGTATGTGTATGTGTATGTGTATGTGTATGTGTATGTGTATGTGTATGTGTATGTGTATGTGTGTGTGTGTGTGTGTGTGTGTATCTGTGTGTGTGTGTGTATATCTATGTGTGTGTGTGTGTGTGTGTTTCCATGATTGAATGTCGTAAATGTTGAAATAGGGAATAAGGACGATCACAAGATCCTTAACTATCAAAGCAATTCCAAACACAAATCAAAGAAATGAAATGCACAAATGAAAGAATCAAACAATTATCCTAATTGAAAACCCCCTCGATTGCATTGTAGCTTCCATTGCTCTTCTCCTTAGTTGTTGTTGAATGGCTCTCAGATATTGCACTGATTTCCTGCATAGATTGGCAATTATTTTGAAGACTGTGATCTAGCTTTATAGATTTTCAACACAACGGAGGTGAGGATTTGAACTCAAGTGTTGATTGATAGATAACTAAAATTGATTAATCAGTTAACTCAATAGATTAATCTGTTAACAAATTTGATCGATTCGTTAACTCATTTGATTGGGGAGTCAACTAAATAGATTGGCTAGTGAACTGAATAGACTAGTCAGTTGACTAAATTGATTGAGAGATGACTGATTAGATGGATTAGAAGACTGAAATGATTGATTAGTCATAAGAAGCTGATTTTGAGTGAAAATGGGAGATTGAGGAGTTAACTGAGTTAACTGATTAGTCAACTGATTTGATCAATCAGTTTGATTTCAACATGTGTTGTAGGATTTTGAAATTGAATTTCATTTTCATTTTCAATTTGGATTTGAATTTGGACTTTCGAATGCTGAAATGCACATGAAATTAACTGAAATTCACATTTGGTGAAATGTTAATTTGGAAGAAAAGAAATTAAGTGAAATGATATGAAATTCGAATTTGGGAAAAATAAAATGAAATTAATTGGAATTAGAATTTGGGGAATTAGAGGAATAATTAATTAATTTAAATAATTTAAATGAAATTATTTAAACATTAGAAATGAAATTTAATTAAATAATAAAGATTATTTAACTAAGAAAAATGTCACCATTAATTAAATAATTAATATTTAATTAATACGTAGAAGAGGATTAATTGATTAGATTGATTTGAGAATAGAAATTGAATAATTAGCAATGTTGAATGTGATAATCAGAAGAAATAATTAGTTTAATCAAATAATTAAAGCATTAATTAATTAAGTAGACAAATAATTAGTTTGCGATCAATCAGACATTTTTCGGTGTCTACATTTGTCCCTCTTTGACACAATGTTGAAACAACATTGTTTTAAAGAAAATTAAAAAAATATGCCCCAGCGACACTTAGGGTGTAAATATGCCCCCTCGAAAAAAGTGGTCAAAAAATTGTGAAATTAAGACCATTTTTTTGAAAATATGCTAATAATCGATCTCACGTGAAGTTTGGTGAGGTTTCGGTCTCGTTTGATATGGCTTGGACTGCGTTGAAGTTGGAGGGGATCACAGTCGTTAGGGTGGCAAAAAACCCTAATTGTGAGCTATAAATTGGAAATTGGTTTTGATTTTAGCTCATTTGTACTCATTTGCTTTGTAGGAGTTCCTTGGAGATTTTAGTGCTTTCAGCATCCTTGGATTGAGATGGTAGGTCACAAAGCGAGGCTGCATTTATATGAGCGAGTGCGATCATATCAAAGACCTCCCGGCACTGGAGACATGGTTTTTGCACATTTTTGTTTGTTTTTTCAAAAATTCATTGATGTGTTAATGTGCAAAAATTAAAAAATTCGCAATTGAGTGTCGTTTTATTCGCATTTGTTAATTTTAGTTCGCAATTGCTTTTAACAATTCGTACTTGCTTTTTTATCTCGCAATTGTCAATATTGATTCACATTTGAAACTTTTAGTTTGCAATTGCTTTTAACAATTCTCACTTGCTTTAAATAGTTCGCAATTACATTAATTAGTTCACAATTGCATTAAATAGTTCGCATTTTACAATAATATGAATTTCTTTATGTTTTTCTCGTGATGCGAATGATGTATCTAATTCATTTTTTTTCTTTGTCAAATGTAAGAGAATTATCCAGTCTTGGTTGTGAAACAGACGAGGCCAGATGGTCTTGATCGACGTCATGAGTTAGATGTCGAGGATACAACTCTGCTCCAACAGGTTGGATTATACAATATAGTGCATTTGCCTAAGGTTATGGCCAACAGAGCCATGATCACTTCCTTGATTGAGCGGTGGCATTCAGAGACTTGCTCATTTCATCTGCTGACAGGTGAGGCATCCATCACACTTGAGGATGTGTGGTTTATTCTACACATTCCCATATTTGGTGCACGGGTTACATTTGATCGTCGTGATGGCTTCCTTGTGCACTTTGTTTGAGTGTTTCAAGGACGATCTTCATATCCGAGGTCGTTATGAGATTCATTGGGATTATTTAGATTATGATGATCTCATTGTTGTTCTTTGTTGCATTGTTCCTTGATTATTGATCCCCGATAGACATACCCATGGTTTCCATGTTGGATGGGGATGAGTGATTCATGATATTGTTATTGATAGATGAGTGTTTGCTTGGGATCCCTATCTTCTTGCCACTTTATATCATCAAATGCATGTGATTGTATATTTGCAGCAGAAATTTGTTGGATGTCATGTTACTTTGCTCTAGATATGGGCTTGGGAGCATATTGCTATATTTCGGCCTATGATACATGTTGATTTACAGCCAGAGCAGCCATATGCCTATAGATATATTATTGGAGTGAGACATAGGGCGTCGGGTAACATTTTGTAATGGCGTCATCAGATTGATACATTACAGTACTTCTCATGGAGACCTTATCTTACTTGTTCTCGTTGGGCTGATGATGCCCAACATCTTCTTTTTTGTTGACAGCAGAGATACCTTATTGGGCGAGATGTTGGTGGTCACAAGGTTATTGATATGCATCTTCCTATTCGTGTACTCCGATAGTTTAGGGAGATATAGGGCATTCTAGATGTCACAACCTATTTTGCTCGTACTACTCATGAGATCGGTGATTGGGGTGCATGTGTGCAGCCTCATGTTGCCATTGCAGAGTTTAATGCTCTTTCTCCTGTTCAGTGGGGTTGGCTAGCTAGTGTTGCGGATCCAAGGACTACAACACAGTATAGTGTATGGTGGATACAGCATAGGCCCATACCTTTGACATATCCTATAGTTTTGATTGTAGCTCAGCAGATAAGGCATAGCAAGAGTCCCGGGGGGAGAGGGAAAGGACAAGGTAGAGATGGAGGACAAATAGATGGAGGAGGGAGAGATGGAGGTAAAGGAGAATGGGACAGAGGAGTAGAGTTGGAGGATGGGATAGGGGTCAAATAGATCTGATAGCAGCAGTTGTAAAGCAGGTTCATAGTGGAGAGGAGGATGTGGATGTCGGTGGAGACACTACATCTATGAGCAGTGTGTATGGATGTAAAATTCATCTTAATAAAAATTATTCAATTAGAAATCAAGGGAAATCATGAATCCCTATCTAATCAAAGAATCAAACAAACAAGACAATGAAATAATGTAATATCAAGAAATAAGAATTATAATAATTCAATGAAACTCCCTATTCCAAGATTGCATGTCGCTTACATTGCTCTTCTCTTCTATGTGGTATGATAGCTCTCGGATATTGCATTGGTAACCTACAAGTGACACAAATATTTGAAGTTCGTGATTATTGAAAATGGAGATTGGATGCTCAATTTATAGAAAATTGGAGAAGATTGATTGAAAAGTGGAACAGATTGATCAAGAGGTGGAACTCAAGTGAGCTCACATGAAAATTGATAGTTGAACTGTTGATTGTAGGAGTGGAACTCAATAGATGGAATAGATTAATTGAGTCAACTGATTGAGAAAAAGTTGACTGAAGGAAGAAAAAGAATGATTGATGGAAATAAAGAGGATGACATAGAAAGCTTAATTTAGAAAAAGCTAACTGAAAGATGGAATAGAGATTGGAGAGATAAATGATTTAATTAATTAATTTAGCATGTGCTTGCATTTTGACTTAGATTTTCAATTTAATCTTTGCATGAGATTTATTCAAATAATTGAATTTATTTTAATTCAATTTAGCATTTGAATATATTTAGAACTTGACTTTGATTTTCAACTTGGTTTTTGAAATCATGCACATGTAATTGAATTTGGAAGAAATTAGAAGAATGCGAAATTAAATGAAATTAGAATTTGGGGATTTGGAAATGGAAGAATTAATTAGTTAATTAAATAATTTAAAGAAACTATTTAATTTTGTAGAAATGGAATTTAATTTAATAATAAAGATTATTTAATTTAAAGGATTAAAATTACAATTAATTAAATAATTAATATTTAGAAAAGGGTTAAATGATTAGATGATTAGAGGTAGAAATTGAATAATTAGTTAATTTAAATAATAAAGATTATTTAAATTGGGGAATTAACCATAATTAATTAAATAATTAATATTTAATTAATATTTAGAAAATGATTAAATGATGATAAAATAGGAAATAGAATAATTAGTAAGATGATGAGGAAATATGAAATTAGAAGAATAAGATTAATTAACTTAATTAAAGAATTAAAGAATTATTTAACTAATTAGATGAATAATTAGTACATGATCAATGAGACATTTTTAGGTGTCTACATTTGCCCCTCTTTGAGACAAAGTCGGAATGACACTGTTTCAAAGAAAACGAAATTTTTTGCCCTAGTATGCCTTGGTATTGTTGTATAGTGTAAATACGCCCCCTCGGAAAAGGTGATCGAAAAATTCCAAAATTGAGACCATGTTTGCGATATCAATTTAACGAGCAAGCGTGTAAAATTTCGTGCGATTTTGAGATCGTTTGAGTAGGCTACGAGATGTTTGAAGCTGGCAGGGACCATGGGCGTCGAGGTGTCAAAAAACCCTAATTTTGTGCTATAAATAGAGATTTTTAGGTTTTCATTTGCTCATTTGCAATTTGGTAATTCCTTGGTTTTCTCTGCAATTTGTGTGTTTTTTTCTGAGTATTTGATCATCATGGCTAGTTATAGAGCTCGATTGCACCTATCTGGCCGAGTACATTCATATCAGAGACCTCATGGGACTGGCGGCATGGTATTTTTCCAAATTTTTCCTGATTTTATGCCTGTTTTCCAAAAAAAATTCCATGATCAATTTTTGCACTGTGTCACGCAATCGCTTGTCGATGTTTATGCATTAATGTTAACTATACCACAAACGCTTTAACTGTTACGCATGTGTTTTAAGTGTTACGCATTAGCTTTAAACATGTCGCATTCATGTTTAGCTTTATGCATAAGTGTTTATTGTTACGCAAGAGCTCATATCATTACGCATTAGCATCAAACATCACACAAGAATCATAATTGTACCGCATTAGTCATAACTATCACGCAATCGTTGTAAATGTAATTTTTTGTCATGCATTTTAAAATATTTTTGTTTTTTCGAGATCCAATATCTGATATTTTGGACATCTTCTCATTGCAGGAAAACATTGGAGTGTTATACTGCTGACAGAGCAGACCTAGTGGACTTGATCTTCGAGATGACTTACTGGATGAGGAGATTGAGCATATCCGACAGCTTGGTTTATATCATGTTTTACACTTGCCAGAGGTTATGGCCAACAAGGCCATGATTATAGCTTTGATAGAGTGATGGCATTCTGAGACTTGTTCTTTTCATCTTCTGACTGGTGAGGCATCCATTACCTTAGAGGATGTATGGTGTATACTACATATTCTGATTCATGGTGAGAGATTTGTATATGACCATGATGATGGCATTGCTGGACTATGTGCACTTTTTGAGTGTGAGATTAAAGACCTGCAGATCAGTGGCCGTTATGACATCCCTTGGGCCTGATTAGACTATGATGACATGACTATTGTATTATGCAGTTTTGTCAGTGGTTTATTGATACCTGACAGATGAGGTCATGGGTTTCCAGTTGGATGGGGCAGAGTGCTCCATGATATGATTGTTCATCGTCAATTGTATGTGTGGGGTCGTTGTCTACTAGCCATGTTATACTATCAGATGCATGGTATTATGTATCTTGGATACCGTTCTATTAGTTGTGGTGTTACTTTGCTTCAGACATAGGCATGGGAGCACATTTCTATGTCTAGGCCTATCATTCATGTAGATTTGCAGCCTGGTGAGCCTTATATGCTTTCAGGTATATAGCAAGTATCAGATACAAGGGTTCGAGGAACACCTTGTATTGGAGACATCAGTTTGACATATTGCAGCATTTTATTTGGAGACCATACTTGGATTGCCCTGGTTAGGAGGACGATGCAGTACACTTGCCTTTCTGCCGACAGCAGAGATATTTGATTGGTAAGACCTTTGAGACCCAGTGGATTATCGAGATGTATCTTCCAGGGCAGGTTCTGAGACAGTTCGGTGAGGTACAGGTGACACATGTGGTTACTGCTTATTTTGCTCGTGTATCGTGGGAGGTATCTGATTGGGGTGTTTGCATACAGCCACATGTTGCTTCTACTAAGTTTGATTCTCTGCAACCATTACTTTGGGGTTGGGGTAGAGGTGCAGCGGATTCAGGAATGACGATGGAGTATGATGCATGGTTTTCTAGGCATAGGGCAGTGCCTTTGACTGATCCTGTTGTTCCGATTACAGCACACAGCAGATTCACCATCCTAGACAGTGGTTGAGGATAGACGCAGGGGAGAGAGCCGGAGGAGGAGGAGAGAGTGGAGCTAACAGAGGAGGTGAGGATGATGAGGGAGATGAGGATGATGAGGGAGGAGGTGAGGGAGATGAGGGAGATGAGGGAGATGAGGATGTAGACATTGGTGGAGACACCGAGTCTATTAGCAGTGAGGATAGTGATGATTCTTCTAAGTCATCGAGCAGCGAGAGTGGAGGTGATGATGAGGATATGCCTGAGCTAGAGGATGTGCCTGGTGCAGAGGGTGGGAGAGGACAGGTTAGTGAGGAGGATGAGCTACAAATTCTTAGAGCGCGGGTCCAGAGTTTGGAGGATGAGGTCGCTAGAAAAGATATCGAGCGAGATACTTATCGTGCAGATTATGGTGCCCTTGAGGCTGAGAGAGATCATCTCTGGAGGGAGAGAGATGAGGCAGTGCGGAGATGTTAGATTACCATGGATGTCTTTGATCAGCTTTTTAGAGCACGTACCGATGCGTGTGACCAGGCAGATAGATATTTCACTGCTGCATAGGAGGCTATTTATTATAGACAAGCATATGAGCGAGCCATCCCTGAGGGTCAGAGAGAGCCTAGCTTCAGTACGTTTATGGGGAGCAGATCGAGTAGATCTACTTCATGACGGACTAGCAGTGGTGGCGTTATGGGACCACCTCGACATCCTGGGGAAGGATCTAGTGGACAGGATCCACCTGTTGACAGAAGCAGTGTTGGTTGATCATGTTATCTGAGCCTTTGGGCTTATTTATTATATTCACACACATTATCATTTTTGAGTTATATATATATGATATGCAGGTCTTGGTAGTGATCTATTTATGTTTTGCTTCCCATCTATGCTTATATGATGTTATTAGTTTTATGATGCATATCTATTTGATTCTATATGATTCTTAATGCAATGGTAGTACATGTATGTATTAATGATGGTAATGGATTTTAAAATGAATGCAATGAAATCTATAATGAATGTTTTTTGTATGATAATGGTTGAACCAATTTTAACTCAGATACACCTTGAAGAAATGTTAGTTAGATGCTAGAAAGAAAAATTGATGATAGAAAGAATGTTAGAAAGAATGTGATTTAGACAGAAGATAAGAAATCAACAAACTATCAATAAGCAAATGAGATGAGAATGAGAATGAAATTTTAAGAAATCACGAACCTGTGTCACATATTTTATTGCGTCAATATATATTCATCACTGAGCCTTATTATTGAACAATGAAGCTTAGCACATCAGGGTATAAGGAACCAAGATGCAAAGATATCTCATTGTAGAAACAAACACGTAGCAAACAAGGAGTGAACCCTCCATTTTGGGAGTTACACTAGGGGTCGAGGTATGTGTGGCGATTTCACCTTGATGTGAAGGCTCTTATCACAGACACCCACTAGAGCAATTTCCCTAGAATTTCATTGGTTCACACCACAAACAACAAACAAAGAAAAAGATAATGCCCATCATAGCTCCTCTAGTCACTTTTGGACATCCTTGAGTAGCATAGGAACAATATCTGTCTCCAAATGATAAAAAGATAAAGACTGACCCAGACAAAATTCAGCAGCTATACTGACCTTGTGCCTTCGTTCTCAGTTGCTTGATGTGATGGTTGATAATGTCTGATCTCAAAAAGTTGCGGACCCGTTTAAGACTGACCTGTCTGATTTTGAGTGTATCCTCTTCTATTTAAGACAAGATAATGATCACGTTGATATGGATATGATACGATTGATAAGACAATTTGATCGGTTGATTGCAGATGTTTGACTGGATAGCCGTATCCTTTGTTAACTTCGTGCGAAGTGTTTGCTCGATATCTGCTAGGGTATTTGTTTCTCACAAGACATTTTATTGTAAGTTTTTCTAATTGATTGATTCTCGATTTTTAGTTCATTTCCAAGAGCTTTTTCGATGTTTTTGGATTATGTAGATCGATATTTGAATGTTTTTTATTAGTTTTTTTAGGACTTTATCCGATGTTCTTGGTTGTTATGTTTTTCATTGTTTTTTGGATGATTTTTATAGGACATTATATGGATGTTTTTGGTATTTTTTCAGGACTTTATATGATTTTTTGGATTTTGAGTTTTTCAGTGTTTTTGAATTTTATGTTTTTCAGTGTTTTTGAATTTTATGTTTTTCATTGTTTTTGAATTTTATGTTTTTCACTGTTTTTGGATATTTTCGAAGGATGTTATCTGATTTTTAGGATTTTTTCACGACTTTATATGATTTATTGGATTTTTTCAGTTATGCCCCCAGTGTGCAGACCTGTACGACATGATGATCCGCAGAATGTATGTGGAGACAAATGAATTTTTGACATGACCTATGTTAATGCAATATGCATGATGAAGATGCATTTCCTATTCGAACAAGGTTAACTATGTTTGTTTTAGCATTTATAATACACCAATTGAAATGAAGGTGCAAAACATTTCATAGATAAGTGGCCAATCGATCTCTAAGGTCCCTAGGAACATTCATCTCAACACACTTAGTGACTAGGATTTACAAATGGAGACGCAAAAAACTACCCCATTGGTTCTTGAAATTTTGATCTTCTTTTGCCCATGTGTGTGCAGATGAGTTAATTATTTCTCTTGTGTTCACTAAAGATCCTTAGCATCCTATATGACTAGCTACATGGATTATCCTAACTTCAAAAGCATCCCGAATAGAGCCTCGCTGCCAACAAGCCTTGAAAGCTCTGACGAGGTTATAGACTGTAATTTTTCAAATATTGCTCCATTTCTAGTAGGCGTTCATAGCCCTGATGGAGTTACTTGCATGTTCCCATAGTCAAGCTTTTTTTATCGCATTTGTATACATGATATTTTAGTTATATATCAGTTCTCTTTTGCCTTGAGATGGACATTTGGCATAGCTCTTTTTTTCTTCTTTTTTTCTTGCCTTGACTTGTAAGTAATGAAACCTACTTGGGTGTGACAATTACAGCGGCGTTGAAGTAGAATTTTAGATTTTTCACTAGTCATATGATCAACTAGGTGTATAGAATGAATTAGAGATTTATTGTGTTTGAGATATAGCAATTGATAGATTATGGGTTAACAAGTCTCTAATAGTGAAATCACTACCCTACCATAAGTAAAGCGTCGTCACAGGGTAATGTTGTAAATGAATGACCTTAGGATCTTGAAGACTTCAAGTCTGAATATCTAAGAAAGGAAATTATCCTTGTTTCTCTTGAATGTAAACGAATGATAAAATTGAACAGTTGCCTTGTTTTATTAATGCTGCTATATGAAAATACCGAAACTTTTGAGAATGCGATGCATTTAAAAAAGAAACTATATGTAATGCAGTGTTTTAAATGATATGATATGCAATGTAGAAAGTAAAACCTAAACTACACAGCCCTTAAGTATAATATCGCTTAAGGTGCATGTTGTTCATAGGGTCAGAGAGTGGATCTCCCTCCATGGTAGCCAAATTATATGCTCCATTGCCTATGAACCTTTTTATAATGAAAGGACCTAGCCAGTTAGGTTCAAATTTCCCTAGCCTTTCTCATTCCGCTAGGTTCCTCTGATTCTCTATAGTACTAGATCTCCCACTTGAAAAGTTCATGGGCGGACCCGTTTATTATAACTCTGTCTCAGTTTGATTTGATATCCTTGTAGATGGTTAAACGTTGTTTGTCCTTTTTCATCAAGGGTTTCAAGTTCTTGTAACCTTGCTACCCTGTAGTCTTCCTCGGATATGATGTTTTCTAAGGAGACTCTTAGAGACGGTATTTCTATTTCAATGGGGAGTATCGCTTTTGTCCCATAGACCAAGGAATATGGTTTTTCTTCTGTAGGTGTGCGTACTCCAATTCCGTAAGCCCAAAGAGTGGGATTTAACTAAATATGTCAGTCTCATCCTGTGTCAGTGACTACTTTCTTAAGAATTTTCAATATTGTTTTATTTGTAGCCTCTGCTTGTCCATTACTTTCTGGAAAATACGGTGTGGCAAATCTCTGTTGTATATGAAATTTGTCACACAACTCTTTCACATCCTGGTTTTTAAATGGGCGTCCGTTATCTATAACAAAGCACATCGGAACTCCGTATCTACATATAATGTAGTTGAGCATGAATTTTGATATCTGCTTTCCAGTGGTGTATGTTAGAGGAATTGCCTCAACCCATTTGGTAAAGTACTCAGTGGCTGTCAAGATGAACTTGTGCCCATTGGAAGAAGTAGGATTGATTTTACCCACTAGATCTAATCCCCATTGTGAAAATGGCCATGGTGATGTAATGGGTTGAAGATCTTGTGTTGGTGCATGAATAAGGTCTCCATGCATTTGGCATTGTTTACACTTCTATACATACTTGTAAGCGTCCTTTTCCATAGTTGGCCAATAATAACCTGTTCTCAACAATTTCTTTGACAATGGCAGACCACTTTGGTGAGCCCCACAGATTCCATCATGAACTTCTTTTAAAGCAAGGTTTGCTTCACTCTCAACCAGACATCGGAGAAGAGTTACATCGAAATCCTTTCTATACAAAGTATCAGCTATAATGGTGTACCTAGATGCCTGACGAATAAATGTCTTCTTTTGGTTCTTGGATAGATCTGGTGATATGTATTGAGTATGTAAATATGTATATATTTCATTGTACCAAGGTGATTCTAGACCCACAATTGCACATACATATTCTGATAAGGGAGTCTCATATGCAGGTAGCATCAACTGTTCTATGATGAACTCAAACTGAGTTTCGTTAGCAGACATATTGAGAAGAGATCCTATGGTTGCCATTGCATCTGTTGCCTTGTTTTGTATCCTGGGGATTTGTTCGAAGGTAATTTTAATAAAGTGCTCCTTGTAATCTTCGACCAACTTCTTATAAGGCATGAGTTTGTCATCCTTTGTGTTGTAATCATTATTGACCTGGTTTATAATCAACTGTGAATCACCATAGACCTGTAACTCTTGTATTCTCCATTGTACAGTTGTACGAAGCCCTATGAGGAGAGCTTCATATTCTACCATATTGTTGGTGCATTGGAAATTTATCCTAAATGACTTGGGCATAACATCCCATTGAATGGTGACAAACAGAATCCCTGCACTAGATCCATGACTTGTATATGACCCATCAAAATATAATTTCCACATTACAGAGGCAGTTAATGTAAACACGGATTCGTCTGGAAAGTCTATCAGCAACGGGTGACTATCTTGTGAAGGAGCTTCTGCTAATTGATCTGCTATAATTTGTCCTTTGATGGCTTGTTTGTCTATATATTCTATATCAAACTCGCTTGGGATCATAACCCACTTAGACAATCGCTCAGTCAATGTCGCTCTGCTCAATAGGTACTTGAGTGGGTCAAAGCGTGCAATGAGTTGTACCTTATGACTCAACATGTAATTTCTGAGCTTTTGGGATGAAAAGATTACTGCTAAGCATGCTTTCTCTATAGGGGTATAATTAAGCTCAAAGCCGATCAAAGTCCTACTTATATAATAAATGGCTCTTTCTTTTCCATTTTTGTCATGTTGTGCCAATAGAGCTCCTAGAGATGAGTTTGTTGCTGATATGTATAACAATAGAGGTTTTCAGGGAGTAGGAGATATTAACACTGATGTGTTCAAAAGATGATCTTTTAGAGCTTGGAAAGCTTCCTGGCATTGTTCTGTCCATTTAAAAGTAACTCCTTTCCTGAGTAAATGTTGGAATGGGTGACACTTATCTGCCAACTGTGCTATGAATCTCCTTATGGATTGCAGTCTTCCTTGTAACCCTCTAAATTTTTTAAGTGTTGACGGAGGTTGCATATCAATGATTGCCTTGACCTTGGCAGGCTCTATTTCAATTCCTCTGTTTGACACTATAAACCCTAACAATTTACCTGTTGTTACACCAAACACACACTTCTTCGGGTTTAATCTGACATTATATTGTTCCAACCAATCAAATATCTATGTAAGAACTGCAAGGTGACTTTCTCTTGTTTGTGATTTAGCCAATATATCATCCACATAATCTTCCATTATGTCGTGGATCATGTCATGAAACAATGTTGTCATGGCTCTTTGGTATGTTGCTCCGGCCTTTTTAAGACCAAATGGCATCACATTCGAGCAGTATGTTCCCCATGGGCATGTAAAAGTCATTTAATGTTGATCTTCTGGTGCAATTTTAATCTGGTTGTATCTTGAAAAACCATCCATTAAGGATAGCATCTCATTTCCAGTTGTTAGGTCAACTATCATGTTGATATTAGGTAGCGGGAAGTCATCCTTAGGACAAGCTTTATTTAGATCCCAAAAATCAGTATAGATTCTTATGCCTCTTGTGGGCTTAGTCACAAGTACTAGGTTGGATATCCATTCCGCATAATCAATAGGTCTAATAAAACCTACATCCAACAACTTTTGTAGTTCTATTTTAACTAGTAATGCGATACTTGGATGCATTTTTCTCAATTTTTGCTTGTAAGGTTTAACTCTCGGTATCAAAGGTAAATGATGCAACACTAATTTAGAGTCTAAGCCTCACATGTCTGAATAGGACCAAGCAAATTTGATAGGTCTTTGCTTGAAAAAATTAATGAATCTATCTTTTTCTTCTTTGCTTAATGATTTTGCCAGATGGATGTTATGTACAACCTCCCCTTCTACTATGTTTACTTCTTCTGTTTCCTCTGTAAGTAATGCTGAACTTTCTCTTTCCATAGGAAGATTACCTAAGTCACTCTTGCCATTATGAGTAGTTTGATCCTTATCTTTTGTTGTAGAAGTACTTTCTTCTCCAAAGTATGTCATTCTATTCAGGTCTACAACAAACCCTGCTTTGTGATCACCTTATGGAAATCCCTCTCTGACTCCTAGGAATTCTAAAATTGCTTCGTCATTTTCAAACCAATCTAGCATTGGTTTTCCTTCTTGCCCCCAATCAATCAAGTGTGAATGTACTAGGGGTAAATCATTATTCCCTTCTTTAGTAGACTCTGATAACATGAAGACTTGATTGTTTGACTGACTTTGTGTATCTTCATCCTGTATAAGCTTTATTTGATACCTAGATATTAGACTTTTTGGTGGGCTAGAATCATGGAGTGATAATAATTAGTAGTCATGAGAGCCTGTCTCACTTTCAATATATATTTCATCATATGAGCTATCATCACTTATTTCTTCTTGTTCCTGCCTCTAATTCTATTGTAGATTGACTGGTCTTCTTTGGAGATTAGTTACCCTTCTTAAGCCTAGTATAAGCCTTTGCAATCTCTCTTCATTTGTTTCGTTAGGTTGAGCCTAAGTTGCTTCTCATGGTAGAAGTAGTGACAATAACCATGGGTGGGATTCAGGTTGTGGTGGTAAACCTGCATCTATTGCCACATTAGCCTGTACTATTGTGTCAACAACTGCATCATTTTGTAACTTGGTGGTAGGTTCTTGCAGGAGTCGTCTTGTGTCTTCTCCATCTGATTCTACACTAGGTGATGTAGGTACCTAATTACTTGTTTGAGATGAAGATGGGAGCGCTTGTGTGGAAAAATTCCTTTTTGATATGTAGTCTGATGATTTTCTTGGTCAATTTAGAATATCAAGAGTACGTTGTCTTGCTTCTGTGATATGTTGTACATGCTTATATCCCAATCCTTGATTCCATGGATTATCATTAGGAACAATAGGTTCTAGCCTTCCTTGTTTTTGTAACCCAAGGCCTGCGGTACCATCATATCCATGTCTTTGGATTATTTTGAATCCATTGCCATACTGATCTGTGTGTATTCTAGGTATTGTCATATGATCTTCTTCTCTATATATCCAATTGTTAACATCTTCATTCAAGGATTCTTCTTGTAAGTCACCCCATTTAATGAAAGAGCATGAGTCTGTATATCTGACAATTTCTTTTCCTTTGTCCTATTTTTGCACTATATTTTGAGGTTTCCCAAAGGACTTAGGAGAAAGAGACAATTGTTTCCCACTTAAAGTATTTGCAATAGAGTAATCTCCACAACCCATATCTTTTATTTGTAAGGAGGATGTTGTAGGCATATCCTTTTTTGTTTCTGTGATCTTTAATGTTTCCAATTGTGTAGTGAGAGGTGCGGCCTGATTGATAGGTACCTGATTATCCACACTGTCTTTCAGGTAATTGCAATGTTCGAATGGGTTTGGATCACCCTTTATGGTGATTTCAATACCATTGTATGGGAATTTGACACACTGATGAAATGTGGATGGTACTGCTTGCATGGTGTGGATCCATGTGTGGCCCAATAAAATGTTATATCCCAGCTCTATGTCCAAGACTTGAAAGGCGACCTCTGTCGTTATAGGTCCTCCTTGTATAGGTAATGTTGCAATGCCTTTTGATGGAGGTTCTTCATCATCGTAAGCCTTGATATTTATCCTCTTGGAAGAATCAATCTAAAGTTCAGAATATCCTAGTGCTTTTACCAACTTTAAAGTGCAAATGTTGAGACCGGCTCCCCCATCTATGAGTACTCTTCTGATTCTTCTCTTATGAATATAAGCTTCCAGATGTAATGGGCCATTATGAAGCAGTCTATCACTAGGAATATCTTGTTCTGTGAATGCAATACATGTGCCTTGTGTCAGATTTCCCACCATAGACTGGAAGGCATTTTCATCTATATCTTTGTCCACTACCGAATCTTGAAGTGCTTTGTCTAGTATAGCTCTATGAGTGGGTGAAATACAAAATAGTTCGAATAATGATATATGTGCTAGAGTTTTCTTAAGTTGATTAACAACATTGTAAGTCCCTAATGGTGGTGGTTTATTTTGTGGTGTTCCTTGTAAAGTTACCTTTCATCTGTGAGTAACTACTGCACAGTCTCTGTCTCTGGGAGTTATGGTGATTGTAGCGACTGTATCATTTGACTTACAAGATTTGTTTGTATCATAGGTTGTTTTATCAAGATTTATGTTAAATCCCTCTTCATAGTCTTTATGTGTATGTTTGACATCCATAATGTGTTCAATGAGTTCATTTTCAAACCAACCTGAGTGAGATGGTTGATCATGTCCCCAATCTCTGAGACAAAGATTTCTATCATCATCGTACTTCGGTGCTTCTGATATCATGCAAATTTGGTTATCATCTGTGTGAGTGTCTTGATGTTGTTCATCTTGGTCAAGTGTTTCTTGTGAATCATTGTTTGCTATATCTCCTGAGCTAATGGCATGAATAGTGTAGTCGTATGAGACCTTTGTGTAGTTAGTTGTATTGTCTTGGGTACCTGATGTGGTAGCTTTCCCCTTGTCATGCATAACAAAAGGATCCTTAAAAATTGAATGATTTGTGTTTGTTGAGGTTTTATCGGTATCAATTGTCATGTCCCCTTGGTCTATCATATCTTGGACCAAGTTTTTCAATTTGTAGCAACTGGTTGTTTTATGACCTTTAGTCCGATGATAATCGCATAATTCATTATCATTCCACCATGTGGGTTTGAAAGGACCTGGTTCATACACTCTTACTTCAGGTAAAGTGATCATGTTTGTATGTATTAACTTTTTAAGCGCTGACTCAATAGGTTCTCCTAGAGGTGTGTAATTTCTTCTTAGAGCATTTACCCTGGGATATCTTGTGTTCATGTTTTGTGTAGCATTTACATTTGTTGAGGTTGTGTTATTCCCTATATGTGGATTATATGACTAACTCGTTCCCAAAGATAAAATGGGTTGAGTTATGTTTATCGTTCTAGCATCGACAATACCATCATTGGTCACATTTTTGTTTTTCGACCAAAACTTAGATTTGTCATTGTTGTTGGTATTGCCATACTTAATAAGACCTTGTTCTACTAGTCCCTTCTCACATTTGAGAGCTTTTCCATGATTTGTTTGAACGTGGTTAAACATTGCATTTGTATCGGATATTTAATCTTAGGAATCAAATTTTCTGTGAACATGTCCACTTGCTCTGATTCTAGGATAACTGTCTTACACCTCCTATAGAGAGCCCTCCATCATTGTATGAAGGATGCAAATGTTTCATTCTCATATTGTTTAGCGGCACACAAGTCCATCAAAGTAACCGGGGTGTCAATATTGTGCGAGAAGTTTACAATAAATTGTTCAGCTAATTCTCCCCATGATGTGATGGTTGGTGGTAAATGTGAAAACCATTCTAAAGTAGGACCTCCCAGACTTTTAGGAAATAATCTCATTAGATAAGTATCTTTTGAGGCAACCTCTATACATGCCGTAAAAAATTCTCTGATATGATCTCTAGGATCACCCTTCCCTTGATATCTATCAAATTTGGGTGTTTCAAAATGTTGTGGGAAAGGCGACATGTATAATGTGTGATCGAATGGATAAGGACGTAAGTCCTGCATTGTGTATCTCTTTTTATCGTTACCAGTTTGCATGGTCATCATTTGTTGTTGTAAATTATGTATTTGTTATGTCAGAATATCTGTTTGTGTCAAAGGTATACCTTGTGCTTGTGTATGTCCCACAAAAGGGTTTGTGGTTGCATAACTAGGAGGCTATTGGAAGGTACCCAGATTATAACTTTGTGTGTTGTGTGTTCCACTAGGTACTGTGAAATAGGTGATATGTGAGCCATGTTTGGTTGAGTTGTACTTGTTGTTTATGTTTGAATAGGTCTTGAGACACTTGATACTATCGGTATGCTTTGTGATGGTATACTAGCATTGATTACTGAGGATGACACAGTTGTTTGAAAGTTTGCACTTGTGTTGACATTTGTTTAGATAGGTACGTTTTGAGGAAGACTGGAGGTCATTGCTTGTATTTGTGTCAAAGGTGGTGTTTGACTGTTATCTTGACCTAAAGTTTTTCCTAGTGGTAATATTTTTGTGACGTCAAAATCCTCAGGTAGTTTTTCCCCATTTTGTATTAACAACGAAAGATACTTGTCCCTATCGCTATGTATAAGTGCATCTAGGATTATGAGGACATGTGGGTCTTGCTGAGTGGACTCAATTTATTCCTTTGTCAAATGTTGTTGTAATTCATTTCAGGTGGACATTGTCTGTGTACCTAAGTGTTGACCTGTTGACATGTTCATATTCCAAGTAGGGTTTACAGACTGTGTGTTGTTCGGGTCCATTATTCCTTTCGCTTTTTGTGACCTTGTGACGGACATCTAAAATTGCTTATATGAGGGTGGTTCTATGCAAGATGATGACTTAACACTAGACTGTAGACGTAAATGCAAGGCTATACTAGACTCTCTATTGAGGATTTTGACATAAGACCTGTTGAGCATTTCTAGATTTCTCTAATGCAAGTCTTTCCATTTTTTGACTAAGCTATTCAACCTCAATCTCTCTATCAATTATATGGGAAATCTTAGACTCAATGTTTATCTCGTGTATGATTCCTATATATTGAGGTGCGCTTCTTCTTAAGTCCCAAGCTAATTTAGCTAGACCATCAATGATTTCTCATTGACCACTATTTGGAACTAGATTGGGTTGCTCAAAGGGGAGCAAACCATCACCTGGGAGACCCATGAAGACACATGCTATGAATCTATAACTGATAATGAACATAGATGTATATGAGGCCTAGATGACGACGTATATGATAATGTAACCAATATGGATGATAATGCAAAAGACTTAGGATGATAATGGAGATGTAAGAGGGACTATGCAAAAGACGTAGGACGATAATGAGGACGTAAGTGGGACTATGCAAAAGACGTAGGATGATAATGAGGACATAAGTGGGACTATGCAAAAGGCATAGGACAATAATGAGGACGTAAGTGGGATTATGCAAAAGACGTAGGACGATAATGAGGACGTAAGTGGGATTATGCAAAAGATGTAGGACAATAATGAGGACGTAAGTGGGACTATGCATACGATGATAATGAGGACGTAAGTGGGACTATGCAAAAGATGACGTAAAAGACTATCTAGGGTCACAAGTAGTAAGGACTTTTGAGTTTTGGTTTCAAAATAGACTTTGTTTTCTGTAACTTCGTGTGTGGGACAATGTTTTGTAGTTTTCCAAATCTGAGAACAATGGCTGGTAGGTATGTATAGTTGACTGACTCAATTTTCATACAATCTTAGAAAAATCAGAGATACGTGGGATAGGGACTGACTCAATACTGTTCTAGCACAACGATACATAAAAAAGTACGAAATAAAATCTTAGGCTGGATAGTGGACTCCATTCAATGAGGCCCTTATGAAATACCGAGACAAAATGAATAGATAGAGAGTCTGGCAGCACTGGCTCCACTCCACGGCACACACTTCTCGGGCATGCCAATCTCTCTTACCCCGAAGATTCGAAGATCTTATAGCTGAGGGATTCCTATATCATAGTGTCAGGTACATGAAGGGTATCTATGGGGTACGATCCGCACTCCTAGAATCACTGAATGTAGGTTTTTTGGCAACTAAATTGGTTCTTAGTATTAGGTTTTGAGGGGTCCCGATCCAACGACGGATTCTCAGAGAAAACCACTTAAGACTTTAGTTGAGCTTATTGGTAAGGAAGGCCCCCACATACGTCGAATTCGCTCAACACTCTAGCCGCCTGACCAGTATATTTATATAGCGGCTCAAAAAACCTGCTCGAGAGTACGCTAGGGGAGATGATATCCCCAACACATCCCAATTCGAAGTACCTCTATGGGGTGATGAAATCCCCAATCAAAGATACCCCTCACTACGTAGAATAAAAGAAAATTTGGATGTCGTTGTCACCTTCCTTCTTTCTCCCAAGACCTCGAAGGCGGGTGGAAAGTCAGTTAGTACAACAGTAGGTCCACCCCAGACACAATAAAAATCCTTTACCTTAAGAAAAAGACAAATGATTTAATCTAATGCAGCCTGATTCACGTTCATTTTATAGCCCAAATTTAGGTGTTAGATACGCATGTGCATGTCTATTTTAAACACCAAAGCGAAATATGAAGGCATACATGTCAATTTTTAACCATTTGTTGATTTTAAGCACCAAAAACCAAGTGTGAGATACATGCATGTCAATTTTAGCCCATGTTCATTTTAAGCACCAACAACGAAGTGTGAGATTATCCATGCATGTCCATTTTAACTGTTGTTGATTTTAAGCACCAAAAATGAAGTGTAAAGTGTGCATGCAAAAATACTAATCTAATCCTCTCTGCAAATCCGCCACAGGCTGTAAACAGAAGATTAGTAGTAAAGTCCAAACAACAGAAAGCAGAAACTCAAAATTTGACAGAAACTAATGCGTAATCATACCTGCGCGATTGCATGATACTTACAGAATGAATGCATGAACCTGACATAACTAATGCGTAATTCTGACAGACCGAATGCGTGACAAAAGGCAGACAACAAGAAAAGTTAAAAAATAAAAAAATAAAAGGAAACTAAACCCGATCAGGATACTGCAAAACCAATTGTGAAGCCCTAGCCAAATCTCTCATCATCCATTCAATATTGATTAGATCATATTTAACTGTATAAGAAAGAACTAGGCTATTATATCTATCTAAGGCCAGTTGCTCTTCTGAATCTTGTATCAGTTTTTCTGCCTGGAGAACCTTTTGATAGCGTTTGGCTTCTCTTCTTTGTTGTTTTGTCCTTCTTGCACCTAAAATCCTAAACTGTACTTTTCTTGCCATAAACTGTTATAATCAAATCATGAAATAAAAGCAATTTGATCCCCGATTAACCCAATTTGAGACAGAATTAGACAAACGAAATAACAAACGGAAGAAAAATTTAAATAGCAATTAACCCTGCGGATGCGTGATGCAGAAAGGGCGATTGTGCGATCTGGACAGGGCGATTGCGTGACCCTGTCAAAATGAATGCATGACCCCGAAGGGTTGAATACGTGATTCTGTCTATACGATTGCGTGATGATGTAAGCTTGATTGCGTGATGGAAAATCTTTTCTCAAAATTTTTGCAACCTACAAAAAAAATAATTAAAAAAAAATCGTACGATCTGCAAAAATCACACAGAACACAGAAAAGATAAAATTGATATTAGTTCACATCAGGTTCACCAAAATGTGTATGCATGTAAAATTCATCTTAATAAAAAGTATTCAATTAGAAATCAAGGGAAATCACGAATCCCTATCTAATCAAAGAATCAAACAAACAAGACAATGAAATAATGCAATATCAAGAAATAAGTTATAATAATTCAATGAAACTCCCTATTCCAAGATTGCATATCACTTCCATTACTCTTCTCTTCTTTGTGCTATGATGGCTCTCCAATATTGCGCTGGTAACCTGCAAGTGACACAAAGATTCGAAGTTCGTGATTATTGAAAATGGAGATTGGATGCTCAATTTATAGAAAATTGGAGAAGATTGATTGAAAGGTGGAATAGATTGATCAAGAGGTGGAACTCATGTGAGCTCACATGAAAATTGATAGTTGAACTGCTGATTGTAGGAGTGGAACTCAATAGATGGAATAGATTAATTAAGTCAACTGATTGAGAAAAAGCTGACTGAAGGAAGAAAAAGAATGATTGGTGGAAATAAAGAGGATGACAAAGAAAGCTTAATTTAGAAAAAGATAACTGAAAGATGGAAATAGAGATTGGAGAGATAAATGATTTAATTAATTAATTTAGCATGTGCTTGCATTTTGACTTAGATTTTTAATTTAATCTTTGCATGAGATTTATTCAAATAATTGAATTTATTTTAATTCAATTTAGCATTTGAATATATTTAGAACTTGACTTTGATTTTCAACTTGGTTTTTGAAATCATGCACATGTAATTGAATTTGGAAGAAATTAGAAGAATGCGAAATTAAATGAAATTAGAATTTGGGGATTTGGAAATGGAAGAATTAATTAGTTAATTAAATAATTTAAAGAAACTATTTAATTTTGTAGAAATGGAATTTAATTAAATAATAAAGATTATTTAATTTAAAGGATTAAAATTACAATTAATTAAATAATTAATATTTAGAAAAGGGTTAAATGATTAGATGATTAGAGGTAGAAATTGAATAATTAGTTAATTTAAATAATAAAGATTATTTAAATTGGGGAATTAACCATAATTAATTAAATAATAAATATTTAATTAATATTTAGAAAATGATTAAATGATGATAAAATAGGAAATAGAATAATTAGTAAGATGATGAGGAAATATGAAATTAGAAGAATAAGATTAATTAACTTAATTAAATAATTAAAGAATTATTTAACTAATTAGACGAATAATTAGTACATGATCAATGAGACATTTGTAGGTGTCTACAAGCAATTCTGGTGAGAGTGGGATTGATGAGTTAGTATTAGGTTCATCGAGAAATGATGGGGATGAGGGTGGGGATGGTGGACATGATATTGATATGCCCTAGGCCATGGAGACAAGAGGTGTGGAGGGAGGAAATGAGCAGGGAGATGATGAAGAGGAGGGAATGAGGGATCAGGTTAGGAGTTTGGAGGACTCAATCGCTACTTTGCAGTAGCAGCAGATGGAGGATAGAGATCAATATTGTTGGGAGATGGAGGAGTTGACTACAGAGAGGGATCGAATAGCCACTAAGAGAGATCGGCTATAGAGAGAGAGGGATGAGGCATTCAGGCAAGCTCAGATCACCATGGATGCATACAATCAGTTATTTGGGCCAATGATAGAGGCACAGAGCCAGGAAGATAGACATTTTGCTATTGCACAGGAGGCTATTTACTATAAGCAGGTGTATGAGAGAGTCATTTCAGAGGGCCAGAGAGAGCCTATTTTTAGCGTTTTCATGGGGAGGAGATCGAATCAGTCTACCTCTCGACAGACTAGCAGTGGAGGAGTGATGGGTGCACCTAGGGCGTTGTCGGGACAGACTGGTGCTAGGCAAGATAAGCCTCTGATAGGGGTAGCATCGATTGAGATGCTTTGTTATTGATGATGTATCATAGATACAATGTGTTTTGACATATTGATGAGACATATGAGATGTTCTCTTTTGTGATGAGTTATGCCTTATTTGATGGTGCATTCTATGATATAATGTTTTTTTCTTTTTATGCTTATTTGATGATGCGACTAATGTGAATGTGATATGATGCGGTATATGTAATGTGCCTTTATTTTATGAGGAATGAATCTATGTGTGATGATGATATAAAATTGCCTAAGTGAAATTCTTGTGACAATGCAAATGTTATGCAAAATATGAATGTGCAAAAATGATCTAATGCAACATTATATGCAGATGTGAAATGATTTAAATGAAAATGCATGTGATGTTTTTGTTGTGTCAAAATAGGTGTTGAAAATTTGTGAATTTTGGAAGAAATGTTAGTGGTTAGATGGAAAATAGATAAGAAATGATGAACTAATTGAACCAACCTTTATTTATTTCAGAAATAGAATTGATAAAATCAACCTGATTGATAAAATGTTGATGAGAAAGTTTTTGTTGCTTTGTGCAATACATTATCATCATTGAGCCTTATTATGTAACAATGGAACTTATTACACCAGGGTATGGGGAACCAAGATGTATAGATATATCATTTCAAGAAACAAACACATAGAAAACAAGGAATGAATCCTCCATTTTGGAAATTATGTTGGGAGTCGAGGTATGTGTGGCATTCACAGAGAGAATGTACTTATCACAGACACCCACAACACAATTGTGTCGAAACTTCATTGGTTCAAACCACAAACAGTAAACAAAGAAAAGGATCATGCCCATCACAACTTCTCTAGTCACTTTTTGGACATACTTGAGTAGCTAAAAGCAATGATCTTCACCAAATTGATAAAAAGATTCAACCAAAATAGACAAAACTCAATAGTTGGACTGACTGTGTCTTTGCTCTGATATGTTTGATGTGATTTTGATAATGTCTAGTTTCACAAGTTTTGGACCCCGTTTAAGACTAACATGTCACGTTTCGAGTGTACCAATTCTGTTTAAGACAAGATGTTGATCATGTTGATAGTTTGATAGTGTTTCGATAGATTAGACAGGTGATTAGCTTGATTGCAGATGTTTTGACAAGATAGCCATATTCTTTGTTTAACTTCATGCGAAGTGTTTGCTAGATATCTACTAGGGTGTTTGATTCTTGTGAGACAATTTATTACAAGTTTTGTAGTCACATAAATCTGTCTAGCTTAATTAAGTAAATATTCGCTATTTATTTGATTAAAAATCCACTAGCCATCAAATTAATTAAATTAATATTTAATTAATTCATCCCCAAACATTCTTCCATTAATTAAATAAATTATTCAATTTATTTTAATTAATTCATTAAATCAAATTCACAATCAATTAAATAAATAAAATTTATTTATTTAATTAAAATCCCCTTTTCCTCTTTTAAATAAATTAAATAAAACATTTATTTAAATCATTATCCCCACCCCACTTGCATTTTCCTACAAATGCAACTTGCACTCATTTATTGGAATAAATGAATTTTTATTTTAATAAAATCCTATTTTCCCTCACCCACCAAATCCACTTGCAAAATCTAATCCCCTTCTAGATTCTTCTAAACCCTTCCTAATTAGCCTAATCCATCTTCTAAATTTTGTCACATCCCTAAGTAAAGGGAAGTCACTTCTCAAAACCTCAAAGTCTTTGATAACCATTAAAGGCTTCAAGTCTTCAACCACTAAATGGCTCAAAGTCTTTGATAACCTTTAAAGGCTTTCAACCTTCAACCACTTAATCCCCAAAGTCTCCAATAACAATTAATGGTTAATTCAAACCTTCCCACATGGTTAAAACATTTGTTTTGACTCAACCTCTATCCAACCCAAGGGTCTCATCAGGCCATTGATGCTTTGACCATGATTATCTCTTAAACATTTGCACAAAGGTTTATCCTTGGATTAACTCTTAATCCAGTGGGTAAGCTTAATTTAGACTTGACCCTTGGCCTTTAGATAACCATGAGGTCTTCTCAGGCCTTTAATGCCTCCAACTCCTTTTCTCAACCCAACCCTATGTTGACACTTGTCACCATTTCATTGGTGCCAATTGTGCACATGGATCCCCAACTTTCAAACTCAACCCTTGATTGAATCTTTCAATCTCAACCATCCATTGCTCCATTTTCCCTATAAATAGAGCTCATTCCTTCATAATCCAGATCCTGAAAACTTGTATACATCTAAGCTATAGACATTTTAGAGAGCATTTTTAGCATAATCATCTAATATCTTATTATTTTGGTTAAAATATATCAGTTTAGCATCAATAGCATAGCATTAGCTTTTTATTTCACATTCAAAGCTCAATACTACAATCTCAATCCTCCATAAGCATCCATAGTGCAAAAAGCTGCTGAGAGCTACACTATTTTGGAACTTGGAGAGGAGAGGAACAAGGGAGGAAGGAACTAAAACCATGCTAAGAGGCATTTGGAGATGCCTCGTTATCTTTGCTACTTTAGTTAGATATATTAGCTTGTTTTTAGCATCTCTCTTGGTATGCCTTTTTAGATTAGTTTTTGATTGACAAACACTGACAATCTAACGTTTTCGTGTTTCTTTGTGTTGTTGATCATTCACTAACCTTGTGCCATTTAGGAGGGCATCATTTGGTGAACCCGACATGAATCGAACCACCAAAAACATATCTTTTTTTTTTATCTAACATGTTTGCTTGTTGAAAGTGCCACACAGGTTGCGCTTTAGTGCTATTGAACCCGTTTTAGCGCTACCGACACTTTTTATTTTAGCACTATTGTCCCTACAATAGCACTATTGTAAAATTTTCAGCGCTTTTGACCTTATTCTAGCGCTTATGTTCCTCTTCTAGCGCTATTGGAAAACTTATAGCGCTTTTGCCTCTTTGTCTCTCCCGTTCTTTTAGCACTTCTGTGTAAAGTAGTGCTTCTGTTTAAAACACAGACTAGCGCTATTGCGACAGAGTGTCGTCCAAATCGCCTTGTAACCGAAAAATTGAACATCTTAGGCTTGTGGAAGCCCCCCTTGGACATAAATTTTACTAACGCATTGTGGTTGTTGCAGGTTAAAAAAAACTAACCCCTAAAAATCAAAAAATTTCCTTTGGTGCATTAAGAACTTGAAACAAAGAAATTTGTCATGCTTTCTAGTTAGGATAAATTGTCTTTTGGTGCTTAAAATCAACAAACAAATTTGCTTTCCTTGCATCAAATCTAAAAATCACAAGCCACACTTCAATTTTGGGCAAGTAAAAAGAACAAACCACTTGTTTTGAATTTTTTGCAAACAAATTTTACTTCAAGCAAAATGTGTTTTTCATTAAGTTGACCAGGATTTTCGAATTCTAGATTACAAAAACACATTGTCTTTGAAGTTAAAAAGAACACCATGATTGTTGGAGCAACATCTCCAAGTAGTTAGAGCACATTTGCAAAATGCTGGATTAAAAAGAACAAGTGAATTTCGTGTTTAGCACGCTTGTGCAAAGAGTTGGTCGAGTGGTCCTACTTCTAACACACACTATCCTCTCCCTTGGCTCTCATGGTCCTAGGTGCAAGAGAAAAGTGTTAGTAACACTCAAATTTTATCTTTTTAAGAGAGGCCTGCCAAGGGATCAATACTCTTGGGAACGACCTCGAGAGGTAAATCCTTCGAGCCGCTATAGAAATCAGGTGAGAGCGAAAGCTGTAGCCTTGGGTATAGCTGTTCCTACAGTGTAACTGGCCGAAAGGACAAATGGGCCCCACCACCAGTTACAAGGCTCTTAAGTGAGTCACTGCAGAATGAACTTATGTCCAAAAACATCGAACATGACTAAACACCTTTAAGTAGTAGCCCACCCGTTCTATTGATTGAGGATATTTGCGATATAATTTAGTGCAAGAGCATAGATGGTTTTGCTCCCAAGATACTCACCATACATATTTCCTTGAGTAGAAACATAGCTTTTTGAAAAGTCACTTGTGGCTTCATGAAAGTGGTGACTCCCCCATCGTAGGGATCATCTATTTGTTATGCTCGTGCAAGACTTAGTATATCACATCCTTACCTGCCACGGCGGGATTCATAAGGTATGTAGTATCAAAGTCGAAGAAATATCAAGATGTGGGCTAAATTTATCACAACTGGCCATTTGACCTTAGGGATAAAAAGTGTTTGAAGTGTGTTCATTTTAAAGACCTAGTGCAAATTGAGCTGACTTCAGGCTTTTGGAAATACACCTTAAAATACATCTAAAGGAAGGGTCATATACAAGTCCAAGGATTGGGTTAATCTAGACCCATACTCATTTGTGCCTTTTAGGCAGCATTCTTATGTTTGTGTGCTTGCTTTGTTTTTTTCTTGTCAAATAAAAATCAGAAAATCAATCCCAAAAACAAAGTATTCATCCAACCAAACATCTGTCAACACTACCAAAAAACATCAAAAACAAGGTACAAACAACAAAGAGTCAAAATTTTATGACCATTCTTCACATCTTGTGAAAGCAGAAGTGTCATCAGAATATCAACTTGAAAAGAAGACCATTAAGCTCAAAGGCTTTTATCAAAAGAAGGAAGTTCTTCTATATCAATCGACAAATCTTGGTCTCACATAGAGTCTTTCTACATCGTATGCGTCTCTACCTTCGAGACAAAACAAACGAATTTGATTCTGATTCATTGAACCGCAAAGCTTTTATGCAATATAGAGCTCTAAGTTATCACAAAAATCAAGGAGGAAAGATTAATCCCAACTTCTTCCCAAACATCTGTATCACATACAACACAGCTCGAGAAATACCACCAACACCCGAAAGGGAAGAGATAGAGTTTGTCCCATTTGTAACACAAAGTTTTTATTGAAAGTTGAAAACATTTTCATCCATCATCTCACTCATACATCATCATTTCATCATCAATCCATCCCCAACTCTCAAAACATTAAGAGGTTCTTGTCCCAAAATTCTCTTTTAGATATTGCTTGAAATCAAACACATCACATCACTTTTTAGATTGTTTCTACATCTAGGATAAGCTCATCCTAAGAAGCACATCTACGCAGGTTAAAACTAGTTCATGAGTGAATCCTCTCATTACTAGGTAGTCCAATCTGTAACACATCTCAGATTTCTCTACACCTTATCACATCAAAAGTTATCAAACAAGCAAGCAATTCAAAAAAGGAATTTTGGTACATCCACCTTAAAGGTGCTAGAGATCCACGTGCAACACAATTCAACAGCCATCAATCTCTCATTTCATCAAAAACTCATCATCATCTTCAATCAACGTCAACAAAAAGCTTGCAAACAAAATGGCCCAAACCCGATCACAGTCCAGGCAACGAGAAATAGAAAGGGAAGAAGAAGAAGAGGAAAATCTCAATGAATTTCAAGAAGCACTTGGAGGAAATGCAGATGACGAAAACCCAAGTACTCCCACTCCCGCAACAATAGAAAGGGCTTAGCATAACCCTCTCTTTAACAGGCTTTTTGACGAAATACTCAGGAGCAATGCGGACGCTCACTTCTTAAGACTCGCTCGAGAAGGAGCAAAACTCCCATCTGACTTTGATCTTGCCCAATTAAGACAAGCATCAGAAAGACAAAGTCACCATGAAGAGGAAAGAGATAGAGATCCCATCAGATATAACATTCCTCGGGGTAATCCACCACCTCCTCCTCGAAATGAAATGGAGATGTTGCGGCAACAAGTCGAGAATCTCACCCAACAGCTTCATAATGGTGTCAAGACTAACCAGTTCTCACTCAATGACATCTGTCCCTATCCTTTTGATAGGAATCTTTACATGCCACCATTTCCTCGAGGATTCGAAACACCCAAGTTTGAAAACTATAGAGGAAAGGGGGATCCCCGCGATCATGTCCGAGAATTTCATTCCGCTTGTCTTGAAGTGGCATATGAAGACACCTACCTAATGCGCCTTTTTCCCCAAAGCTTGGGAGGCACAACCACATCATGGTTTTCTCGACTACCAGGTGGCATTAGAACATTTGAGGAACTCATCCAGAAGTTCCTAGCTCATTACTCTCATAACATTGAACGCGACATCACCATGGCTGATCTGTGCAACACCAAACAAAAACCAGGTGAACAATTCTCAGTATTCCTGCAACGATGGCGTCAAATGTCTAGCAGACATTCTCTTCAGTTACCTGAACGAGAACTAGTGGAAATATTCATTTCCAACTTAAATGAAGAAATGGAATTTCACCTGAATGTTAAAGACACAGACTCTTTTAATGATATGATCACCAAGGGTTTGAAATGTGAAAGGGCACTTATCAAGAAAGGACTCATCAAAATCTTTAATGAACCAAAAGATGGTCCTCGCCCATGCTTCAACAGCGATAAACCAAGCTTCTGGAATAAAAACAAGAATGTTGTCAATGATGGGGTTGTGGATGCCTGAACTATCCAAAATGCACAACCTGTGGTTCGGTTTGCAGGACAAAATCCTCCATCTCAAAACAACACAAATGTTCCTTCTAATCAAGGTCGCATCACATCTTACGATGAACCTAGACCTCGTCAGCAAAAACAGAAACGAACATACACTCCCTTAGGGGAACCCATTGAAACAGTGTTGCGACAACTTATTTCCCAAAATTTGGTCACTCTACCTAAGCTATCAAACTATGAGCCTCAAGTCAAACCGGCATGGTGGAGAGATACTGAACACTGTGAATTCCATCAAGGAAGAGGACACAAGACAAGTAATTGTCACCGATTGAAAGATCTCATTCAGGATCTTATTGATCGAGGAGAAATTGAAATTGAAGGACATGACCCAAAAACCACAAATAATGATCATCTGATGTTCAAAAATCCACTTCCCTCCCAAGATCAAAGGGGTCCTTCCACTTCCAGACGAGGTCCTGATACCACTGATTATACACAGGCTGCATATAATTACACTCTAAATCATCTGTATGATGCCAGTGAACAAATTGCAACCATAACCTTCAAAAATCCCAACTCAAATTGCAATGTTGTTACACGTCGCGGCAAAGTTACCATCAAGGCAGCTCCACAAGGCACCACCTCCATCCCAAAGCAGTACAATCTTGTGGAACAATTAGACAAAACCCCTGCGCTTATATCCATTTTAGAGCTTTTGCGCCTATCACCCTCTCATAAAACTATCTTGGATCAAGCACTCCAAGAGGCGTCAGTCCCTGCAAATCTGAATACGGACCAATTTCAAGCCATGGTTGGAAGTCTAAATTCATCACCTTGTCTCACTTTTTTCTGAAAGTGACAACTCTTCCTTCCAACAACCACATAATGCCTCACTCCACATCGAAGGATTCATTAACCAGCATAGGATCAAGCGAGTCTTGATCGATAATGGAGCAGGCCTGAATATTTGCACACTACAGTTGGTCACAGCATTGGGATATGCAGTAGAATCAGTGGATCCTCGTCAGAAGATCACAATCAAATCCTATGATGATGCGGAGCGTTCATCCAAAGGAGCTGTGGTACTACCAATCCGAGTGGGCCCTGTGGTAAAGCACATCATTTGTCAGGTTCTGGACCTTCCTCTGCCATATAATCTATTGTTAGGAAGACCTTGGATACATGCCATGCAAGCTGTTCCATCTACCTACCATCAATGTATCAAGTTCCCACATAACGGTGTAGAGATCACAATCCTGGGTGATGCAAACCCCTTTGCATATTGCCATAATATCAACCATCAACCAGAGATTACCATTCCTAATAATAGAGAAGCCATTTCTTCCACATCATATATAAGTCCCGCCTCTCTTGCCCGTTCAAACACCACTATACCCAAGCAAGAAAAGCTGAAGATGAAGATCGCAGAGGAAGGTCCTGGGGAATACAACTTGAGTCAACTCTTTTGTGTAGGGCAAATGCCCACTTCTCCTAGAACTCATGGTAAACCACAGCAGGTACTCCAGCAACCACTAAAAATACCAGCATGTGCTTTGACGCCTTTCGTTCTTGGAAAGAGTCAAGAGGAAGAAACACAAGATGAGGACCTGGCGGAATGGATCTATAAAGATCCCATCACCACCGATATACCACGAGTTACACTTCCTACAGACCAGTATGGCAAAGGCCTCCTCATTATGCAAAGAATGGGGTATGATGGTCAGAGTGCTTTGGGATATTGCAAACAAGGACGACATGAACCTCTGCTGCCAGAATTCAAGCCCAAAGGAAATACAGGCCTCGGCTTTGAAAAAGAGATCTTTCCTAAATTAAAATTCAAAGGGAAACCCAGCAAACCCTTTTGTCAGCCTACTTCCAAAAGGCCACCTTTCATTATCAAAGCGGCATCAAGCACTATCCCGACTGCCCCACTGAGGCTCACAACCCCAACACAACTATCTCCAATGCCACTCATCCCATCAAACGAACTCATCATCCCATCAGCCACACCATTAGTAGCAACAACTATATCAGAACCCGCAACAACATCTATGGCACCAGCAGTTCCAGCAAAAACCACTGAGTCAATACTACCAATACTTCCCATATCAGATTCTTTAATCTCCATCAACCGCCCTGCAGCACCGATCATTACAAAGGTACATAAACTGATCACACCTGCAGTATTTAACTCAAAATACATCCCAGTATGGTATAATAATCGGATGCTGGAAAGTGATTCAGAGATGGACTCACATGAGTGGGAATTTGATTCAGTACAGCTTAACACTTCAGATGAGGAAGACACATCACCACCTCCACCATGCAAAGACATCTCTGTTTACGGAGAAGCACAGATAAAGACCACTTGGGTTCCTGAACTAGAAACGTCTTCCACAAACCCTACGTCTCATCCTATGCCTGATTCTGACAGGGAGAGTACCATCAATGACCTTCACCATAACGTCTAAACCCTCACTGATATGTCCAACGCACTTAACCTAATCGATGAAGTAATGCCCATTATCCACCCTGAACTCATCGAATGGAACCAACCAACTCCCCCATGTCTTGACTTCTTCCAAAACGATGAGGCTATCATTGACTTTTTGGAATTAAGGGATAACCTACCAAGCGGGGATCACAAAGTTGGATTCGCCATCGAACTTAATAGCGTAGCATACTTCGAGGCGGATGCCAAACCTTTCAGCTACAAAAATATAACAATAAAACATGGATCTTCTAGTGAAAACCACACTGTGGCACTGTTTGATCCGACAAAAGTAAAAAGAAAGAGCGTATCCAACGGTGAAAACCTCTCTGAGGCGCCTGAGGATGAAGGGTTTGACATTCTCCCTGATAGTACACAACAGGAACGATCAACGATTCTCATCGAGGAAACCAAAGAATACAATGTGGGGACTCTTGAAAATCCTCATCTCATACATCTGGCATCTCTTCTCACTCCAGAGGAACATCCTAAATTTATAGAGTTCTTCCAGAGGCATCAAATCAACTTCGCATGGTCATATGCAGACATGCCTGGGCTTGATCCTGATTTAGTCATGCATCACCTCACCGTAGCAGAAGGAGCCAAACCTGTCAAGCAGAAGCTTCGTAAGATGCATCCTCAGATTGAAGTGCTAGTCAAAACAGAACTCAAGAAACTCCCAGACGTTGGTTTCATTAGACCAATTGATTATGCAGAGTGGATCTCCAACATTGTTCCTGTTGGCAAACCAAAAGGGGGCATCCGTATTTGTACTGACTTCAGAGATCTAAATAAGGCATGTCCTAAGGATGACTTCCCCCTTCCAAATATCAACATCATAGTGGATCTGACAGCAGGACATGCCATGCTTTCACTCATGGATGGCTTTTCAGGATACAATCAGATAAAGATCGCACCAGAAGATCAACATAAGACCGCCTTCACCTGTCCATGGGGCACATATTGCTGGAATGTAATGCCTTTCGGTCTCAAGAATGCAGGAGCAACCTATCAAAGAGCAATGACCACCATCTTCCATGACCTGATACATACTATGATGGAAGATTATGTGGATGACTTACTAGCAAAATCACTCACCAGAGAAGGACATCTCCACATCTTAGATAAAATCTTTGATAGACTGGAACAATACCATGTTCGACTCAACCCAAAGAAATGTGTCTTTGGAGTAACCTCCGGGAAGCTTCTAGGATACATTGTATCAAGCAAAGGCATTGAGGTTGATCCAGCAAAAGTTAAGGCAATCATGGACATGCCACCACCCAAGAATATCAGTCAGCTAAGGACATTACAAGGACGACTTCAATCCATCCGAAGATTCATTGCACAATTGGCTGATAAGTGTCACCCATTTACACACCTGCTACACAAGAACATCCGCTTTCAGTGGAATGCCCG
Source organism: Cryptomeria japonica (assembly GCF_030272615.1). NCBI lineage: Eukaryota > Viridiplantae > Streptophyta > Pinopsida > Cupressales > Cupressaceae > Cryptomeria > Cryptomeria japonica. The sequence goes on from NC_081413.1 coordinate 349,614,942, forward strand.
ATGCCAGTAAGCATTTCAGACGCTTAAGGACTATCTCATGAATCCACCATTGCTAATGCCACCAGATCCAAGTAGACCGTTGTTACTCTATATCTCAGCAACCAGTACAGCATTGGGTGTACTACTGGCACAACATAATGCAGAAGGCAAAGAGTGTGCTGTATACTACATCTCTCGCACACTGGTGGGCTATGAACTCAATTACACACCTATTGAGCGAGCTTGCTTAGCAGTAATCTTAGCAGCTACTAAACTGAGGCACTATTTGTTGACACATAAGGTACAGCTCATTGCAAAGATTGATCCACTCAAGTATTTACTCAGCAAAGCAGCATTGACAGGTCGCTTGGCCAAATGGGTGATGATTCTAAGTGAATTTGACATTGAGTATGTAGATCGTAAAGCTATCAAAGGGTAGGTTATTGCAGATCAGTTGGTCGATGCACCCCTCATAGGTGATCATCCTCTCATTTCCAATTTTCTAGATGAAGAGATATTCATGATCACAACAGCACAACCATGGAAACTATATTTTGATGGTTCATACACTAGGCATGGCTCGGGGGCAGGCATTTTGTTTATCACACCTCAAGGTGACAGCATCCCGAAGTCTTATAGGCTCACATTTCCATGCACAAACAACATAGCAGAGTATGAGGCCTTGATCATAGGACTCAGGTTAGTCGTACAATGGAAATTACAAGAACTGCAAGTATATGGCGATTCCCAACTAGTCATTCGACAAGCAACAGATGAATATCAGACCAAAGATGATAAACTCATGCCATATAAGCAAATGGTGGACAATCCAAAGACATCATTTACTACTATCACTTTTGAGCAGATACCAAGAGATCAGAATCGAGCTGCTGATGCTATGGCTACCATCGCATCTCTCTTAGATCTTCCACAGAATTCAACACGCTACGAGTTCTTGGTAGAACAGCTTTGGATCCTCGCTTATGATATCCCTGAATCCAAGATGATATGTCGCCTTGTCGGTTTTGAATCCCCATGGTACGGTGAGTTCTACACCTATCTCCGCGATCACACCCTTCCTCCCCACCAATCAAATAACCAACGTAAAACCTTCATTCGCCAAACTGCTCGATATACCATTATTGCCAAAACCCTATACCGACGCGGTCTTGATGGTACTCTCCTTCGATGTCTGGAACAAGATGAGATAACAAAGGCTTTGGAAGAAATACATGAAGGAATTTGTGGGACTCATTCAAGTGGTCCATCACTAGCCAAGAAACTCCTGCGCAATGGATACTATTGGCCATCTATGGAAAAGGATTCCTACTACTTTGTCAGAAAATGCAAGAAATGTCAAGTTCATGGTGACCTGATACATGCACCAGCACAAGAACTACAACCAATCACAGCACCATGGCCTTTTTGTCAATGGGGCCTTGACCTTGTGGGTAAGATTCATCCATCTTCATCCAATGGCCATAAATTCATTATTACCGCCACCGAATATTTCACAAAGTGGATCGAAGTTGTTCCACTTACCCAAGTCACCGGCAAGCAGATCGCCTCATTCATCCTCAATTACATCATCTGCCGGTATGGTGTACCCATGTCCATCATCACAAATAACGGTCTTCCTTTCAAAAATCAGGATGTCCACGAACTTTGTGAGAAATTTCATATCCAACACCACTTTTCCACTACCTATTACCCACAAGGCAATGGTCAGGCCGAAGCATCCAATAAAAACATATTGAGGATCCTAAAGAAAACAGTCAATGATGTTGGCCGTGATTGACATGTTCAACTCAATCCAGCGCTATGGGCATATCGAACTAGCATTCGAACCCCTACAGGTGCAACTCCTTATTCGTTGGTCTATGGTGCAGAAGCTATCTTACCTATTGAAGTCAAGATCCCATCACTACGGGTTTCCTTGCACAATCTCATCGATGATGAAGCCTACAGAGTATCCCATCTTCAGGACTTGGAGCTACTTGATGAGAAGCGACAAGCAGCATACAATCACCTCAAAGCCTATCAGCAGCACATGAGCAGAAGCTACAATCACCGAGTTAGACCTCGTACATTTGAGGTAGGTGATCTTGTTCTTCGAGAGAATCTTTGCAATCAACCAAACAGAGAACATCAGGGCAAGTTTGAATCAAACTGGCTGGGCCCATATGTTGTCACTGCTGTATTCAGGTCCGGGGCATATCAGTTGGCTACATCAGAAGGAGAACCGCTTGCAGATCTAATCAACAGCATGCACCTAAAATGGTTTTATACCTAAGCTGTACAGAGCATCAGGCTCCCCTACTTACCAGAAAATACCAAAAACATTCAGAAAAATGTCCTGAAGAAAATACAAAAACATTTAAAAACGTAAAGAAAAATCATGCATCCAAATGGTAAAAAACCACTCCGGTGGCACCTTGGGTAAGTACGATATTGAAAACCTGGCAAACAGGTGCCACTCGTAAAGGCTATGGCTCCATTGTCTTTCAGACTTGTTGCGATCACATCTACTTCATACATACATCCATCCATCCAAAAATCATGGCTTGTTATTTCTCTGCAATTAGGATAAATACTTCATACGTCTAAGCATCCCGCTTTTTCATAGCCATGTCTAAAACTGGGGGCAATGCCTTTAACCTATTGATGGAAGTGGATTCTACATTGTCTTATGATTCATTAAGTTCTTCATTCAAGCAATCATCAAAATACCAAAAACATTCAAAAATGTCTCAACACAAAATACCAAAAACATTCAAAAATATCTCACAAAATCCAAAAACATCAGAAAACATCAAAAATCACATAAAAACATGGCAACACCTTGTACATACTCATCCATGTAGATACCAAAACAAACATTGACAAAATACTCACACAATGACCATTTACCAATCAAACCACACAATCAACATCAACACTCAAAACTGTCTTCAACAAGGATGCATCCTTTCTTACCAAAACAAAGACAAAAGTGACGTTTTCTTTGACAAAGAAAATTATGTTAAGCTATCAAATACTTGGTTGATTTGTGAGTACAATCATTTGTTTATCTGTATCAAGATCTTTCAGCATCGTTTTGTTTACGCATTATTTCCGATGAAGTTTTGGGGCATGTCCTAATGGTGTCTATGTGGGAAGTTCACTAAGCTATGTGATCATAGGCAAACATACAGTCATAGATCACTACGGCTTGTTGACTACAGCGTATACCTCGACCATATGAGCATGAAACATTACCAAGGATCCATATTCTTTATTCTTTATGTATATACTGTTTGTTTGCAGGTACAATGCTCTTCCTTTGGTTCCTCCTCTTCCAAATTGGATAAAGGTTTTTATCTCTTAGTACGGTATGCACTTGTCTCAGGATATGATCAGCCTAAGATCAAGGAGGATGATCCAAGTCATGCATGAAAGGAGATAATCCTTGTCTATTCCGCAAGCAATACTCAGGTCAACTTGATCCATTATATCAAGATTGCTTGTATTAACTTGCTATATTAAAATCCATGTAAGGAATACTCAGGTCATCTTGAATCATTATGTCAAGATGCTTGTATTCTCTTACAACATTTTAAAGCTCAATGATGAAAATAGAGCACTATGGATCGTCATTCCATCTCATCTGTTTATATATTGCATTCTGTTGCATAAACACCCATCTGTTCGCTCATTCATATGTAGGCCTTATATGCAAAATATGAAAACTAAGTTGGTCTTGGATACAATCACGATCGAGTACTCTGATACATCATCATTGCATCATGCTAAGTCTTACAAAACCTTGCATTCCTCATGATCATATCATCCTCACATTTAGTTGCACCTTGCATTAAAACATTTAGTTGCATCTTGCATTAAACATTCATGTCATTTTTAAAATAAAAAAAAAACTTTGCATATAGTTCATTTTCTTGACATTTAGTTTTCATTAATCATTTTGTAGCATTGCATCAATCATCAATAATTCGATTCATTCATGGGATCAAATTGTCTTTGATTGTTTTAAACCATTTTATTAGGCATTCATTTAGTGTCAATTATCCATTATCATCTTATCAACTTGTATCATTTATTATTACACACATTCATTTATCCATTTAGTTAAAAAGTGCATTCATTCATTCATTAATAAGTATCTTATTGTAGCGTCCTAAAATTGCAACACTTGCAATTTCGACTGCATTTCGGTCTTCACGATGGCGACGCAACACACAACCTGAATGGAGACCCCAAAACTTGCTCACGACACTGAAAACTGCATTTTTCAAGCACCATTGGCCTGAACCTCCTTGCACCCCGCTGTCCCGGAGGTGGGACTAGAGCGCCCAGCGCCCTGGTCCTGAGGGACCAGGGCTCCCAGCGCCCTGGTCCCTGGGTCCTATTTTGGGCCCGGTTTCCTAAGTGATATCGGGTCTTTTTGATTGCAATTTGGAAATATACTTCCCTGGTCGGCCTAAGGTCGGGAAAATCAGTCTATCAGCCCTAATTGACAAGTATATAAACTACATTTTTCTCTCTCATTTGGCATATGAGGAGGATATGTGTACAAAGCGTGGAAACTATACTCAAGCATTCAAGCATTCAAGCAATTGATCATTCCAAGTCTCCATTCAAGGCTAAGTGTTGCATTCAAGACAAGGATTCAACCATTGAAGAGGAGATCACTTTTACATGCTACATACTACAACACACAACATCTAAACCTTTGCACATAAGGATACAAACATCCTTAGAACAAGGTATTAGTACTTGTTTTACATTACAGTCATTTACATTTACAGCACTTGCTCATTTCTTGGTTAATTCCAAAACCGGGGTTTGACCTAAAGGCAAACCCCTAATCCCTAACCCCCCAATCGTCTTCGCTTTTCTGTGTGTAGGTTGCAGGTACGCGGCTGAGATTGAAGATCTGGAATCCTTGTGCAGAGACGAACCGATCCCCCTTCGTTTCGCGGATTTTTCGGAGGACCGTGGCGCCGGGCGCCATTGTCCCGACAACTTTTTCTCAAATTTGCAAGACAGCGCCGTATTGACATTCTACTGCTAATTCCAGGTCCGCAGCTTCATCCTATAACCTAAACTCAGTTTATAAGCGAATCTTTATGACTTTCTATGCATGCTTAGCTTAATTTCCTTAACAACATTCTTTACAAAAGAGGGTAGCCTTGCTTTCCAAACCCTTGAAATTCATTTAGCATCCAATCTTACATTGTGTGGGATTGAATCTTATGAGTTTCAACCCCTCTTTTGAATGTAAAGTCTTCCCCCTAAGTGAAAACCCATCGAATCCTAGCGAACCTCCCTTCTCTCTCCTCGGAGTTAGAAGAGGGGAGACCAACTAGGGTTCGACCGCGATTTTCCGCTTTACATTTTGGTGAACCCGACGTGAACATCCTTTCTGATTATTCATGATTAGATCTGAAAATTGATTCCTTGATTACATTTCCATGTTTGATCTTTTGCAAAATTTTAGAGGTGATTGCATAAAAACCCTAAAATTTCTTTTTAGTAATTAAGCTTGTGAAATGTTTAATTGTTAATGCTTGTTTCAGATCTGCCCTGCTATTACAAATTATCAATTCATATTTGTGCTTCAATTTTGAAAATTAAGTGGTTAAGTGTCAAAACCCTAATTTTTGAAACCCTCTTAATTCAACCTTTGTTTGACAATTTGACCGATCAAAACATCTCCAAATCAACTGTAACTTTGGATTCTGCAATAAAATCACAATATCTTTCATCCCTGAAAATTTGGAAAAAAGTTGCGAGGACCGTGTTGCACTCCGAGCGCCATCGTCCCCGACATTTTTTTCAAAATTTCGGGAGCGAGATCTTGCTGTATTTTCCTGCTAAAATCCAGAATTTTGGCTGATTTTATCAATTTTAACACCTTCAAAATTACAGTCAAAGTTGGTCTTGTGATTGCTTGGTTTAAGGCTCCTAATCATTCAAAAATTGTTGAAATTGAAATTTTGTGTCAAAATTGTGTTCTTACTGTCCTAAATCTGAAAATTGTGTTTGCATTCATTCAAAATTTCAGTGCTGTATTCAAATTCTTGCATTTTGTGGCTTTTGAAATTAAGTGCCTAATTACAACAACTTTGATTTCCGCTTTCAAAATTGAATTTAGCGTGAAATTGAGTCAATTTTTAAATTTCAAAACTTGCACTGCTTTTGACATTCCCTCTAAAATCATAAAATTCAAAATTTCAGTTTCCCTCTCTTTTTCAAAATTTAAATTTTACATTTTTCGACAATCTTGATAGGGTTCAATTTTGAGATTGCAACTTTAATTTGGCCTATCTACAGATCATAAAATCCCTCAATTTTTTCAGATTAGCTCTAAAATCATCATACCTTTCATCCCTGCAAATTTCGAAAAAAGTTGCAAGGACCGTGTTGCACTCCGGGCGCCACGGTCCCAGACATTTTTTTCGAAATTTCGGGAGACTGTTGTGATTGCATTTAACAGCTTAAATCTGGAAGATTGGCTGGTTTTACTGAAAATTGCTACCTCTAAAATCAAAATCTTCTCTCTCTCTCTAGTGCATGAGTTTTACAACAATAAGCCCTACTTACACTATTCCCGTTAAACGAAGCCGTAGAATTAAGTCTTTCCGAGGTTTAACTACCGAGGAGATGGAACCTAATTTGAGTAGCCTTTTTAACGAGGACATGGGTAATTCCTCTAATCCTCCTAATGATGAAGAAGCTCCCCATGAAGTTTCTGTTGAACAACTTTCCAAATTGGATAACCAATTTGACGATTTTCACCAATGGATGTCTCATGAGTATCCCGATAGTCAAGCTCTTCCTTTAATTGAGGGTCTAAAACGTATGCTTCAAAGTGATAAGAATGGAATTGATGTTTTACGTGGTATCGCACACATTGTGGATTCGAATGTGATGCCTATGAAGAGTTGTGCTGAATCTTTAGGTTATACACAACCTCCTACACAAGTCAATCATTCTATTCCTTTGACCACTCCTATTGCTAGTATACCTACCTTTACATCAAACATCATGGCTACCTCTATACAAGACATTCCTCCTGTGATTACCAGTCATGGGGGCAATCCTCCTTCTTCAATTAATCCCCTTCCTTCATTCAATCCAACTTCTTCGTACATTCCTTCAATGAGTGTTCCTATTACATCTTCACAAATGAACATGACGCAAGGGGGCAATTCATTTAACCATTTCATTCCTCCTTGTAGTGTTCCTCCTATTCAATCATCCCCTATGGTTGACTATCGTAGGGTCCCACCACCTTACTCTTTACCTTCTTTCAATAACATCACACCTCCATCTCAATCTAACACACCTAATATGAACTCTTCGACTGAAGCTACCATTAATAATCTTGCACAAACTGTCTCTTCTTTACAGCAACAAATTGCCTCTATGAATCAATCTAAGTTTAGTGTGCCCACATTTGATGTTGCGAGCCCACTTTCTCTTGACATTGTTCGAGCTATCCCTCCTAAACATGTTGAAATCCCGCATTTGGAGCTTTATAATGGTAAAGGAGATCCTCTAACACATGTTAAGACTTTTCAAACAATATGTACTGATTTTGCTTATGACCAAAGGTTGCTTGCAAAACTATTCACGAGAACATTAAGAGACAAAGCCCTACAATGGTATTGCTCGTTGCCTTCTTATTCTATTACTTCTTTCGAACAACTTGCAAATGCTTTCATTCAACAATTTCAAAACAATATAAGTCCTAAAGTTACTTTGATTGATTTAATGCATTGTAAACAAGGTGTTAAAGAAAAAGTGACTGATTTCATTGGTAGATATAAGCATTTGTATGCTCAAATTTCTTTTCCAGTGCCTGATAATGATATTCAAAGAATCTTTATTTCTAATTTGCAAAAAGATATTCGAGACAAACTTCTGTTTTCTGAGTTTACTTCTTTCCAACAGTTGTGTGCCACTCTTCACAATTATCAACTGACTGTGAGTCAAATGGAACAATCACATCCTATGGCTCCGAGTGATAAGGGTGATAGCAGTCAACAACCACTTGGGAAGTTTAAACCGAACAGAGATTCCATCAAATTCAATGAAAACATCATCAAAAACAATGTGAATGCAGCATCAGGTGTGCCTCCTATTTCTAAATTTTTCAGGAAAGAAAGAAAGTATACTCCTTTGAATGAATCATTGCATGATATTATGAATAAGTTATTGGGACAAAATGTGCTTACTCTTCCTCCTATAAGACAAATTGATCCTGCAAAGATTACTTCACCTTATTTTGATCACAAATCTTTTTGTCACTTTCATCGTCAGCCTGGGCATGATACTGAAAAATGTTTTTCTTTAAAGGGTAAAATTCAAGATTTGATTGATAATAATACTATTTCTGTTTCTGGAGTGAATGATAAAGGCAACACATCTGTAGCTCCTCCTAACCAAAATCTTCAGATTTTTACTAATCCATTACCTTCTCATACCTCTAATGCGATTGAGGCTAATGATTCCTCTTTCTCATCTGATGGTCTTGTGTCTATGACTCCGAATGTGATTAACTTTGTAGAGCAGCAAGAAAACCCTAAAGAACCTTCCATCACATTTGATTCTAGTGAAACCATTAGGGCACCTGATGGTCCTTTATACATAGTTGCAAAAGTCAAAAATACACCTTGTCGTGGAGTGCTTATTGATCCTTCGTGCATGGTTAATGTTATTACTGAAGAATTTCTTTTTACTTTGCAATTGAATCAAGTGATCTATGACAAAACAGATGTGATTGTGAAACTATTTGATGCATTTTCTTCTCCTGCAATTGGTTCTATTACATTGCCTATTGAGGTCCATAATAAATCTCTTGATGTGAACTTTGCTATTATTCCTTCTTCCGAACAATTTCGTGTGAAGCTTGGCTATCCTTGGCTATCTTCCATGAAAGCTATTGCTTCTCCTATTCATAAGTGTTTAAAATTTCCCCATAATGGTGAAGTTGTTACTGTCAATCATAGTCTCTTTAAACCAGCCGAAAGAACCTCTAGTGTTCCTATTGATTACTTTTGGCCTAAACAATTCCAATCTCTTCCTCCGCGAAGTGATCATCTTTTTAAATCTTATCAAAAGTGGAAAACAGATATGATCCTATCTCTAAGTGAACCTAGAACACCTAAACTTGACATTCCTATCATTCTTGAGAAGGAAATTCTTCCTTTGAAAGACAAAACTAATGTCTTTCCCCAAGAAGATTCCCAACCCGTCCCTATGGATGCGACTATGTCTATACCTAATAAACTTCCTAAGAGTAGACCTATACCTCCTCGTCATGATGGACTTGGTCTTCTCCCGAAACCGAAAATTCCTCCTTTGTATGGAGCAGTTCCTCCTCCTGCCTTTTATAGAGAGAAGAGACCTTCTTCTTCTCCTATTATCCAGCCTAAGAGACCACAACCTAAACATCCAAGTGATAAGGATGAGAACATTCCTCCTCCTCTATCTTCTACACTTCCTACTAAGACTAGACGTAATCGTTCTGCACGGGAACGCCGACGAAAGCGTCGTCTTAGGGCTCAAGCAGCTGCTTCTCAAACTTTACAATCTCCAAAAACACCTTCAACAAGCATTATTCCATTTTCTCCTCAGCCGGATATTGAGCCTAAATTTCCTAAACATAAGATGCATGATGGTCTTGATCCTGTGCGAGTTAAAGATCCTATTTTTATAAATCTTGATGATGATATAGATGAAAATGTTATGCATGATGAAAATGTTACTCCTCTTGCTTCTGATAGTGAATATGAACTTGTTGATGTTGATAACCATTTATCTAACGAATTTTCTAAAGCACTTATCCTAGCTCCTAGACAAGAACAATGTGGCTTGGAACATGAACATAGCCCTTGTTTGGATCTTGTGATAGCTCCATCTGCTGTGTTGGATGTTCCTCCTCTAGCGTGTTCCCTGCCTTCCCGAAACATTGATCAGCAAGATCGGGGGGTAGATGACGTGCTAGACTAGTTACATTAGCATGGCAGATTCTCTCCCCCTCTCTTTTGTTACTTCTTCTATATGTTATTCTCATTCTTCTATTTGTCGTCCTTAGTGTTGTCTACTTGAGGACGATGCAAAGCATTGAGATCTCTTTGGTCTCTCTCATGTTGACTCAAAAGACACATGTGTTCCCTTCTTCTAGGTGACCTTCCTTGATTGGGGAATGAAGAAAAATTATGCATACATACATATGATATATATACATGACTTATCATACAGCATACTGACCCCGAGGAAAGCGAAGTCACCTCGTGCTTTGTGTTTTGCGTCTATTATCCTTGGGTTTATCTCACACTTGGGGGCTAAATCTTTGCGATAACGTGCTCCTTTTCCTTTCTCATTTCTTATGTGTATCACTACGTTAAAACAATCACCCCCGTTGAGGCGTGTGCGATCGCTTTAACGTAGGGGGGCATACACCCTGTCTATCCTTTCAAAGATACTTGAAAATTTCTTGGCAAACTTAGCTTTGTCTTGAAGATTTTTGGTATTTCTTTTGCATGACTCATAGTGAGGGAACCTTACTACTGACAGTCATGGTTCTTCCTCGTGATCTTCCCTTTTACTTTGTCAATCGAAGTCGTAAGGTCCTTAGTCCACTGGGGGCTTGGTGTATCTTGCCTCCTTGACGTGGTGAAAGTCTTTCAATGTTGTTTCCTTGTACTTTACCGGAAGTATGAGCATACATACTCCCGCTAAAGTGGGGGCTAAATGTAGCGTCCTAAAATTGTGACACTTGCAATTTCGACTGCATTTCGGTCTTCACGATGGCGACGCAACATGCAACCTGAATGGAGACCCCAAAACTTGCTCACGACACTGAAAACTGCATTTTTCAAGCACCATTGGCCTGAACCTCCTTGCACCCCACTGTCCCGGAGGTGGGACCAGAGTGCCCAGCGCCCTGGTCCCTGGGTCCTATTTTGGGCTCGGTTTCCTAAGTGATATCGGGTCTTTTTGATTGCAATTTGGAAATATACTTCCCTGGTCGGCCTAAGGTCGGGAAAATCAGTCTATCAGCCCTAATTGACAAGTATATAAACTACATTTTTCTCTCTCATTTGGCATATGAGGAGGATATGTGTACAAAGCGTGGAAACTATACTCAAGCATTCAAGCATTCAAGCAATTGATCATTCCAAGTCTCCATTCAAGGCTAAGTGTTGCATTCAAGACAAGGATTCAACCATTGAAGAGGAGATCACTTTTACATGCTACATACTACAACACACAACATCTAAACCTTTGCACATAAGGATACAAACATCCTTAGAACAAGGTATTAGTACTTGTTTTACATTACAGTCATTTACATTTACAGCACTTGCTCATTTCTTGGTTAATTCCAAAACCGGGGTTTGACCTAAAGGCAAACCCCTAATCCCTAACCCCCCAATCATCTTCGCTTTTCTGTGTGTAGGTTGCAGGTACGCGGCTGAGATTGAAGATCTGGAATCCTTGTGCAGAGACGAACCGATCCCCCTTCGTTTCGCGGATTTTTCGGAGGACCGTGGCGCCGGGCGCCATCGTCCCGACAACTTTTTCTCAAATTTGCAGGACAGCGCCGTATCGACATTCTACTGCTAATTCCAGGTCCGCAGCTTCATCCTATAACCTAAACTCAGTTTATAAGCGAATCTTTATGACTTTCTATGCATGCTTAGCTTAATTTCCTTAACAACATTCTTTACAAAAGAGGGTAGCCTTGCTTTCCAAACCCTTGAAATTCATTTAGCATCCAATCTTACATTGTGTGGGATTGAATCTTATGAGTTTCAACCCCTCTTTTGAATGTAAAGTCTTCCCCCTAAGTGAAAACCCATCGAATCCTAGCGAACCTCCCTTCTCTCTCCTCAGAGTTAGAAGAGGGGAGACCAACTAGGGTTCGACCGCGATTTTCCGCTTTACACTTATTATGCTCGTTTTAGGATTCATTCGCATTACATTCATTTATCCTCTTTTTAATTGCATTAAGGTACAGTTATTAAAAACATAAGTTATAGTATCATCACATTATCATTTTTACTTAACATCATATTTAAAGCATTTAGAATCATAACACCATTTGCTTCCAAACATTGGTTCATACCATTGTATATATCCATTATACATATGCATTCATGTAAAACATTATCATACAAACATTTGTACTTTACATTTTGTTTATCCATCTTACATTCATTTAACAAACATCTAGATGCATATTCATCCATAAACATCATTCATTAGACCATTGCGTTAACACCATCACATAAATCATCTCATCGTTATATCAAAATAGGAAACACCAAACTCCTGTTCATATATCATCATAAGCATACATTATCATCATGGCATTACATACATAAAGCATTGCATCCAAAATCAAACAAATCATACATAAACCTGCATTCATATGTTGGTATCCAACATCATAAATCATCATAAAAACATGCATATAGGAAACATCTCATCAATGCATACATATACACATATCCATCTAAGCAATAAACTCATCATCCTGCATAAGCATCCATACATAATCAAATGCATATCATCAAAATATGGGATCTCCTCATATATCTCATCTCATATATCAGAATACAATGAAGTCTACAAAATCGGCTACCAAGAGCCATCCAAGATACAGTCCACAAAATAAATGATACAAATACATATAGGCATGAATGCTCTCTCAAATGCCGCTCTGGCCAGATGTTGTCCTCACACTGCCCCCTGCTCCACCACTGGTGCCTGCACCACCTGATCCATCTCTCCGTGGAGGCCTCATCGAACCCCCACTCCCTCCTGCATCTCCTGATCTCTCCCACCTCAAAGGACCCATCACTCCCCCACTGCTCTACACCCTCTGCGATCGCTCTGATCTCGTCTACCGCATCTGGGTATAATTGAGAGCTCGCTGACTGAGTGGCACCACCTGCTCATATAAACCTCGCCAATACTCTATCTCAGCCTGTGCTCGCCCAAACTGCCTCATAACCTCCCCTGTAAGCCCCTGTGCTCCTACTCCAGTCCGCACTCTCTCCTGCAGCTCCGCCAATCTCTCCACTGCAGTATCTCTCTCCCGCAGCACCACTGTCAGCTCTGACTCCCGTGCAAATAGCTGCACATCCCTAGCTGCCACCTCTGCCTCCAAATCCTCTATCCGCATCTGCAAGCGCACTATAATATGCTCCCGCAGATCTCCAGTTGCTCCCTCCCCGGTGTCCATAGCTGCCTCCCCTACACCTCCCTCTCCAGAAGTCCCCACCCCTCTGTCCATCGGGATCTCCCTCTCCATCCCCCTCCCACTCAGCTGCACTCTTTTCAGAATCAATGGTCCCTGTGAGATCTGTAGAGGAAGTCCACCTCTCCATCTCCGCTGGCTCCGCATCCCTAATCCTCCTCCATCTCCTCCACCACCTCCATCTCCTCCACCTCCACCTCCTCCTCCTCCTCCTCCATCTCCTCCATCTCCTCCACCTCCACCTCCTCCTCCTCCATCTCCTCGACCTCCTACCCTCCCTCGTCTTCGTCCCCTCTCATCCTCAAATGCTGGGATCGGCTCTGCTGGGTCCGATATCCGTAGGATCGGGTGTGCCGCCCGATACTGCGTGTACTCATCTGTAACCCCTGCATCAACGACCCTCGGTCGTAAGTCCCATGGCCTTGCCTACAGTGTCCGAAACTCTGCTAGTGCCTGATCATAAGGTAGCACTGGACCCCATGCATACCTCTCCCGAATCACCCGTGCATACTCTCCTGATCCGCTAGGCAGTCCCTGCTACCGTCCAAACTGCCTCATCACTCTCCCTGGCACCTGTCTCTCCACATGATATGTCATCCTGCCAATGAGGAATCGAGTCATAAACACATACGGCAGTGCCTCTGCGTCATCCTCCCATGGCTCACACTCCAAGTATGGTCGCCATATCACTGCATCCAGATCAGCCAATGCCCGCCGCCACCACTCTAACTTCCCCAAGTGGGGCTGACTCATCATACCACTGCACATAAATATGTACGGCTGATCCACCACACGGAATCTCAGACTCACTGGTCGAGTCACTGGTAGATGCTCCGAAGCCCAAATGTGTAGTAGCGTCATGCCCACTGCTAAAGAACCCCTCCCTCGGTACACTACCTCGTGGAGCTCCTGATACATGTGCGCCAGCACGCACAGCCCCCATGTAAATTGGGTCCCCTCGGTCATCATCATCTCAATAACCTGTCCCCATCCCACCGCCAACCCATGTGACCGCCTGTCTGGACACATAAGTCCTCCCACAATCCCTGACAACACTGCTGGAAGTGGCTCATACAGTGCCGCTATATCCTCCCAAGCAATAGAGCCATCATCGATAAAAACATCCTCATCAAATATCCTTTGTACTGCCATAGTCCCCCAGGATCTATCATATGTGACCAGCTCTCTTCGAATCGGAATCCGTAGGATGTGCCACACATCCTCCAACGTCACGGTCATCTCCCCCTGTGCCAAATGAAAGGTGCACGTCTCACTGTGCCACCGCTCTGCCATTGCTGTGATCAGGCCATGATTCATCCGAATCACGGGCATGTACATCACCTCGTAGAGACCAGTCGCTACAATACAATCAATCTTCGCCTGTGATAATTGGTCCTGCAACCCCTGTGTCGCAGGATGGCGCTCGCGTAACTGCAACACGCACAGATCCTCCTATACATGGACATTCATCAATCACTATCAGTTGTTTTGTTTTCAAACTTTCTTAAGTTTAAACCTAGACTATCATCAGATACTTTGATCAAGTATCTTCGGGTCTCAACAGGTAAGCAATCATGGCCACCTAGACTTCAACAGGCATTTATCCTAAACAAATGACCTAAGTCTCATCGGGCTGCTATGGTTCAAAACAACTCCCATTTCACTTCGCCATCCATCAATCATTGGCATCAGGAGATTTTCTGCATCCAAACTGGGGCATCTTTTTATCTTAAGGCAAAATTGCTATTTTCCCAACAAAAGCGCTAGTTTTCAACAATAGCGCTACAACTATATCACAAGCGCTCAAACAGCTATACCATAGCGCTACAACTACCAAAACGCTAAAACAACTACCCATTAGCGCTACTTAACAACAAACATGCTCAATTAACCTAGCAATAGCGCTACTTTAACAATAGCACTACAACTTACACATAATAGCGCTAATGCATGGCAAAAGCACTCAAACAAATGGACAATAGCGCCATTGCGGCACAATAGCGCTAATTCATGGAGCAAAAACGCCAAAACAACAGTTCTAGTGCTCTTGCTCTGACTTGACTTGGACTCAGCTAAAAACCTAGCAAAAATGCACAAAAATTGAGTTTTCGAATTTGCGTACCGCTGGTCCGTAGTCATCTGGCCGCTGGAATCATCGGACTCGCTCGAATCTGTGCTCGATGATCGGAATCGGCATCATAGCTGTTGCTTGCTCCTCCAAATGTCACTATCAGAGCTCTCGTTTTCAACTGGTCGTGATCACAAATGATCCTGTTTTCACCCTATTTATACCCTCCGTGGTCCCCATAACTTCTCCCCTGCTCATCGTCGTGGTCCCCGTGCCCTTCCCGAGCCCCCCATTTCTCCATGTTTCCCCCGTTTTCTTCTATTTTTCACCCGTACGACTAACTTCTTCTCTTCTACCACTCTGCCAATTTTCATTCTTTTTCAAGAGATCGCCCGATTTTTCAAAAAAAATCGGCCCATCTCTCGAGGGGGCATACCACCCATAAAATTCACATTTTATGGGGCATTTCTTCACACCTATTTTTCTTTCTTTGAAACGACGCGATAAACCGCACCGTCTCAAAGAGGGGCAAACGTAGTCACATAAATCTGTCCAGCTTAATTAAATAAATATTTGCTATTTATTTGATTAAAAATCCACTAGCCATCAAATTAATTAAATTAATATTTAATTAATTCATCCCCAAACATTCTTCCATTAATTAAATAAATTATTCAATTTATTTTAATTAATTCATTAAATCAAATTCACAATCAATTAAATAAATAAAATTTATTTATTTAATTAAAATCCCCTTTTCCTCTTTTAAATAAATTAAATAAAACATTTATTTAAATCATTATCCCCACCCCACTTGCATTTTCCTACAAATGCAACTTGCACTCATTTATTGGAATAAATGAATTTTTATTTTAATAAAATCTTATTTTCCCTCACCCACCAAATCCACTTGCAAAATCTAATCCCCTTCTAGATTCTTCTAAACCCTTCCTAATTAGCCTAATCCATCTTCTAAATTTTGTCACATCCCTAAGTAAAGGGAAGTCACTTCTCAAAACCTCAAAGTCTTTGATAACCATTAAAGGCTTCAAGTCTTCAACCACTAAATGGCTCAAAGTCTTTGATAACCTTTAAAGGCTTTCAACCTTCAACCACTTAATCCCCAAAGTCTCCAATAACCATTAATGGTTAATTCAAACCTTCCCACATGGTTAAAACATTTGTTTTGACTCAACCTCTATCCAACCCAAGGGTCTCATCAGGCCATTAATGCTTTGACCATGATTATCTCTTAAACATTTGCACAAAGGTTTATCCTTGGATTAACTCTTAATCCAGTGGGTAAGCTTAATTTAGACTTGACCCTTGGCCTTTAGATAACCTTGAGGTCTTCTCAGGCCTTTAATGCCTCCAACTCCTTTTCTCAACTCAACCCTATGTTGACACTTGTCACCATTTCATTGGTGCCAATTGTGCACATGGATCCCCAACTTTCAAACTCAACCCTTGATTGAATCTTTCAATCTCAACCATCCATTGCTCCATTTTCCCTATAAATAGAGCTCATTCCTTCATAATCCAGATCCTGAAAACTTGTATACATCTAAGCTATAGACATTTTAGAGAGCATTTTTAGCATAATCATCTAATATCTTATTATTTTGGTTAAAATATATCAGTTTAGCATCAATAGCATAGCATTAGCTTTTTATTTCACATTCAAAGCTCAATACTACAATCTCAATCCTCCATAAGCATCCATAGTGCAAAAAGCTGCTGAGAGCTACACTATTTTGGAACTTGGAGAGGAGAGGAACAAGAGAGGAAGGAACTAAAACTATGCTAAGAGGCATTTGGAGATGCCTCGTTATCTTTGCTACTTTAGTTAGATATATTAGCTTGTTTTTAGCATCTCTCTTGGTATGCCTTTTTAGATTAGTTTTTTATTGACAAACACTGACAATCTAACGTTTTCGTGTTTCTTTGTGTTGTTGATCATTCACTAACCTTGTGCCATTTAGGAGGGCATCAAGTTTTTTAATTGATTTTTAAATGTTTTTGTATTTTGTGGATTGATATTTGAATGTTTTTGGTGGATTTTTTGTCAAGACTTTATCTGAATGTCTTTGATTGATTTTTTCGGGATCGTATTTGAATGTTTTAATTTTTTGTTAAGACTTTATCTGAATGTTTTGATTTTGCAGGACTTTATCTAAATGTCTTGATTTTTTCAAGACTTTATCTGAATGTTTTGATTTTTTCAGGACTTTTTGCGATTTTTAGGATTTTTTCAGTACTTTTTATGAATGTTTTGATTTTTTCAGGACTTTATTTGAATGTTTTGATTTTTGTCAGGTATCTATTTTTAGGATTTTTTCAGTTATGTCCCCAAGTATGCAAACCTGTATGATATGATGATCTATATAATGTGATGGAGACAATGAATTTTTCAAATGCAAATTATACTAATGTAGTATGTGAAATGAAGATGCAGTACCTATTCAAACAAGGATGCATGTGTGTGCCTTTCATTATAAAATGCACTGATTGAATTGAAGGTGTGAAACATTTCAGACATAGGATTTCAATTCATTCTCAAAAGACTTAGACCATCCAATCTAACACACTGTGTAGCCAAGACTTATGAATGGAGGCACGGAAAACTTCTTCATCAATTCTTGAAACTTTGAACTTCTTTTGCCAATGTGTGTGCATTTTAATTCATTCTGACTCTTATAACCATCAAAGACCCTTAGAATCCTATGTGGATAGCTATGTGAGTTATTCTAACTTCTAAAGCATCCTAGATAGAGCCTTGTTGCTAGCAAGCTTTTAGGGCTCCAACGAGGTTATGCACTGTAATCTCTCAAATATTGCTCCATTGCCAGCAGGCATCTATAGCCCTGATGGAGTTATTTGCATGTTCACATAGTCAAGCTTTTATTGTACATGATATTTCAGTTATATATCACTGCTTATTTTGCCTTGATGTTTTGATATTGATTTTGGCATAGCACTTTTTCTTTTATTTTCTTGCCTTGACTTGTAAGTAATGAAACCTACTTGGGTATGACAATTTCAGCGGCAGAAGCAAAATATTGGATTTTTCACTAGCCACATGACCAGCTAGGTATCTATAATTACTTAGAGCTATTGATTAATGTGTGATATATAGCAATTGATAGATTTTGGGTAAGAAGGCTCAATAGTGAAACTTCTACACAACCATGGATAAAGCTCAATCACAAGGTGACATTGAAGATGGATGAGTAAAGACCTCCTAAAGACTTCATGGACAAGGATCTAGTGAATGAGACCACCTTCTCTCCCTTCAGTGCAGACGGGTGAATGACTTAGACAATCCCCTTGTTTTATTAATGCAACTTTATGAGAAAGCAATAATGATATGCAGCTATATGTTGTGCAATTTGAAATGTAGATATGTGATGCAATGCAGTAAAAATATGCAAAAGCAATATTAAAAAATTTAAATGAACCCATCCCTTAGATATAATATCTTTTAAGGTGGATGTTGTTATTGGGTCGGTATGAATCTTCTGTAGATAATTCATTGGTTTGTGTTTGAAGAGTTGGATATACCTGTCTTTTTTAATAGGATATTCAGTTGGGTGTATTTCATGTACACTTGATGCTATACCTCCTTATTTTCAAACCAATCTAGCTCAGGTAGACCTTCTTGCCCCCAGTCTTTCAAGTGCAGGTGTATGAGGAAAATAGATTTTGGCTTCGAAGTTGTGACATGAGTGGGTGTTATGCATGTTTCTATTGATGCACTTGAAGAGGATGATGAAGCCAACCAGGTGTTGATCTCATTGGCTGGTGCTATGTTTTTTTTTTGTCACCACATTGGCATCTGATGATGGCGCGCATACAATCATTGACAAGTTGTCCTATGTAGTATGATTTGGATTGGTGATTTCATTGATAAGGGGTTCATGAAAAACTTGTGTAGAGGCATTGGTATCACGAGGGAGACTATGAGAAATGGTAGATTCATTTGAGAGGGAATCTTGTGAGAGAAAAGGAGGATTATGACATGGAGATGAAGGGATGGAGGAATCTTGATCAGGATATGGAGAAATAATGGGATCTTGTTAAGCACATGAAGGTGAAGGGATGCTTTGATCTTGACTTGGAAAGAGATTATTAGGAAGGATGGAAGGTATGTCCTGATCTTGCTTGAGAGGTGGATGTTGGATGGGACTTGAAAGAACATCTTTCTCTTGAGAAACAAGGGTGTTATTATGAGTGGAATAGAAAAGGATGAGGGGATCATCATAATATTCTTGGTTGGTGGGATCTTGATAAAAAATTGGGTAGGATGAAAGGGCTTGTTCTTGATCCTGATTTGTTTCATGACTAATTTTTGTTGATTTCGGATTGTCCTCCTGACATGGGGAAGGTGTTTGCATGGGAGATTTTTGGAAGGTTCCAACACTTTGGCATGATGAGGAAGGATTTTGAATGAGATCCCCTTAATCATGAATTGAATTAGATTGGATTTGTGCTATGGATACCCCTTGGAAGATTGTGTTATTGGATAGAGATGGTGTGGATTGCTCTTGTGTAACTTCAAGGGATGATGAAATTATGGATAGATATGATTGATTTGGATTTTGGTTGAAATGGGTTTGATTATGGTTGAAATAAGTTTGAATATTGGGTTGGTGTGAATTTTTATTTGGAATTTAGTTGAAAGGGGTTTAATTTTGGTTGAAAGAGGTTTGAATGTTGGGTTGGTGTGAATTTTGATTTGTACTTTGGTTGAATGGGGTTTCATTTTGGTTGAAAGGGGTTTGATTTTTGGGTTGGTGTGAATTTTGATTTGGACTTTGGTTTAATGGGGTTTGATTTTGGTTGAAAGGGGTTTGATTTTGGTTGAAAGAGGTACTTTGAATGTTGGGTTGACATCATTGGTATGATTGATATAGTGGGTTGAAATAAAAAGAAGGTTTACATGACTCTAATGTTGGTTGAAATAAGGTAGGAACGATCTTGTTGGAGAATGAAGGTTGGCATGTTTGAATGGTCTCACAAGAAGAAGAAGGTTGGCCTGATACTGATTCCCTCGTGGTTATCACTTCTCTCATCATCTTTTCAGAACCAGCCCCTATGGTTGTTAGGACTAGTCATGTCCATCATTTGTTGTTGCAAAGTCTTGATTTGTTTAGCTAAGGTTTCTATGGATGGCGATGAAATAGAAATAGAAGGGATGAATTGTTCACCTTCCCTATGAAATGTATAATGCCAATCCATGATGTTTTCTTGATTGGTTTGGACCTAGGATCACAACATGTAGGATGTTTTATCCATTTCTTGAATGATTGATTTTGATTTTGATGTTGATGTTGATGTTGACACTTGATCTTGTGGTATGTGTTTGATCTTTTTGAAAATGTTGCAAAGACACAATAGAAAAGCAATGAAAAACAACTTGGCATGATCGAAGAGAGCATTGTTTAAAGGACTTTTTCAAATCCTCATGAATGTTGAGATCTTTTTCAAGACCCCATTTTGTTTTCGATAGTATTTTTGGCAATTCGATATCACATCAATCAAACTCTCCTAAGGTCAAAAGGTCACAAGTATTACCACAACCCACATCTTGATACTCCGTCATCTCAAATAGCCTTGTCACACCCTAGGGTGTGCCTTTTTTTTTGCCTTTTTCTAGAAATTAGACCAAAGAAGATTGCTCCTCAATTTGCCCGTTATCCGGGGAGATATATGGTGAGTGTCTTGGGGGCGGATTCTTCCCCACCCTTCACTGTGATAATCCTAGTGTCTGGTTACTGACTCGGTTTGGCCTCTATTGCTATGGTTTTTAATCAGGCTTTCATTTGAAGTTACTCTTTGAAGTCACGCAAACATGATTGAGGCCTATATCCCAACAAAGTTCGAAACAAGATGTAGTCACGCAACCATGATTGAGACCTCAAGCCCCTACAAAGTGCTCGATATGAGATACTCAAATATGCTCCATCCCTCAAGATTTTCATCTCAAAAGGTGATTTGATTAGAGTGAGTTAGAATGCTTGGTTGTAGTCATACTCACTTGGGCCATTCCCTTCACACAGACCTTAATGGCACCCTAAGAGCAATTTGAGAAGGCATACCCTCTAAAGGATGTAATTACATAAATTAAATGAATGCATAAAAGAAGAGAGTCTTGTTTTTTTATCACCCATTGAAGGGGAGAGCATAATACCTATCACTTCAAAGACATGTAAAACAAAATTATTTTTATCCTTCAATTGCAATAATTTTCTATTCTACACAGGCATGGTGTTCATTTTTAATCCTCATAGCAATTTGTGAAGTAAGGAAAAGAATTTGTTTTGTTTGTTTTAACAGCACCAAAAGAATTTTTTCTACTCTAACCCTACAGAGGAAAATAACATTAGTAGACACATGGTGGGCTATCCAGCCTATCTTTCCCATGGTTATAGAGCTTTGTCTTTTTGCAATCAAAGAGTAATTCTGACAGAAATCAGGAAAATGGAAAGATAGAATGAAGAAAAACTTAAATTGCAATTGTGAATTACCTTCTCAGTGATTGTGGATTACCTTCTGAGCAATTGCGAATTAATATACTGTCAATTGTGAATTATTGTGATAGCAATTATGAATTGATCTAGGAGCAATTGCGTAGTATTATCATGTCAAATGTGGATCAATTAAGTGACAAAATTTTTAAATCAAACAGAAGTAAAAGACAGAAGATAGAAGTTTATTCTGCATTGATGTTACTCCCAACCATGCGATCCATCACATCAATGTCGTCATAAAAGTTGAATTTGGCAAGGAATCGATGGATAGTTCTATAGTATTGAGCGATTTCCTCTCCCTCTTCAATTTCATGAAGTTGTCTTTCTGCCTTTAGCAGCCCTTGGTATTCTCTTTGTTGTCTTCTATGTTGTCTTGCACTCCTTGCACCTGAAATTTTGAAAGTCACCTTTCCTACCATCAGATTAGATACATTTTATGCAAAAAGGTAACTTTTCCAAAATTTTAAAAAAATTATGGGTTAGGTGCACAAAACCAAATAAATAAGAAATGACCAATAAAAATTGAATTTTTGGCCCTTTTCTGGCAATTGCGGTGAATTTAAGAAATTGCGTGGGATTTTGATAGCAATTGTGGCATATTTTAACATCAATTGCAGATAAATATTAGCAATTGCAAATTTATGTGTTGTTGATTGTAGACCTGCATTTTTTGGGCTTGTACGGACTTGCAAAACCACATAAAACAAAAAGAGAAGATTAGATCTGATCATTCACGTCAGGTTTACCAAATGTTTCCATGCTTGAATGTCGTAAATGGTGAAATAGGGAATAAGGATGATCACAAGATCCTTAACTATCAAAGCAATTCCAAACACAAATCAATGAAATGAAATGCACAAATGAAAGAATCAAACAATTATCCTAATTGAAAACTCCCTTGATTGCGGTGTAGCTTCCATTGCTCTTCTTCTTAGTTGTTGTTGAATGTATCTCAGATATTGCATTGATTTCCTGTATAGATTGGCAACTATTTTGAAGACTCTGGTCTAGCTTTATAGATTTTCAACACAAAGGAGGTGAGGATTTGAACTCAAGTGTTGATTGACAGATAAATAAAATTGATTGATAAATGAACTCAATAATTTTATCTGTTAAGAGAATTGATTGATTCATTAACTCATTTGATTGGGGAGTCAACTAAATAGATTGGCTAGTAAACTGAATAGACTAGTCAGTTGACTAAATTGATTGAGAGATGACTAATTAGATGGATTAGAAGACTGAAATGATTGATTAGTCATAAAAAGTTGATTTTGAGTGAAAATGGGATTTCTTGCATAGATTAGCAACTCTTTTGAAGACTGCGATCTAGCTTAAAAATGAGAAAAGAGATTGAATTTATAGACTTTCAAAACATAAGGGGTGAGAATTTGAAATCAAGTGCTGATTGATAGATAACTAAAATTGATTGATCAGTGAACTCAATAGATTGATCTGTTAACAGTGTTGATTGATTTGTTAACTCATTTGATTGGGGAGTCAACTAAATATATTGGCTAGTGGATTGAATAGATTAGTCAGTTGACTAAATTGATTGAGAGATGACTGATTAGATGGATTAGAAGACTGAATTGATTGATTAGTCAGAAAAAGCTGATTTTGAGTGAAAATGGGTGATTGGCGAGTTAACTGAGTTAACTAACTAGTTAACTGATTTGATCAATCAGTTTTATTTCAACATGTGCTATAGGATTTTGAAATTGAATTTGGTTTGATTTTTCAATTTGAATTTGAATTTGGACTTTCGAATGTTGAAATGCACATGAAATTAACTGAAATCACATTTGGTGAAATGTTAATTTAAAAGAAATGAAATTAATTGAAATGATATGAAATTCTAATTTGGGAAAAATGTGAAATGAAATTAGATGAAATTAATTAGAATTAGAAATTGGGGAATCAAAAGAATAATTAATTAATTTAAATAATTTAAATTAAATTATTTAAACATTACAAATGGAATTTAATTAAATAATAAAGATTATTTAACTGAGGAAAATGTCACAATTAATATTTAATTAATATGTAGAACAGGATTAACTGATTAAATTGATTTGAGAATAGAATTTGGATAATTAGAAATGTTGAATGTGATGATCAAAAGAAATAATTAGTTTAATCAAATAATTAAAGAATTACTTAATTAATTAGATGAATAATTAGTGTGCGATCAATGAGATATTTTTAGGTGTCTACATACACATTCTCCTATGCCACAACCAACTCTCATCAATCTGTGCAATTAAACAACTTTTCTCACTAGCATTCAGATGAAAGATATTACCTTTAGTTTTAGTACCTGATGCAATCTCTATACCGGAGCTATTCAAGATCCTACATTTTCCATTCTTGAATTGCAAATCATATCCCTTATCAACCATCTATCCAACACTCAAAAGATTATGCTTCAAACCTTCAACATATAAAACATCATCAGTATTATGTTTACCATCAAGAGAAATAGAACCTCTACAACAAATTACATAAGCTTTATTGTCTTTAAATCACACCAAACCGCCATCATACTTCTCCATATTCACAAATTTACCTTTATCTCCTGTCATATGATGTGAACAACTACTGTCAATCACCCATTCATCTTTCTCATCAATCTTAGTACCAAAGCTTTCTCTTCAATAGTACAGCTTGCAGAATCAATAGATACCAAATCATCTTCCTTTATAGCAATGAACACAATTTCAGAACTCCCTTTCTCAGACTCCTCATCAATTACACCTTCATCGGCAACATAATAACATTTTTTTGGTATCTATACTTCAAGGCTTGTAAGGCTTGTAAGGCTTATCAAAATTTGACACTTTTTTTTGCTCTTTTAGGACATCTAGAAGCAAAATGACCAATTGTATTGCAAGAAAAACATTTCAAAGGTAACTTCCCTTCATACTTACCGGCTCCCTTAGGTAATCTTCTAGCAATATGTGCTTCAATATTTTCTAGCTCTTTCTCTTATTCTTCCATCTCTCTCATTTCTCTTTCATATCTGGACACCCTAGTTGAACTTTCTCCTGGATCATACTTCTTCCCACATATAGTAGATTTAAATGAAATCTTAGTCATCACATTCACTCAATTCAAAAGCAACAAGATTACCAACCAACATATCTCTTGTCACAGTGGTTATAGTCTGGATCTCATCAATAGCAGTAACTTTATGTTTATAAGCGGGAGGCAAAGATCTCAATAATTTAGCCAGAATCTCATCTTCTTCAAGGACTCCACCGACACATCTAATGTTCATCACAAGATCATTTAATTTAGTCATAAAGGATGTAATATTCTCATCTTCTACTATTCTCAACAACTCATACTTCCCTTTGAAGCTCTGCAATTTAGCAATTTTCACATGTTTATCTCCTTCATACAGGGTTTCAAGATTCTCCCAAATATCATGTGCAGTCTACAATCCCATCACATTACTCATCTTTGCATCATTCAGGGCACTCAGCAGTGCTTCCTTATCTCTTATATTATGTTTAGTAGCTTTGATCTCATCAACAGTAATAGGACCATTCAGAGGAATAATATATGCATTCTTTGCGATCTTCCAATAGTCTTCTCCAAGAGAATTCAAGTGAGCTTCCATCCAATGCTTCCATATAGAGTAGTTAGTTCCATAAAACCTTAGACTCTCCTTATTGAAATGAACAAATTCCATCTCGGATGTCCTCAAGCGATCAAGCTCCTTCTAGAGGATCTAGCTCTGATACCAATTATTAGCAGCTGGGCAACAACAATGGAGGAAAACTGAGGAGGGGGGGATAAATCAATTTTCACTAAAATCAATGAAAATTAAATTTAATTATAGATCTGGTCATGAACAACAATATCAAAGATAATCACCACATAAAAAACACACATGACACAAGGATTTTGGACGTGGAAAACCCGATTAAGGGAAAAACCATGGTGGGAACCTACTAACAATAAGATGATACTCTGCAGGTGGTATATGTAAATATTACAATGGGGAATGTACATGAATTTGGGCACACTCTCTAGAGCTCACTCCTCAAAATAACAAAGGGCTACAACCCTGGGAAGGTTCATTGCCTTACAAAGATCAAACAACAATCCAAATTACATGAATTGAAAGAATAGCATCTCCAAATGTCTTATTACAGTTTCGATTAAGCACAGTGTCTACACAACATTTTCACTCTGCTCTTCCACACTACCGAATGATAAATTTTCTTATTCACACATGCAATAATTTCTCAAATCATAACCATAATCTCAGACACAAAACTAGCATGATTACATCCCCTATTTATACAATTCATCAACCTTAACCCTCAAGGTCGGCTCAACACATCTCCTAATTACAAAATTACACCACACGATGCACAAATCCATAATCGGACCAATACAATATCATTATCAACATAGCATGGACCCAAATCAAATCCTCAAACACACAACAACATCAAATAATTCACCAAGATCGTCTGCAACATGCTACATCACCAAATATGTCGCATAACACGAGAATACCACTAGAATAATAAAATCTTCATTAACGCGCACCATGATCAACACAGACCACCAAAACACTTAGCACATGATCAGAGAACATCAACAAGCATCATGAATTCCACCGCAATCACCACAACAGCTCAGATCATAAGATTCATCATTAACACCATCATAGGAGCTCAAGAACATCAACTCACAAACTAAAAGATATGCTTGTGAAGTTCCAAATCATAAACCATCTGAATCAGAGGACACGGATGAATGTCCCAAACACTCTCCAAAATCCGCAACTCAAGATATAATCATTCTAGAGCAATATGAATCAAATACCACCATTTTGGAACACATAACACTAAAAATCCAGTCACCATATGGGATCGCATAACTCTACCAAATAACCACATAGCATCATGAAAATTATAATGAATCAATTAGAGATAAGTATCTCAAAACCCAATAAATCACATCAGTACATCTACACTAGATCACCAAAGAAAACTCTGTGCAACAACCAATTGTCTGCAACACAACAATATGTTGACATCAATGACAACAACATATCCCAACAATTCTAACATCCAACAAGGGTGTGTTTCTAGATGGTTCACATGTTGAAAAGTGTTTCTTAAATATGATGAAGGTCTCTTGATATAACATACATTTGTTTCTCATTGTATTGGTGTAACGGTGAGAAAATTGGGGTTATGGTTAAATTAAGATAATAAAACCACTAAGTGACTTAATTTACTATTACAATAGGGAAAGATGGAATTTGATAGATCTATGCTTATTGAGTCAAAATTTTGATAAGATTCTAGGCCTCCTAGATGGGGCTCTTTCTTCCCTAAATTGAATTGAATTTTGAATTGTTAAAGATTAGGGGAAAATGGTGAATTATTGAAGATATTGGGCATAAAAAATGAGGTTAAAGAGTCATACAGAGCCACCAACCTAGATCTAAGCAGAAGAGGATGATTCAGATCAGTTCCTAGAAGTTTGACCTAATTTCTTGGGACCGTGTTGTTGGTCACCCTAGTCCTCTGAATTTCTCATTGTCAAAGGTCAACATGTTTGTCTCTGTGAATCCTATCAATCCTCCCGAATGCAACTCTGTACTTATTCCTGCATATAGTGAAAAGGGGGAAATTGTTGAGAAAAGGGGTTTGGCTTAGGTCAAACCTCAATTTCAGAATTAACCACGAAATTGAATTGAAAATGTAAATGAAGTACTGCGGTAAAATACTTTCCTTTTGAGGGAAAGGCTGAGAAAGAATGAAAACCTAATAATATACATTTAATGATGTTTTGTTTGTCTTCACAAGGTTAGGGTTTCATGTAGGTTGTATTCATAAAACATAGAACATGAATTTCATCTCCAATTCTTGAATTCTGACTTCATTTCTGCTCCAATTCTTGATAGAATATTGGTTGCTTGTTCACTTGAATTTTCTAGAGTGTAGGATGATAAATTGATTGATTTGGTTTAAAATAAGAGGGATAGACCTCCTTTTATACTTACTAGTCAAAAAACAAATTGAATTTATGACATAGGCTGACACGGGATCTAGGTCCCCACCCAAATTAGGTGACCATTACGAGGCCCCAAAATGGGTCGGGAGATAGTGTAGACAAAGAAAAATTATGTTTAATAGTTGGTGTGAGCAGAATCAATTCTTTAGTGATGCCTTAGAGGATGAATGCCATAGTGAGGCCTAAGTGAGGAAAAAATTGTAGGCGAGTAAAATTTAAGACACTACATTTAGCTCACACTTTAGTGGGAGTATGAGACTAAGCATACTCGCAATAAAGTACAAAAATTTGCATTGAAAACTTTCTTCAAGACATCAAAGAGACAAGACACATTAAGCCCCTAGGGACTTTCAAATCTTACTACTTCAATACCAATTTAATAGGAACATCATACGAGAGAGGAAAGAGAGAGAGAATCATGACTTATAGCCTATTAAGGTTCGCTTACTATGAGTCGTGAAAAAGAAAAATACCAAATTATAAAGCAAAAGGCTCGATTTCCAAAGTAACTTGAGTATCAAAACATGTTATGGTGTGTGTATAAAGTGAAACATTGAGTAGAGTTTATTCCCCCACGTTAAAGCGATTGAATACCCTTATTGGGAGTAATTACTTTAAGGTAGCATGTATCCAAATGACAATAATGTTACCATGATGAGATGCCCCCAAGAAAGGACAAATCAAAGGATAATGGTTGCAAAACATAAAACACATAAGGGATCCACTAACTTTGGGGTCAATATGCTCTTATGATAAATAATGTGTATCATGAATATTTGTATTGAATTGACCTAATCCCCCAAAGGTAGTGAAACCACAAACACAATAGAAGAAGAGCACATGTGTCTTTTGATTCAACATGGAAGAGACCAAAAGAGATCTCAACACTTTGCATCATCCCCAAGTAGACAACAGAAGGAAAAACAAACAGAAGAATTTAGATACAAATAGAAGAATGTCACAATAGATTTAGCTCCTCTTTATTACCTTGCACCAACAGAGTGACAAGGGTCATTCAAAGAGAACCTAACATAACACATCATAGGGGAAACACATTACAAACAAGCAAGAGAGAAGAGAGAATATACAACACAAATGAAGTTAATGAAGAAAATCATTCACCTCACGATCTTGCTAAACATTATTTTGGGAAGGTGGACAAGATGCAAGAGGATCAACTTTGAGCATGGTAGATGGATCTACTTCAAGTTCCAAACAAGGACCATGATTTAATGATGAGTCCCTTTGTTTTTCAGTAGGAGATAGGATTAATGCTTTTGAAAAATGTTTAGATAGATCATTGTCAACATCAACAAGTTCATACATATCATCAAAATCATTAGAATCAACAATGTTAGCATGAACAACATCATCATCCATTTCTTCATCAAGATTAATAAAAATAGGATCTCTCACATGAAAAGAGCATGAACCATCATTTTTCTTAAGTATTTTTAATAATCTTGGTGATTTAGGTTGAACTTCCTCTCTAGGGTTAGGCGAAGGCTGGACAAATGGGACCAAGTCAACATTTGGTGTCCTTGAGGAGGAAATAGTTTGAGAAGCAAGTTCATGAGCCTTAGCATGACGTCTTCATCAACATTCTCTCACACAATTGTTTCTTTTATTTTTAGCCGAGGGTTGTGAAGGTCATGGATCAATGGACACAAGTTTCTTTTCTTTCTTTAAAGGAGGAGGAATGGGAGGTCTACAAGGTTGGAAAATAGGAGATACCAAGTGCTTTCCTTTGTATGATGTAGGAGGTGGGACTACGACATATATAAGAGGAATAAAAGGTGTAAGAAGAATATTAGGTCCATCATGAGGAGGAGGAATAGGTCTGGGGTCTCTAGGCTTACTTAAAGATGAGATTGTCTCAATTTACACTTTTGAAAAGATAGAAAGAGAGAATCACTTCGAGACTTAAGAGGCTCAAATTGTTTAGGCCAAAAGTAATCAAGGGTAAAATTTCCACGCCTCACCATGGTTTGGTACATTCTATGCTTAATTATTATGATAGTGCCATTATGAGGGAATTTTAGACAATTATGAATAATAGAAGGGATCACTTTCATGGAAGAGAACCAAGGATGTCCCAACTTCACATGAAACTGAATTGATGTAGGAATGATAGCAAAAACCCACATCTAAGCAATTAGTACCAATCTTAACGGGAAGAATAATAGAACCAATAGTAGAGAAAGAGAAACCATCATACACCTTGACTATTACATCAGATTTATCATATGTTACTTGATGCAATTGTATAGTATAGAGATATTCTTTAGTGATCACATTGACCATAGACATTGGATCAATGAGCACCCCTCGTGAGAGTTTCCTTTGTTCCTCACAATGATACATAGTGGTCCATCAGGTGCATTAATAATCTCACTAGGATCAAAGGTAATGCATAGGTCCTTAGGAGGTGTAAGTTTGTGTTGGTAAACAAATTTGTCACTATGATTGTTTCTCTGAAATTGACCCTTTTTGCCCAAAGAGAAGTGACAATCATGCCAACAGTTGGAGAGATTGTAGTGAAACTGCAATCTTCTTCTATGTTTGAGAGGGATAGCTCCCTCATATTATTGGGGTATTTGTATTTTTTGTGTACATTTATATTGAAAGTACATAAAGGAGAAACAAAACTTAAAAAAGTGGATAATAGAAACCCTAAAAGTAGACATATTGTAGTGTCGTATATTGTCATTGGGCCAATTTACACCTCATGTTTGTGGCCCTAATTTAGCATGTTCCCTCCTCATCTCCTATTTAGGTTTGTTATGTGTCTTATCTCCAATTTTGATGCTATGTACACCCACAACTTGATTTCCTAGAGGGTTAACCTTCTCTGGGGATAAATTGAGGTCCCTAACTGAGAAGCACCCTGGTCCTAAGACTAGAGCGCTCAACTCCCTGGTCCTAGGACTAGAGGGCCCAGCGCTTTGGTCCCTCTTAGTTGGTCCCTATTTTGAAATAGGAGAAGGGCCCTATCTCTTCAATGAGAATATAATTTTCTAGCTTTGCATGACCGTTGGAGGTCAGCCTAATAGGTAAATGACCTAGATACCCCTATATAAAGACATTTGCTTGGCCTAATAGGTAAATGAAATAGATGCCCCTATATAAAGACATTTTCTCAGCCTAATTTCATCCAAGCATCATAGGTTTTCATCTACAGTCAACCTAAAGCATTTGCACGAAGTGTTCATTAAGTATTTTTCAGAATTCTTCAAGGTTTCCTATTCTTCATTCAACCATTATGGAGCAAAATTGCATCATTCATATGAAATCATGTTGCCATGTTCATGCCATTTCATACAACATATATGATTACATTCAAGAAGAAAAGCATCATCATCAATAATTCCTGATTTGAGGTATACCTTTCCATTATTTATTTCAATATTTGCAGTTATTCATTTAAGGTTAATTCCTAAACTAGGGTTTGAATTAGGCAAACCCCTATTCCCAACCATTCTCCCTTCTCTATTATGTGTAGGAACAAGTGCAAAGTTGTAACTTTTAAGATGAACATAATTCACAAAGATGAGTAGGTTCCCCTTTGGATGGTAAAAAGTGTGGAGGACTAAAGCGATGGGAATTCTAGTCTAATTCAGAACAACTTGTTGGGAACAAATCTAAACATTCTCATATTGCTTAGATCCAAATTTGTGGCTGTGTTTGATGATTGTGGCTCACTATTTATTCATAATTCAATTTCAACACATTTACCCTAATTTCAACATTTTCACAATCCAACTTAAATAAATGGAATCAAATCCTAACTAGTGAATCTAATCATAATTTTCAGCCCTACCTTTGTTAGATTGAGGCTAGATCTATTGGATTCACCCCTCTTTAATGTAACTGGTCCCTAAACAAAATTAGTAGTCTTCTCACTTCTTATGGCGGAAACCCTAATTTTTCACCATTATATTTTGGTGAGCCTAACTCCTTACACCTGTATTTCTGAATTTTGATCTTAGATCTGAGTGTTTATGCATTTTCAAATTCAAATTTACATTGACAAGTTCAATTTTCAATTGAATTACATAAATTTAGAGGTTAAATTCACAAAAACCCTATTTTTTTCCAAAATTGAACTTATGGGTTGCCTAATTTGGAGTAATTATTTCATATCTGATTTGCCAGCATTTTAATTTTTGATTTTGCACTCTTAGATATCATTTTTAGATCAAATTACTTAAATTTATAAACATCCTAATTATTTTTTGTGGGTTGCATAATTTTTCAATTACATTTTCAAATATAATTGTTATGACATGTTATGTTCACATTTAGATGGATTCAGTCATTATTTATGTACTTGCATTAGTGAAAACATCATAAAAATTGTACATTGTTATCTCTTTTTATCATGTATTTTGTATATGTTATCATTTGAAAAAGAAATTTGTTGTCAATTTTTTTTTTAGTTAATTCCATGATGCATTTATTTCATAGATGTGATAATGGGTTAGCCTCTCTTGTTTCACTTTATCTCTCCCTTAAAGATGCTCCTATCCATGAGGATATTTTAGTGCAAAAGAGGCCATTAACACTTCTTTCAAAACTCTCCCTCCTAAGGATGAAGTATTGAAGAATGATGTTGATATTTCTCCTAAAACATGCCTCTCATGAGAGTATCTCAGAGGATGAGGGTGATATCATAAACACCTTCCTTGATGCTAGCTTACCTTTCATACATGGTACCTCTCCTAGATAAAAAGTGTTGATGGACATTTAGTTATCCTCTCCAAAATTTGGTCTTACCAATGAGGGCACATTGGTATAAGAAGAGGTTATGAAAACTTCTTTCAAAGATCTACTTCCTAATCATGAATATTTGAAGAATGATGTTCATCTTCCTCCTAAAATGCACCTCCCCAATGAGAATCAATTGGTGCAAGTGGATGATATATGTTAGACACAATGCACCATTGAGAGGGGGGTGAATCCATGGTTCTCAAACTTTTCCCTTTAACTATCCTATGTGAGTATACCGATTCTCAGATCTAACTCAGTGCAGGCTTACCGGTTAGTGAGGAGACTAATCACAAATGAATTCACACAAGAGGGACATCACATAACACCAGCATATACAAGGAAAACCCAAGATGGGAAAAACCTCGGTGAGAAATGCTACTATAGACTACTGCTCCAATCCAGCCTCACAATCAATCTCTGATTACAATGTTTAGGGCACCAACCCCTGATTTTAGGGAACCAACCCAAGGAACACCAACCCCTGATTTAGGGCACCAACCCAAGGAGATACAACCCTTGCACTGAGCTCCAACTCAATGAATACAAAACATATTCATTTACAAGTTAATAGCCTTGTTACAAATGGATCTTGTAACTGTTTATGGTAAAAATGAAAACAACAATATTGAAAGACTAAATGAATTCAACCACAAAACCCTAGCCTAACAACAACAAAGATCCACCATAACATATGAAGATTACCTATGACAATGAAAATCA
Organism: Cryptomeria japonica; assembly: GCF_030272615.1. Taxonomy (NCBI): domain Eukaryota; kingdom Viridiplantae; phylum Streptophyta; class Pinopsida; order Cupressales; family Cupressaceae; genus Cryptomeria; species Cryptomeria japonica. The sequence goes on from NC_081413.1 coordinate 349,648,330, forward strand.
ATGAAATCACAAAGATTATACCATCACATGTCCAATAAGGTTTGGATCTACATTCTTCCTATCTCCATTGATCTTGCTTGATATATTCTCTCAGATTTTAGGTGCACACAAGAGCTCAACAAAGAATGGAAATGTGGTTGATAGCTAGATCGCATATGAAAGTTCGAATGCTAGAATGCTTGAAGGATTGATTAGTAGTAGAGCTATTAGAATGATTAGGGTTAATAATGAAAGAGAGTATCCTCTTATATAGAAGACACTATAGGAAATGGAGGGATAAGATTAAGAGGTGTAAAAGATAAATGGTCGGCTAATATTAGAAGGTAGGTAAAAGAAAATAAGAAAATCATGAGAGGATAGGTAGTGTAGGAATTAAGAGATGAGTGACATGTGTCATAGGTAGAAAATGCTAATGAATTAATTAAATAAATAAAGATTTATTTAATTAATAGAGGAAATGGGATCAATTAAAAAAATAAAAATATTTATTTAATTTAGGAGAAGGACAATTTAAATAAATAAATGTATTTATTTAAATGAGGAATAACGCTAGAAAAGGATAAATGAATTAATTAAATAAATAAAGATTTACTCAATTAATAGAAAAATTAGGCTTAAATAATTAAATAAATAAATATTTATTTAATTAGACTGGACAATTTTAGGTGTCTACATTTTGTACCTCTTTGAGACAACGTAGCTTCTCACGTTGTTTCAAAAACGATAAGATAAACTGATACAAAGTTGCCCCACAATGGGAATGATATAACCCCTCGAGAGGTTGGATTAAAATGTTTGAAAAGATCTCAAATAATCTCTCGATAAGAAAGAAAGGCTAGAGAGGACTGACAAAATAGGATAGAGTGACAGAGTCACAAGATAAAGAAGACTGACACGGGAGACTAGGGCTAGGGTAGTCTATAAGATAGACTACGAGGGAAAACATCCTCATTGTAATCCACACACCTAAGAGATTAGAGTGCAGAGAGAGCAGAGAGCAGTCAACAACGATGGCATTGGTTCACATATTCAATCACGTTCGCCGATATTAGAGGCCAACAGATGTAGGAGAGCCGGTAAGTACCACAAAACCTCCTTGTACCTTTGTTTCATTAATTGTTGTCATAAATGCACGCTAGGTAGGGTAATAAATGCACATTAGGTATGTCTATAAAAATGTCAAGCGAGGGGGAAAAAATGCTAAGGCGCATCTGCATTGGTGCCAAGCGCGTCTAGGTAGGCTAGGCGCATCTGCATTGGTGCCAGGCACGTCTATAATTTTAGTAGCATATGTGTCCAATGCGAGCGCGTATGTGCATTTCAGACGCGTTTATGTAGGACAAGCGCGTCTGTGCAGAACAGAGGCACGTCTATGTGATACAGGCACGTCTGTGCAAAGCAGGAACATTTGTGAAGGATGCAAGTGTGTTTGTGTCATGAATGAGCATTTGTGTCATGAATGCGCGTTTATGTCTTCAAGGTCGAATCGACAGTTTTGTGATAAACATACGCTGTCAATTGGATAAGCTGCTGAGAGGATACACTCAAGCAAGTCCTCTAGGGAAGACTAGGGTAGCAGATAGGGCTAGGGTTGACAATTCTATGATAGAACATACGTTGCCAATCAGGAAACTACTCAAGAGGATACACTCAAGTAGAGGCCCAAGGATAGGATAGATCGAGGCACTTTGTGATGAATAGGGAGTACTGTAGAAATTGACAATTTTGTGATAGAACATACGTTGTCAATTGGAGAAGCTGCTCAAGAGGATACACTCAAGTAGGTGCCCTAGGAGATAAAAGCAACACTTTGTGATGAACAGGGACTACTACTAGGCTAGAGTTCCATGTGATAGATATAAGCACTAGAATAAAAAGTAGCACTTTGTGATGAACAAGGAGTACCACTAGGATAGAGTGCCATATGATAGTTATAAGCACTAGGATAAAAAAGAAGCACTTTGTGATGAACAGGGAGTACCACTAGGATAGAGTGTCATATGATAGATATAAGCACTAGTGATGCAGAGTCTTGAAGCCTTGATTGATACACCTTATTTGGGTGACTTGTCCTACTCAACCCTTCAACTACTCAAGTCCTTCCTATGGCACTTGGAAGGGGTTATGATAATGAGACCTCCAAGGTCTGAACCTTCTTGACTTGCCTCCTAGGTATAGCCAAATTTTTTTGGACAATCAACTCCACCACTTGAGGTTGTCACCTCAGTTACTCACACACTCCTCTCCTAGGCTCCAACCACTCCTACAAGGATCTTAACACACAATCTCTTCCTATGGTTTCCCAATGCATCAAAAAAGTGTCTTCAATGTTTTTTGAGATTTAAGAATCACAAAATCCATCTCCTTGGCTTCTTAACCCTTCTAGGTATCTACCGACACCTAATTAGGCCTAATTGCATTAGCCCTCCCTAAGTGGTTTTAGAGGTTTAATTTTCAAAAGTCCCAAACAAACCTATAAATAAATCATGGATTTGAGTACCCTTTTGGAAGTTATAAACAATACTATAAAAGTGCATTTGGGTTATCCCTGCAAGTGGGGTTTCCAATGTTGCGCTCTTTTGAGGGGTTTTAGGCCTAACCGGTGGATTGGCAAGATAGGTCTAGAAATCTTCACCAATAAAATCTCCTTCTCCAAACACTTTGGGAAATTTAAAGGGGAATCAAACATATTTCCATTCATATGCCACTTGGTCCTGCACCAACTCCATGTGCTCACAAATCACACTTTTCTTGCTGTCCTAACTCACCTACTCCCAACGGTGAGCCTAGGGCTTCATTATTTCTACTCCTCCTGGACCTGCAACATCACACACCCTATTACTAAGATATGTATAGACCCTAACCTTGATTTCAACAGGTGCCATCAAAGAATGCCCAGGTTAGAGCCATTTCTTGCTCTTTAAACCCTACTTGCAAGCGTTTTGCTCCTAGTTGCAAAGAATGAAAGAAATCTCTACAACCTGGAACAACTAAACCTGAAAATCAATCTTAATGAAATAAAATACAATGAAAATACAAATATGGCAATTATTTTACATCATCTAGTCCATACTGGACTGTACAAGCAAGGAAAAACAAGACAAAACTGTCAAAAACCGGTGGAAACAAGGTTGCTTCACAAACCAAAAACTTGCTCTTGCATTTCCAATCCTCCAACCTGTACAATGAAGTAAAATTTGGCTTATATCCACTTATTTCATTTAGTTCAACCAACTTCCTAATGCCCATAACCAAAAATGCAACTTTTGCAAGAAATTGCAAAATGTTGCTCAACAACTTTTGACAACTTTTGCTCCAAGATGCAATTTTTCATTTTAATGCATTCTAAGACTCTTAAAGGTCCTCAAACACCCTAGAAGACCTAAACACAACTCAATTGACTCCTAATACATGATTACATTCATCTGGAGTATTTTTCCTGTGAACTACCTAAGCATCTCACTTCTCAGGCTAACAACATCCTGAGCACAATTAACTCAAACCAAAATTTGGACAACTCAACCATGGCTCTACTGAGTCCTTAATGGTTGGTCCATTATTACATCACAAATTAACACACATCCTAAAAAGAAATCAAATCTTTCATTCTTGGAGTGTTAGGTGCCCTGCACCAACTAGGATAAAAAAGAAGCACTTTGTGATGAACAGGTAGTACTACTAGGATTGACACAATTGATTTGATTGACTGCAAGCGGACCTACCTATGATGGAGTCACGGGAGAGATTTACTTTGACTTAGAGTTTGCGAGTAGAGATGACATTCGAGGATAGAATAGAACTGGAGGCTATGGGCTTGTGATATATTATGTATATGCCTGAGTTTCGGGCGAACATGGGATTGCTGACTGCATTAGCTGAGAGATGGCACTCAGAGACATGCACATTTCATTTGTTGATGGGTGAGATGACAGTCACCTTAGAGGATGCATACAGGATACTGAGGATACCGATTGATGGGGAGTTGGTTCCTTATGATCAAGATGGAGACAAGGATGCATTGAGATGAGTGTTTCAGGATCTAGGACTGGAGATGAGGGTTGGACATGTGGCGTGGGACACCATGATAGCGACAAGATTGGCACTACCGACAGTGCTGGTAGTAGTTATTAGTGGGTTCCTCTGTCCGGACAGGGTGACACGAGGGTTGGTTGTGGGATGGGGGAGGACACTGGAGACATTGGTGATAGAGCACACCAGGTTTGCATGGGGGTCATGTCTGTTGGCACACTTGTACTATGAGTTGCATCAGTTTGTATATCATGGATCAGTAGGATTAGGATGCAGAGTGACACTGTTGCAGGTATGGGCATATGAGCATCTGTCGGTTACATGTCTGATACACTTTAGAGGCAGGGGACATGGGCGTAGCTATGTACACCTATATGATATGATTACTTCTTAGCCACGGATTGGGAGATTGGAGTATTGGCGTACCGTGATTGACGAGATATACAGTGTGGTATCAAGGCCTTACTTAGACTGTGAGGAGTGGGAGGATGACGCAGTGGAGCTGCCATATGTATTCAGGAGTAGGTATCTGATAGGCAGGACACCATATATTATTGAGGCAATTGATAAATAGGGTATGCAGACAGTTTGACAGGATACAACGGATGCCACGGGAGTCAAGGATAGGAGAGAGGAGGAGGATGAGCTACTATCCTTGAGGGAGATCTACCAGGGATAGGCAGATGAGATCCAAGATCTGGAGAGGGATACGGCTAGGCTCAGGAGACAGTTGAGGGATACTGAGCGGGAGAGGGATCAGGCTATTCAATGCTATACAGAGGCTAAGACAACACTGAGGGCGGGGAGACATGCACCAAAGGACACAGGAGTCAGATACGCCTATGTTCTATGGGCAAGGGAGGAGATAGCCTACTCGAGAGATCTATACTATGGAGTGGTGCCACCAGATCAGCGAGCTAGGAGCTTCTGGAGACAATCACGGACTGCAACAACCTCTAGAGGGAGAGACAGGAGACATGCATCTAGTGATGGGGTCATGGGTCCTCCACCACCACCAGATAGAGGGGGCATGAGAGATGATCCTGGGGTGGGTCCTTCCAGGGCTCAGACTTCGTTGAGGCCAGTCGGCTCTGAGGGAGGGAGTTCATCATAGCCTTAGAGGGCTCCCTATGTATCAGTTTTTGTACCATTTGTATCATGACACCTTCGGGTGATTGTAGCCATATGTATTTTGACATTATTGTATCATGACACTTATGATTTTGATATATATATGAGATGATTCATCCTTGTGGTAACTATATGCATGTGTATCTATGTGATGCTTCTATATGTCTTATGACGTATGTTTCTATGTGATTAAAATGCAATATTTTTGTTCTTTTATGTTTTTAAATGTTATGCATATGTGAATGTGAATGTATGAAATGCAGATGAATATGATAATGCAAATAACTATTTTCATGATGAGAATGTAAAATGTGCTAACATGTGTTGTGTGTAGGATGTGATACAATTGTGATATCTATATGTATGTATGAAATGCTAATATGTGGTAATGCGGGTGAAAACTACATGAAATGCAAATGTTTTTGGCATGTCATTATACCCAGTCATGTGACAACATGCTACATAGACTCAAGAAGGATGATGAAGGTCAATCAAGAAAGGGGGATGGAAGATAGAAGATATGGAAGTGAAAGAGCTTCTTATGCGTTATCATCATTGAGCTTTATTATGACAAATAGGTTATGACAATCGAGGCATATGTTCAACCCGGAAAGTCATTGTGCCTGTTTGCATGGAGATCAGACAGTCGCAAACAAGAAATTCCCCAGTTCATACTAGACTCACAGTGTCCTCATATCCTTGGACAAGTCATAGCATTACTAAGAGACAATCCACATACATCAAAGAAAAATAGGGGACGATACCCCATCCTCGCCTTTCTAGTCAAAGACATCCTGAAGATAAAATCTCTAGTTAGAGACATCCTGGAAAAGCTAAAAGACATGTCACCAAAAATATAAAATCAAAAGAAAACCAAGACTCGACACCAACATCCACTGTAGTCCTCAAGTTTAGTGTCTCTTGTCACTTGTATAAGTATATTTGATTGCGGTCACAATGTTGTTGTTCATAAAAGGATAGAGAGCATTGAACCATAATGTTGTCTAAGTCTGTTGAAAGATTTGATTTTTTGAAGCCCATTGTTGTTGTTGTGTCTCATCTGAAACTGACTAAATCCATGAAACTAATACTTTATTGCGAAGAAGATGGAACTTTATTGCGGATTGGCGATGCAAGTGTTTCTTTATTGTGGATTGTGCGTAGATAGACTGAAGAAAATCGGAAGAAACTATACTCCTCATAACATGTGATGCTCTTAGTTCCACACCCATCACTAGACTTAGGATTTGCCTTAGCCACAGATAGGAGCTGATTTATTATGGATGGAAAGGGGTGAAAAGGGAGGTTTATTATGAATGGCTAACCAATCTTAGGAAGATCAATAACAAGCCATGATGCGAATGGGTAAGTTTCATTATGGATGAATAGGCTGTGAGTGTGTGCAAAGTGAAGGATGAGATTGAATCTTGAAGGAGGGAGGAGCAATGTCTCTACTCATGGCGCCAGTAACCTGGTTTTGACCATGGTACTTGCCTAGGGTGCCACCGAAGTGGTTTTCACCATTGGACGAAATGTTTTTCTATTTTCCAATTTTTTTTGTGTCACAAGGTGCCTGTTTGCCAGGTTTTCACCAAGTAACGATTTTTTATTTTAATGTTTTTTTTGTATTTTTGATTTTTTTTTGTATTTTTGAATTTTTTGATTTTTTTTTTTGTATTTTTGAATTTTTTGAATTTTTTTTGTATTTTTGAATTAGGATATGATGAAGAGCTATGTGTAAAACCTGCGAAGGTGCATGCTATTGGTAGGATCGTCCAAAGGTTCTCCCTCTAGGGTTGAGAGTTGATATGCACCGGATCCATAGACTGTTGTGATGATGTAAGAATCAAGCCAATTTGGTTCAAACTTGCCCTTCTTCTCTCTGTCTTGCCGATTTTTGGGATTTTCTTTGAGAACTAAGTCACCTACCTCAAATGTGTGAGGCTTTACCTTGTGATTGTAACTGCGACTCATTCATTGTTGATAAGCCTTGAGATTATTAAAAGTAGTTTGTCTTCGTTCATCCTATAGTTCTAGTTCTTGTAAGCGAGAGACCCTGTAGTCTTCATCACTGATAATGTTTTGCAAAGAGACTCGTAAAGATGATAACTTGACCTCAATAGGCAAGATAGCTTCAGTGCCATAGACAAGTGAATAAGGTGTGGCTCCTGTAGGTGTGTGAACACTTGTGCGATAAGCCCAAAGTGCGGGATTAAGTTGGATATGCCAATTTCGGCCAACGTCATCGACTGTCTTTTTGAGGATCTTAAGAATATTTTTATTAGACGCCTCAGCTTGACCATTACCTTGGGGGTAATAGGGAGTGGAGAAATGATGAGTAATATGGAAGCGATCACAAAGTTCACGAACATCTTGGTTTTTGAAGGGACGTCCATTGTCGGTGATGATGGAAAGAGGAATACAGTATCAACAAATGATATAGTTGAGAATGAATGTAGCAATCTGTTTTCCAGTGACTTGTGTAAGAGGCATGGCTTCAATCCATTTTGTGAAATACTCTGTGGCAGTGATAATGAATTTGTGGCCATTGGAAGAAGGAGGGTGAATCTTGCCTGTGAGATTGGGTCCCCATTGACCAAAGGGCCAAGGAGTCGCAATCGGTTGAAGTTCTTGTGCTAGTGCATGAATAAGGTCTCCATGAATTTGACATTTCTTACATTTCTTGACAAACTGATATGAATATTTTTTCATATTGGGCAAGTAATATCCAGTCCTGATGAGTTTCTTGGCTAAGGTAGGACCACTAGAATGTGGACCACATATTCCTTCATGAACTTCGTGTAACACAATCCGAGCTTCATCCCTTTCTAAACATCTAAGGAGCGTGCCATCTAGACCTCGACGGTATAGGATATCAGCTAAAATGACGTATCAGGAACATTAGCGAATGAAAGTGCGACGTTGGTTGTTGGATAAGTCAGGAGGAAGGGTATTGTTATGAAGGTATGTGAAAATAAAACCGTATAAGACCAATGACACATATCATCTCAGTAGGAGTGATCTCATATGAGAGAACCAAAATTTTATCCACCAAGAACTCATAATAGGTTTCATTCTGCGATAGATCGATCCGTGAGGCAATAGTAGCCATGGCATCTGCGACTCGATTCTGCTCTCTTGGTATCTGCTCAAAGGTTAACTTCATGAAATGTTGCTTGAAGTCATCTACCATTTTCTTGTAAGGCATTAATTTTTCATCCTTTGTTTGGTAGTCATTGGTTTTTTGACGAATTATAAGTTGAGAGTCCCCAAAAACATAAAGTTCTTGGATCTTCCACTGAACTGCAATCTGTAGTCTAGTTGTTAATGCCTTGTATTCTGCTATGTTATTAGTGAAAGGGAATGACAAATGATATGATTTTGGAATGGAATCTCCTTGAGGTGTGATAAAGAGGATGCCAGCTCCTGCACCATGCTGTGTGTATGAGCCATCAAAGTATAGTTGCCAAGGCTTCTGTGTGATACCGCTAGGACGGATTCATCTGGAAACTCGAAAGTTAAAGGAGTATCATCTATCATGGGTGCATCTGCTAACTAATCTGTGATAGCTTGTCCCTTTTTTTTTTTTGTCCATATTATTCAATGTTGAATTCACTCAATAGCATCACCCATTTGGCTAGTCTACCAGTAAGAGTCACCTTATTGAGAAGGTACTTCAATGGATCAATCCTTGCAACCAACTTAGTTTTATGAGTTAGCATGTAATGTCATAATTTATGCGAAGCAAAAACCACAGCGAGACACACATGCTCAATTGGTGTGTAGTTTAACTCATAACTAACCAAAGTATGACTGATGTAATATATTGCCTTTAATTTGCCCTCAACATCTTGTTGTGCTAAGAGTGCCCCCAGTGCCATTGATGTAGCTGATACATAGAGTAATAGGGGTTGTTTTGGGACTGGTGGCATCAAGATTGGTGGATTCAAAAGATAATCTTTGAGTATCTAAAAAGCCTGTTGTCAGTTATCATCCAATTTGAATTTGATGTTTTTGTGTAGTAAGTGCTAAAAAGGATGACATTTATCTGCAAGTTATGCTATGAATCATCGTACGGATTGGAGTCTTCCTTGTAAAGATCGAAGTTGATTGATATTTCTTGGTGGTGGCATTTCTAGGATCGCTTTGACTTTTGTTGGATCGGCTTCAATCCCTCTTTTTGAAACAGTGAATCCCAGGAGCTTCCCCGAGGTTACTCCAAAGACACATTTCTTGGGGTTTAGTCTTACTTTGTATTTTTCCAACCAATAAAAAATGATTGAAAGGATGTCCAGATGTGTATCTCTATCTATTTATTTTCCCAGGAGGTCATCAACATAATCTTCTACAGTTGCGTGCATGAGATCATGAAAAATAGTAGTCATGGCTCATTGGTATATAGCACCTGCATTCTTTAGCCCAAAGGGCATGACATTCTAGCAGAAAGTTCCCCAAGGGCAAGTAAATGTTGTTTTGTGTTGGTCCTCGGATGTGATTTTTATTTGATTGTAGCAAGAGAATTCATCCATCAAAGATAGCATCGCATGACCTGTTGTGAGATCTACGATCATGGCGATATTTGGTAATGGAAAGTCATCCTTAGGACAAGCTTTGTTGATGTCTCTGAAATCTGTACATATTATGATGTTGCGATCTGGCTTACTGACTGATACCAAGTTGGAGATCCATTCAGGATAATCAATTGGGCGTATGAATCCGACATCCAACATTTTTTCAAGCTCTGTTTTGACTAATAATGCCACTTGTGGATGCATCTTTCTTAATTTCTGTTTCACTGGCTTTGCCCTTGGTTTAACTGTCAAATGATGCATTACTAAATCTGGATCTAGTCCAGGCATATTGGCATATGACCATGCAAAATTTGTTTGTCACTCTGTGAAGAAACTTATGAACTTTGGTCTTTCTCTCTCTGTCAGAGATTGTGTCAGGAATATGTTATGTGGAATCTCTTATGTACCAATGTTTGTTTTGATGGTCTCTTCTATCAACATGGATGATTTTTATTCATATGATGCCCGGAGAATGTCGAGCCTTCCATCTTCGGGTGCCTCAGAGAGGTTTTCACCCTCAGATACATCCTTTCTTTTTACTTTTTTGGGGTCAGATAGTGCCACAATGTGGTTTTCACCGTAAATCCCATGATTTGTTTTTATTTTTACATTTTTGCAACTGGAAGGCCCAACACCCTCACCAAAATATGCCACGTTGTTGAGTTCTATAGTATATCCCGCCTTATGGTCCCCAAGCGGAAGATCATCTCGTATGCCTAAATAGTTGATAAAGGCTTCATCATTTTGGAATGTGTCTAATTGTACAGGTCCTTCATGGTCCCAACCAATAAGTTGGTGGTGAATAAGGGGAAGGCCTTCAATGTTTTTGAAGTCAGTGGGTGTTAAGGTGCAAATACAGTTATATTCAGGTATGTCAAGGTAGTTATCGAGGTCATCGTTGGCACTCTCCTCATCTGTCTCGATCGTGAACGAGTCCAAATTGTCATTACTAAAAGTCCATTCCAGAACTGGTGTCCCCATCCTTTCGACCTAGAACCTAAAGATAAAGACTATGTGGGATCCTCAAGGGTTGTTTCTTGACCAACTTTGAATTTTCTAAGAAACTCCTCTTCTTCTATGGGTTCACCTGGTTCTCTGAATGTCTTGGTGAGTTCATAGTCATTGGAGGATTTGTCTGAACCTCATTCCCATTCATTAGAGTCGGTGGTATAGCGGTTCTTTTGTTGATCATTGGAAATCATGATTTGCAATGCTTCTTCTGATTTGTGAGTGTTTACCTTGGAAGAGATGAAACCAAGCCCTTTCGAGCGCTGATTTTTAAATGTCAATTCTGGTTGCAAAAGTTGAGTGATACCTTCTTTTCTTAAGCTAAGAGGACTTTTACCATTGTACCCAAACTTTTGTAGGATCTTGAATCCTTTGCCATATTTTTCACATGGTATCTTGATGTGATCTTGTGTACCATCTTCAGGGTCTTTGTAAAGCATTTTGTATAAGTCTTCTTCCATTTCACCCCACTTTTGGAATGTAGTAGGTTCCCATTTTAGTGTAATGATAGATACCCGTTTAGAAGGATGTGGTCGTCCCTATTCTTTTGGTGAACTCATGACTTGTCGTAAGCACATGGTTTGATTTAAAGTATATTCACCCATGCCTTTGTATTGATATTTCCCTTTAAGCTCACCTTGTTTTGATGTTGAAGGTTTTAATGATTCAGGGTCAATATATGCAGAAGATGGGATAGCCTCTGTATTAACTGGAATTATTGTCTTTGCTTTTGGTTTCAAGTTATTGTAGTACATAAATGGATTAGGATCGCCATTAACTGTTACTTCAACACCATTATGAGGAAACTTAATGCATTAATGGTATGTAGATGGGACTGCTCTCATCTCATGAATCCATAGACGTCCTAGCAATATGTTGTATGTAAGATCGAGGTCTAGGACTTGACAAACCACATCCTTTGTAATTGGCCCAACTCTAAGAGGTAAGGTGACTATGCCTTTGGATGAACACTCTTCATCATCATATGCCTTGATGGTAATTTTGTTTTTAGCATTCACAGCTTTATCTGAATATCCCAATTGTATTATTGTGTTCAAAGTACATATATTGAGACCAGCTCCTCCATCTACCAGGACTTGTTTTATTCGATGTTTGTGTAGGAAGGCTTCAATGTGTAAAGGTACATTATGTGGTTGGCTTATGGATGCGTCGTCAGCTTCGATGAATGTAAGGGAATGTGGAATGGAAAGGTATCCCACCATGGCTTGAAACTGGTCCGCATTCAGATCAGTTGGGACAAAAGTGTCTCTCAAAGTTTTGTCAAGAATGGATTTATGTGCTAGAGATATGCATAAAAGCTCAAGGATGGAGATAAGTGAGGGCATCCTCCCTAACTGTTCTACTAGGTTGTAATCAGGTTTGGTTGTTGAGGAAGCAGTGGTTTTAGCTGGAGCACCTTGCAAAGTGACCTTGCCTCGACGGGTTGTGACATTACATTCAAAGGTAGATTCAAAAGAAGGTGCAATGCCTTTTAGGACAACTTTGGGTCTTTGGGTAGAATTTTCAGGCGTTTTGTCTTTTATGATAATGGTAGAGACATAATTGTCCATCAAAATGTGATTAACAGTTGAATCATAGTTACAGGATGCTCTGGTATAGTTCGTCTGCTCATCTATGGCTTTGGCTTTTCCCTTGTCATGCTTAGTGAATGGTTCCTTAAACATCTCATGTTCTTGATTGGACGAATATCCTTCAATCTCAATGTCACCTCTATCAATAAGATCTTGTATGATGTTTTTCAGCCGATGGCAGTTTCCTATTTTATGTCCCTTTCTCTTGTGATATTCACAGTACTCATCGTCATTCCACCAATTTGGTTTGACCTTTGGCTCATATGGAGGATTGTCTGGAATTGTTATTATATTGTTTGTCACTAACTTCTTGAAGGCTGACTCAAGTGGTTCTCCCAATGGGGTGTATATCCTTTGTGGTTTTGAAGTTGTTTGAGTATTCACTTGGTTGTTTGTAGAACTTGATCTAGAGAGAATGATTTTGGGTCTCACTGTGTTAGCATCGACAACGCCATCATTTACTGTGTTCTTGTTCTTGTTCCAAAATTGTGTCTTATCTTTTCCTTTAAAGTCCTCTTTGTTTTCTTTGAATATCTTAATTATTCCTTGTTCAATTAGGACCTTATGTGTTGCTAAGACTTTTTCAATGACGTCCTTGAAAGTGGACAAACAAGCTTTCCTCATATCATAACCAATGTCTTTATTGACATTTTGGGTGAACATCTCTACAAATTGTTTTTGTGGAACTTCACAAGAGCATCTGCTGGCTAAATTCCTCCTTCTTTGTAAGAAAGATGAAAATGATTCCCCATCCTTTTGCTTGGTGTTGCACAAAGTGGTGACTGGTATGTCTATCTCTATGTTGTATGAGAAATGTTGTATGAAAGCTTCCGCTAGATCACCCCAAGACTTAATTCCAGGTGGAAGTTGGGAGAACCATTCCATAGCTTGATCACCTAAGCTTTGTGGGAATAATCTCATCAATTATGTTTCTTTTGTTGCTACCTCAATGCAAGTTGTGAAAAACTATCTTATATGTGCCTTAGGGTCTCCTTTGCCTCAGTGCTTATCAAACTTAGGTGTCACGAAATGTGTAGGAAAAGGAGGCATTGGAATGCTTTTGTCAAATGGATAGGGACATATGTCTCTCATTGTGTAAGTTGGCTTCGATGTATTTATGTCCTCCATTTTCTTTTGTAATTCCTTAATTTGTTGTTCCAAATTGTTCTTAGGTGGAGATCGACTTCTTGGACCATATCCCATGCCTGAGGCATCGAGCGGAGGAGGAGCATACTGCATATATGGATGATATTGATCATACACATGTTCATATGGAGGAGCTCTATAATGATGCTGCATTAATGGAATATCTTCTTTGTCCATGACTATCGTATTCTACAGGCATGTCATGAGTTTGTTCTAGTGTGTTGCCCCCAAATTTGACACAGGGTTTTTCTTGTGTCCAAATTTTGAGCATGCCTTTTGATATCCAATTATTTTGGAGGTTGTTCCTTAGCATTGATATGCAATTGTGTATATTTATCTGCATAAGACTTCCATAATGGTCTACGTAGATAAAGTTGTTCATGAGATGCTCTTTCATGAGTATCATAAGCTTAATCATGTGTATTTGGGACCTCAGGTTTTTGAAACAAAGATGATGGAGACTCAGGAACAAAACGTGGTCCTCTAGTACCTCCACTATTAGGTCTCCTTTGATCCATGTTGAGTTGAGCTTCTTGCGTAGGTCGATTTTCCATTATTTGAGACATGTCAAAATTATGAGGTATTTTAGTTCCACTTTGTGCCATCACTTGTAAGAAATATTGTCTCTCTCTTCTCATGATTTCCTCAACCAATCTATTAAAATGGGGATCCATAATAAAGTCTTCAACTTCTGCTGAATGTATGGAAAAGTTGTCTATATTGTCATTGTGAGTATCATTGTTGTTTGCATTATCCATGTTCTCAACATTTTGAGTGTTTCTATAAGTGTCCATGTTAGGTAATGTGGTATGATCATAATTGAAGAAGATATCATTGTCATACTCATAGGCACTCATGTTTGCGAACTCTTGAGCCTCTTTAACTTCTCTCCTAGATTTTTGGGAATGGGTTTCAACCATGAACTAGGTCTTGACCAAGATGTGTGAGACTAGATGAAAATGGAAAGAGTATGGAAGACCAAGAGTTGGATGGAATGTAAATGAATCTGAGGTGTATTTGCAATGTCGAAAGTGTAAGACCAAGTATGTATGTAGTAAAGTAGGTGTGACCTCCAAAGAGATGATAGTTTCTCTTGATGAGGTAAGTTGACCTTGACTCTAAGCAAGACCAAATGAGACCCAAAGGTGATAGACCTTGATGAGGGACCACTTAGAAAAATGTTGTTGTATGTATTGTGTTGACAAAGCAAGATGAGGACAAGCAAGTGACCTTTTGACTCAAGTTTAGACAAATGTGAATGTAATGCAAGATGTAAAGAAATGATGGACTTTGTGAGACCCAGAAATAGGTTGAATGCTAGATGAAAACCCAGAGAAATAACCTAGGAAGCTCAATGAGTCTGGAACTGACTGCTCTTGTTTGCTAGACTGTGAGTGTTTTTCTATTCTGAACACAGACGTGCCTGTATACTTCACAAACACAGTTTCCTGACATAGACGTGATTAAACACTACACAGACACGTTTTTGAGAATTTGTGAATGCAATTTTGCTTATGATAACATAGATGTGTTTCTGTCCTACACAGACACGGTTAAATGACATAGACGTGTTTAAACACTGAATAGACGCGTTTCCAAAAACTAAGTGCAATTTTTCCAATTTTGTAAAGTTGTTGTTGTGACCAAATCTGAATTTTTAATTGTTTTCATGACAAGAGGACACAATGTTGATGAGGACTCAATGGTTGCAAGTGTTTGGACTCAAAATGACTCAAAAGAAGGTGTGTTGTTTCATGTAAAAAATGTTTTGCATACACTTGAAGACACAAAAGACACAATGTTTTGATGTTTGATCTCGAATGTTTAAAAGAAGACATGCACAATTCTTATGGCTGGCCAGGACAATAGTTGTTGATCTCACATGGGGTTTCCCCCGAGGCTACGCTATTCAAAGCGGATACTTAGATGCTTGACCCCACTGGCTCCACCCTCGACATTCACTTCTCCGGGGCAGCCAAGCATCAGTCCCCATGAAAACTCCCCGTGGAGAACTTTGTATCTCTACTAAGAATCGTATGTGTGTGGACCACTCCAGAGGTCCTACCTCCTGCCCCAACAACTAAAAGGATTTTGGCTTTCTAAAACAAAAAGATGCTAGTAAGGGCATCCACTCGTGTGGTCATACATGCGACACTTTCAGCTTTGTAAATACAAAAGACTCCCAGTCGGTAGGGGTTACGCCCTACAATTGATCAAATAAATTTGATCAAACGGGTTTATGGGGAGACATAGTGTCGGTATAAACTAATCAACACACATTACCCATGGCTTTCACCATGGATATAATTATTTATAGTGGTTCGAAAGAGGTGGGTTTTCCTTGCTACCACTTGGGTCATTCTCTCCTCACTAGTAGTCCTAATGACCACACAAGGAGACAAGCCCTCTAGAAATTAAACAAAAAGATCTTATTGCTCAAGACACAAAAGAAACCGGTTCAATTTTAGTGCACCAATTGAAGTGTTTGATAATATATGAAAACAAGGCACACAATAAAGATAAAAAACCCTTGCCAAAAATTTTGCAACAAAGATTTGTTAGTAGTTTTGCAATAATACCCCTCCTGCAAGCACACAAGTTAGGTAAATTTTAGGTCTAAAAGACTTTGTGAAAAAGGGGCCTTCGACAAGACGTGTTGCTTCAAGGACAAGTTGCACCAATTTGTTAGCTAGATCACAAGATGTTAGTCCGAAATAAACCAGATCTGAAATCCAAATGACGAAATGAAGCCTTAAAAATGGAACAAAAATCGAAAAATGCGAAATCAGAAACACAAACGCGATTAAACCTAACACAGATGTGGTTAAAGATCACAAACGTGCTTAAAACCCTCACAGATGCGCTTAGGAAACACAGACGCGATTCCAGAACACAGACCCGACTAAAAGATGCACATACGCGATTCAGAAACACTGACGCGACCCTGCAATTTGCAAAAAAGTAAAATAATGTCGAATGCAGACACGATTACAGAGGTCATAGACGTGGCAGAAAATAAAAAATGTGATTTCAGAATGCGCAAACGCGGAAATGTCGAAATGTTGTTGGAAAATGTCAGATCTGCAACATAAAAAACACAAAATATGTTAAATGCAAAAGGACAAGAGTCCCATCGGGCGTGCCAAAATGTTTATGGTAAAAATGGAAACAACAATGTTGAAAGACTAAATGAATTCAACCACAAAACCCTAGCCTAACAACAACAAAGATCCACCATAACATATGAAGATTACCTACGACAATGCAAATCAATGAAATCACAAAGATTATACCATCACATGTCCAATAGGGTTTGGATCTCCATTCTTCCTATCTCCATTGATCTTGTTTGATATATTTTCTCTCAGATTTTATGTGTGCACAAGAGCTCAACAAAGAACGGAAATGTGGTTGATAGCTAGATCGCATATGAAAGTTCGAATGCTAGAATGTTTGAAGGATTGATTAGTAGTAGAGCTAGTAGAATGATTAGGGCTAATAATGAAAGAGAGTATCCTCTTATATAGAAGACACTATAGGAAATGGAGGAATAAAATTGAGAGGTGTAAGAGATAAATGGTCGGCTAAGATTAGAGGGTAGGTAAAAGAAATATGAAAATAATGTGAGGATAGGTAGTGTAGGAATTAAGAGATGAATGACATGTGTCATAGGTAGAAAAGGTTAATAAATTAATTAAATAAATAAATATTTATTTAATTAATAAAGGAAATGGGATCAATTAAATAAATAAAAGTATTTATTTAAATTAGGAGAAGGACAATTTAAATAAATAAATGTATTTATTTAAATGAGCAATAAAGCTAGAAAAGGATAAATGAATTAATTAAATAAATAAAGATTTTTCGGGACCATGTTGCTGGTCACTTTGGTCCTTCAGATTTCTTGTCGTCGAAAGGTGAACCTGTTCATTACTATGAATCATGTCAATCCTCTTGAATGTAACTATGTACCTATTCCTACACATAGTGAAAAGGGGGAAAATGTTGAGAATAAGGGTTTAGCTTAGGTCAAACCCCGGTTTTGGAATTAACTGTGAAATTGAATTGAAAATGTAAATGAAGTACTGCAGTAAAATACTTTCCTTTAGAGGGAAAAGCTGAGAATGGACGAAAACCTAATGATATACCTTTAATGAAGGTTTTTTGTCTTCACAAGGAATTAGGGTTTCATGTGGTTGTCTTCATAAAACATAAAACATGAATGCCATCTCCAATGCTTGAATCTTGACTTCACTTCTGCTCCAATGCTTGATAGAGTATTGATTGCTTGCTCATTTGAATTTGCTAGAGTCTAGGATGATAAATTAATCAATTAGGAGACTGATTAGGTTTAAAAAGAGAGGGGTAGACCTCCTTTTATACTTGTTGGTAGAAAAACAAATTGAATTTCCGACACATGTGTGACACGGGATCTAGGTCCCCACCCAAATTAGGTGACTGTTATGAGGCCCCAAGATGGGTGCTTTTTGAGAGGACCATGTGCCTAATTTAGAACCATGGCACCCAACACCATGGTCCTAAAAATCAAGGCTCCAGGATCAAGGGGAGATAGTGTAGATAGAGAAAAAATATGTTTGATGGTTGGTGTGAGCAAAATCAGTGCTTCATTCAGGCCTTAGAGGATGAATGCCAAAGTGAGGACAAAATTATAGGCAAGTACAATTGGAAACTTATCTTATTGTAATTGTTGGCGGCAATATTGTACACGGAAATAAAACTAGTTAATTAAGTTGTAATTGTGTTGGTTAGTTGGCAACTGAGGGGTGGTAGTTGCGGTGCGACGGTTGGCGCTCGCACCCCCTCGACATCTTTATATACTTCCGAATGTAACTTGTGGACAACAACAATTATGAATAGAATAATATCTCTTATACTTGTCTGATATCTATGGCGTTATTATTCTACATTACGTGCTTTATGTTTTAAGCTATTCACCCGAGAGGGAAAACATTTGGCGTTGTTGCCTAGACGTACTCGGGAACGGAAGATACGGATGGCCCACAGACACAATGGGCCTACCTGTTGGTGAAATAAACCCAGAGGCCGACGACGCGCGAACAGAACTTTACACAGGAGAAAACATTGCAACGAGAGAATTCTCAATTCTGCTCCGGTAGCCATCCAGACCTATGTCCGATGAGAGGCGACGGAGGCGGAAATCCCACCAAGTGTTGTGTGGACAACGTTGGAGGTGCGGGATGGCACCAGACCAAGAAGGAATTGAACCTTGAATCTTCTATATTCAAATAAAAGTGTCATTGAGACGAGTTGTATCTGAGGAAATGTATTGCGAATTATGGAAATGTACGGCAATTAATGCCCAATCTATTGAATAAAGATAGAAAAAAAAAAGAGAAACGGACGAGTGGGAGGTCGCGCAGAGGGCCTTGATTCTGGAGCAGCAAGTAGAACGAAGGCGTAGGCTAAGGCAGCTTGCCGAGGGACGACCGGCCGAGGGGTTGCTCAAAGGGAACCCAGGAGGTGTCACGGAGGTTGCGAAGGCAGAGATAGACGGAGAGAAGTACACTCTCTACATTGTCGTAGGGTTGCCCGAAGGGAACCTAGGAGTCACAGAGGGTGCCGAAGGTGACCTCTACAGTTCGCCTGAATACCACCACCGTAGGGTAAGAAGTCACGAAGAGTTGGTGGAACAAACAAGGTGAAATCTAAACTTGATCGACGCTACCAGAGACCTACTAAAGAATTTGTCCATTTCGGAGGACAACCGGAGGGAGACGACTGAAGGTGACGGTACAACCGACGGTGCTGAGGGAGCACAAGGGTACCGTACGAGAGGCAATTTGTTCGATGCGGGGTCAACAACCTTCTTTGGAGGACCTGCGAGTGGAGGGTCAGGTGCAGGAGGCGAAGGCAGACCAGGTACAAACACATAAGGCACCAGAGGAGCGAGATCGAGCGGTGGGATGGCCAGTAAACAGAAGTTGTCGAAGTTCAACGACGAGGGGAAGGAAGATCCCGTTCGCCATTGTTGAACATGCGAAACCATATGGTCAGCGAATGGTGTTACTGACCAAAACAAATGGGTAATGCAGTTCCCAACCACGTTACGTGGAGTTGCCATAGATTGGTACTCCGATGTGGACAAGCAAAAAGTGGCCACGTGGGCCAACCTACAGAAGGAATTCACAGAGGAGTTTTGGTTGCTCCGTGATAACAATGAAATTGTAACGGAGATATACAGTACCAAACAAGGTACCAAGGAGACAGTACGAGCATACAGCAGGAGGCTGAAGGAATTGCTGGGTAAAATGGAAAGCCAACCAGCAGAGGGATTGAAGAAACGATGGTTCGTTGAAGGATTGAAATCCTCCCTACGAAAAAAGATGAAAATTGTACCCCCAACGTCATATGACGACGCCTATAATAGGGCGATGGACCTATAGAGCGAATACAAAACGTCAAAGAAGAAGAAAAGTAATAAATATTCATCTGACGATGATGAAGACTTTGACGGGGAAAGCATTAGCAGTGGCGAATCAAGTAAAAAGGTGCACGCTCTCCAAAAGGACATGGAATGAATGCTGAAAGAATTCAAAGCCATGAAGGGGAGTACAAGTAAGACTGAAGAAAACGACGTGTGGTGTATCGACTGTAGGAGTGACAGACACACCAAGGGGTCCTACCTCGAAAAGGCTTTTTGCGACATTTGTCAGATTGCGGGACATTTGACAAAGGAATGTCCCTACAATATGAAAACCAGGAGCCAACAAGTTCTTTTCATGCAAGAGCAACTGGCCGTTGGAACTTCGCAAACCAACACAATGACATCATCTGGAGGTTACCGGGACAACAGACGTGGTGGCGGAAGGAATAGCAATAATAACAATAATGAAAGCCATATCCAGTATGACGCCAAGGGCTGGCCAATTATCCAATGTAGGGCCTGTAATCAGTGGGGGCACTTCGCCTGTGATTGCACGAAGGAAGCCACCCCTCAGCACCTCTGCCGATGGTGTGGGTCAGGCGACCATGAGGACGCAAATTGCCCACAGGCAGGGGTTAATCTCCTCAACATTGAGAAACTGGTGAGAAAGAAGTACTGGCAATCACTCGCGCCCAAACGAAAAAGGCCACTTATCCCGACCCCCGTACGAAGAAGGAGAGATTATGGGAGGCAAAGGCCAATATTGAACGTGAGATGACGGCCGAACGACGGGACAACGAGGTGGCGAGTACATCATCCTGTACGAAAGTGGAAAATAACATCATTGGGCAAGTACTGCAGATGGAAGTACCTATAAGGGTAAAGGACCTTCTAGAAATGATGCCACAGTTAAGAACTGCCATTTTTAATTCCATACAAACCACTGCACAGGCACCTTTGCGTGCCACACGAGCGGAAGTTCCGGTCGGCCCCTCAGCTGACCCAATGTTGTTGGCCTTGAATAGTGGTCGACATCTTGCTGTAGTAGAGATGGGAATTCTTGGGGCTATCTTCAAAGACACCATCGTGGACGGAGGTTTGGGGGTGAATGTACTGCCAGAGGATACGTGGAAGAAGCTGGGGAAGCCAAAACTATGGCCACCCACGTTCAACTTGGTAGGTGCAGACCAACACGGCATCAAGCCACTCGGCACCCTGATGGCCCAACCAGTCACCATCGGCACGCAACCTTTCATACTAGATTTTATGGTAATCCCACTCAAGAAGAAGGGGTACGACGCCATCTTAGGCAGAGGGTGGCTGGTTACAGCAAAGGTGAACCACGATTGGAAAAAGAACACCCTTTCTATGGAGAAAGGGGGGCAGAAGTACACCATTGATCTGAGGACCCAGGTTGTTGACGAGGAACTGACATCATCTTCGGAATTGGAGGGTGAAGGAAAAGGCTACCCGAGGGACGAAGGACGAGGCTATAGGGAGCCCAACGACGAAGGGATTCTCAAACTAGGAGAATGCTCCGAGGATGAGACAGGGTCATTGAATGGGCTCTTCCATTGGCAAATGGAGGATTACGAAATGTTCCAGAGCTACAGGCTCGAAGTAGAGGAACCAGAGCAAGCAACAAAGGAGGTGAACCTGCCAGAATACAGAGAGTATTGGAAGGGAGACGCCCCAAACCTCGATGACGTAGATAATCCCAAGATTATTAGCAACGATTGGAACCCTGTGTGGAAGGCCGCAGCCTTCAAAATCTTTATTATTCTTCTTCTTCTTATGTACGGGAAGGAGACCGTGGTCCCTATAGAATTTGTGGTTCCAAGTCTTTGGATGGCCATTGAAAATAGATTGGCCACCAACGGGCCCAAATTGAAACCCTACAACGCGAAGCGCGCAGGGGACCCGAGAGGCCGGATGGACACCCGAGAGCCCGGAGGGGGACCCGAGAGGATGGAAGGGGACTCAAGAGGCCAGGCAAGTGACTTGAGAGGCATGGGACCAACGCGGGAGACTCTTGGGTGAGGAAAACTGAGAAGGATGAAGGGCGATCCCAACGGCATGGGACCCGAGCTGAAGACTCTCGACAATTAGATTATATATATTTTTTTAAAAAAACCACCATACGGGTCCGTACGACAGTTGACCGTACGGCTGCAAAAACAGAAAAAAAAAGTCGTGGGGCCATCGTACGGTGACCACACCGGCGGTGGAACCACTGAAGGTGGGACCACCAGCGGTGGCACCACCGAAGGTGGAACCACCGTGCGGTGGTCACATCGATGGTGGGGCCACTGGCGGTGGACACCCGCACGCCGCACTTGAAACCTGCACCACGTAGCCCATGTAAGGAAAAAGAAGAAGAAGGAAACCTCACGGAGGTGTCAGTGCTGTTGTTGATCGTACGGGGAGGTTGCATGGCTAGGATGAAAAAAAAAAAAACGACGATTGAAAAATTATTCGATGCCATCTGGAGCCTGGACACTGAAAATATTGGAGTGTAGAAGAAGGGTTTTGACATCGTAAAACATCACAGAAATGATGCGCGCCATGGACTTTCGTGTGGTTCTGAAGGTTGTAAATTGGTGTTGGCACCTGGGGTGCTGCCCCCGGACCCCACGAGGGGTGTTGCCCCTCGACCCCACTGGGGCGCTGCCCCAGACCCCGTGAGGGGCTCTGCCCCTCAACCTCGCTGGGGGCGTTGCCTCGAGACCCCCAGTTTATTTTTGAGCTACAGAATACCAGGGGAAGTGTTGTGGTTGTCCATACTGTGAGAAAGAAGCCTGCAGTTAAGCATTGGCGGGAAAGCCATAAGCCGTAGAGGGAGACAGATTTGGAGGTTGCGAACAAACAGAGTTTGAGGGAAGGCATTGTAGGTCCACGCAATTGTATGACAACAAAGAGTTATTCAGTTCAGTTATCAGCCTTTGGGGAGTGTGATGGAGGATTTGAGGTGTCTCCTAGCCTTTGTGCCAGCGGGTTGTGGCCACCTCTAGGCAGGATAGGTACGCTTTGAGGAACTTGGAGTATGTCTCGGTTGGACGTGAGGTTGCCTTGGTGGATGCAGAGAGGGCTCGGGAGGAGTTCACCACCAAGTTGGAGGCAATACTAGCGTGAGACTTAGCTCAGCGTACCCAGGAGTTAGATGCCAAGAGGGCAACGCCGGTGGCTATCGAGACAGTATCATTTGAGTAGCAGTTGGTGGAGGCTGAGACTGAAACCATGTTTTGTAGACAAGTTTGGTTTAGGCACAGGAGGATTGTGATGTCAAAGGAAGCACTAATGGTGAAATCCGCACTTGAGCATATGATGGTAGCAGAAAAGGGTTTTTAAGCGAGGATGCAGCAGGTGTATAAGTTTCGGGCTCGACTGGCATCCGCAGTTCTGTTTAATGTCATCTCTATTTTGTGTTAAGTCATTCGGAGACGACTTCTTTTCTTTTGGGGGGGGGGATGATGTTGGCGGCAATATTGTACACGGAAATAAAACTAGTTAATTAAGTTGTAATTGTGTTGGTTAGTTGGCAACCGAGGGGTGGTAGTTGCGGTGCGACGGTTGGCGCTCGCACCCCCTCGACATCTTTATATACTTTCGAATGTAACTTGTGGACAACAACAATTATGAATGGAATAATATCTCTTATACTTGTCTGATATCTATGGCGTTATTATTCTGCATTACATGCTTTATGTTTTAAGCTATTCACCAGAGAGGGCAAACAGTAATTGCGATGAGTGTTGCTTTAGATGTTAGTTGTTTTATCCAAAAAGGTTTTCCTTGTATACATATATGGTGTTATGTGCATTTATGTTCCTTTAATTTCTTTTTCTATCTTGATTCCTTTTCCAAGTGTTTCATACAAGTCATTATGCTACTATAATTTTGTTGGATTTGAAAATCGATAACACTTTCCTCACATGATTAATGTAGGAATATCTTTTATTTCCCAACAACCAATTGAACGAATTTATACATTGTCATGGATGTTCCTATGTTGAGTTTTAGGTAGTGATTTATGTTGCAAAAAGATTCATCATTGTGCCTAGACAGATCTTGACTACATGTCATAGTTATGCTCAAGGTGCCATACCTGTGTACTACTGCCTACTAAATAGAGTATTATCTATTACTTACACATTTTTTTTCTCAAATAATAAATATATTAAAAATATATATATTCTATTTTCTATAAAACATAAAATTGCTCATCTTTATTATTGCAACAACTAAATACTTGATCCCCTTCATTTAACTAGAAAAAAATATTAACATTTATCATTTCTAAATGTCATTAATTAAATCAAGCTTAAGTGTTACTTGTATCTTTATTTGTATGCACTTATTTAATTGCTCAAAGTGTCATACTATTGCCATACTAAATAGAGTATTACCATACAACTTACACAAAATTCTTCTCAAATAATAAATAGACTAAAAAATATATTCTTTTTTTAATGATCATATTCTATAAAACAAAAATTGTTCATCATTATTATTGGAACAACTAAATACTTGGTCCCCTTCATTTAACTAAAATAAATATTAACATGTATCATTTTTAAATGTCATTAATTAAATCAAGTTTAAAGGTTACTTGTACCTTTATTTGTATGCACTTATTTAATTAATTAGTCTAGATTTCTGTCTCACATAATTATACTAAAATATTCAAACATATATTTTCCACTAAATATTCTTACAATTACACTTGAAAATATAAATTTTTGATATTATAGAAAATTTGAACACTCACCACCATCTAAATACTTACAACATAAACTTTACCATTAAATCAAGTGTATTTAACAATATAGATTTACTATATCTCAACGCAGATAAATTAATATTTGACCACGACGGTGATGGATAGCCGCCTTCAGCCCAATGCAAAGGCACTCCTCCACAGACAACTCTTTCTGCGGAAAAAATTTACTCCATTAAGAAAAGAGCAAAGATAATTTTTTTCCCCAAGTATGGTTTGGGTCTGCGATTGCAGTTACAGTTACCCAATTTTTTAATTTGAGGCATTGCTGCAGTTGCGGAGGAATCCCTCCGTCTGCTTATTCTCTAACAACAGTCGCGAGGTTTAAAATGAAAATGCTTCTATTCTGAAGATATGCAATGCTAGGCCATCGTCAGGAGTTGCAGTTTGTCGTGTTGGAGCTGTAGGGGAATAGCAAAACAGCATGGCCGCCAATGAAGAACCTACACTGGACTCCACATCAACATCAACATCAGCATCTGCATCAGCTGGCCTTTTTGGCCGCCTTGCCCCCCCTCTTACTCTTAAGGTGGGCTTCTTTACATTCTATATCCTAAATTCAAAGATCCGGCTTTTCGTTTCAATCACGAATTTCTAAACAGTTTTTAAATATATGTATATGCAAGTTTCTACTTTGGAGAAAACTGTTTTTCATCCCATTGACGATCAAAGAATGTTGTCGGAAACATCAATGTTAAAGTACATACACAATTTTCTTTAAAAACTTTGTCTATAGATTTTTGTGGACTGTGACAATCTGATGATCTTAGTTTTTTAACAATACGAAAATCAGCAAGTACTTGGAATATAAATGCATTTTTTAATAATTGTCACTGGTGCAAAGAGTAACTTTTAAGTTATATTAAGTGTATGCAAAACAAAACACATAGCTTTCTGCATCAAGAGTGCCAAGGACCATAGTTTTTGTAAGTTGTAAAATTATTTCTGCCATATAGGTTCAGAGCACTGGTTGACTGCATTTTGTCCGTCACAGTCTTAATATGCCGACTCAAAATACTATGTTCCGATTCATAGTAGGAACACTTAGATTCGGAAGTTCAAAATTTTGACTTCGACTTGGATTCGGCAGAAAAAAAGACATAAATTAATTGCACCGGAAAAAAACAGAAATAGTGCATGAGAAACATCCCAATCATCGAGTCAGTCTTCAAATCAGACCTACAAATCACTCAACAATCAATCCACTTTGCTAAGTTTTTACCTGCCGAAGATGAGAATGGGAAAAAGAAAAAGGGCTTTGGAACACCTGGCACAGTTTTCCTTCAGCAGTTGAGTCCAACTCTGAAACTCGCAGTTTTCTGGCAAGGCTTTGCCTGCGAGTTCTCGGGGAGCAACTAAGTTCCACAGAGCCCCTATATGGGGAAAGGGGATGGGGGGACACAGGAACCCAAAAGGGGACGGCTAGAAATTCTAGTGTTTCTCTGAGTTTCTGGGATGGGGAAAAAATAGAGCCAATGTTTTGGAGATGGTAGGGTGACGACTAATAAAATACTCCATTAGGTAATCATAATATATTACAAATAACCTAAGTAAGTAAAAAGAAGATATCCAATAATCCATTAGGTAATCATAATGGTATAATTATAAATAACTGATAACACAAAATTTCAATTCTATAATATATTTATATTGATGAAAGATTGAAAGTTGAAACTGAAATTCACAAAGCACAGAGAAGCTGAGAAGCACAATTACGATCTACAATGGACAAACATCAAATTAGGCATATATATATATAGTCCCAGCCAAACCTACCCGGGGGTGCCCCTATTGCATGCAGTATAAAACTTTGGATGGGTTCATCGGCAGGGAGTATAAAGGCACAGTATAAAGGATGGTCACACTTATCGGATTACCTTATCTTCGTAGACTTCAGGTTTGCTGGAAGTATTGCAAAATCGTGGATTTTCAAAAATTTTGCACGATTGTTTAAAAATAAATCCAAGACAGATAGCTTCGTTACCCAACATCATGTTGGAAGGATTGTGGTAAACTTGGTCATATCCAGAAGTTCTATAGAACCGGGGAGGGTCTCAACAACAGACTCGTGTCGCAGAGCGTTTTGAAGAGGAGTCAGCCTTCTATGCATTCGTGGCCAAATGACCTGCAAATTATGTCACATCTTCTGTAGGTTAGTTAGTAAAATGACCATTAAAGAAGGGTGTTGTAGTAATATTTAAATATTGTTGTAATGGTCATCTAGTTAGTTTTAGGAAGTTTCTTTTCTATCTTTCGTCATCTAGTTTTAGGAAGTTTCATTTCTTTCTTTTGGTCTCGATCGTTTATTTCATAGATGGCACACTCGCAGAGTTTCAAAAACTCGCCGAGTTTTTGAACTCTGCGAGTTTTTAACTCGCAGCAAAAACTTGTCGAGTTTCTTTAAAAAACTTGGCTAGACTAAAAAAAGAGGCCCAAACATGTCAAAAAATAATCATTTTTTGTTTCAATATGTCTTTTTCCTTTCTTATACTTTATAACACCTGACGCCAGTATAAAGGATGGTCAGAACAGCTTGGTGACAATCAGATTACCTTATCTTCGTAGACTTAAGGTTTGCTGGAAGTATTCAGGTTGAGAAGTTGTTTGTAGTTGATTCCAATTGGTTCATCTTTGTTGATTGATGGAGGGTTGAGACTATGAAGTCATACTTCCTTGCAACGACATCAATCTGCAGGTCAAAGGACATTGTACGCCTAGAGATTTTCCTCTCTTGTCAGCTGGAAAAGGAGTGCATCGATAAATTTGAATGGTCAAAGACCATATTCAAATTTACCCAGCCATCACGTCAAATCTCAGTGTTGATGTATTCTGAGTCACTATTAATACTGGGACATGGGCCTGTGATCATGCCATGAACATATAGAAGGAAGGTTGTGGACTGATTTGAGCGCAAGAGCAGCAAGTTATATTGAGTGTAGTGATTGGTATTTATCAAGATCAATAAAGAGTATCTCATGTTCATTCATACAATAACATTAGGATAGTGAATCATGTATGCTTCTGGCATTGGTATTTCACTTCAAGATAATTTAGTTCTATGAACTATTATTAAACTCTCTAAAATACTTTTAGGGCAGACCAAGGAGCATAAGGATGATAAGAGATTGCATTCAAGGGAGAAAGAGCTTGATGCATCCTGTGAGGGAGTCATGCAGGCTGAAGAATAGAGACACAACTTGCTGTAATGGGACTGAGTTGAGACATCTCTCGAAGAGTAAGAACTTATTGTCATTATGATCAGTTTCTTCAAAGAGAAGGAAATAACATTCAGAGGGAGTCTGACAAACCAACAGAGGCAAAACCTTGGACAAGGAGGTTAGGAGGTTGATGAAAGAACTTGAAGCTTCAGAGGGAGCCTCATCATCATGAGGATTTGTGTTAATGCATTCCTCTTTGTGAGAGAGAAGTTTGAGGTGCAAGCCCTTGTTAATGCATTCTTCTCTGTTAGAGAGAAGTTTGAGGTGAAAGCCCTTGTTCCACCCTCTGGGAGTAGCCATGGTGAACGTCATGATGAGATGACGACATCACGTTTTGTGACTCCGTGATGAACACTAGTGTACAATTCCATAGCCATACATGGGAGTAGCCATGATGGATGTCATCACGTTGAGAGACTTCGTGATGAACTCTCTATACTTGTGTTTTACCACATGGGAGTAGCCATAGTGGACATCATGTTGAGAGACTCCATGATGACATCACGTTGAGTGACTCCATGATGGGCACTTGTACACATGTTCTTTCCACATGGGAGTAGCCATGATGGACATCATTGGTATCATGTTGAGAGACTCCGTGATAAACTCTTCTCACTAATGGGTGTAGCCATTGTTAGTGTCATGTTGAGAGACTCTATGACATGCGTATTTGAGAAAATGTCTCCCTAGCTAAAGAGGGAGTGTTGATGTATTATTTGCGACGGGAGACTTAATTGTTTATGATCGCCGACCAAGGGTTATTTATGGCCCGACTTATTTAAGTCGCCACTCTTCTAATTGAAGAGCCGTCCTCCTTGAGAAGGAGGACGACTCATGTGGAGGGGCACAATACACATATAAAGGCATAAGGCAACCTCACTCTTGGACTTCAAATATATTATTATATTCACATTCAGATCGCTCTCCTTCAGCAGTTCATTCATCTTCAGCAGCTTGATACTTGTCTCAAGGAAGTCGATATATGATGTTAAGCGGTGCCATTATTATAGTTGCTGATCGGCCTTGTCAGTGGCCTCATAATTGGTTGTGTGTTGGCCTTATTGTATTCAATTACTTCAATATATATAAGAGATTTAATTGCTGGGTTTTTCTCCCTCATGTTGGAGGGGTTTCCTAGGGTATCTTGTTGTGTTCATTGTTCATTGTGTTTGCCTTTTTCTAATTGCTCTTAATCTGATCATAAAAACAATACACTGTTCGCCCTAAAACCCTAGGTGCGACCCAAAACAAGCTGCAAGAAACCACGATTTTGTGGAAAAAATATCAAACCCTTGATGCGATGCTGAAATCACACATGATTTTTGTGAAAAATCGGCCAAAAACCTTCGTTTTGTGGAAAAACAATAAAAAAACCTTTGTTTTGTGAAAAACGGTAAAAACCCACATTTTCTAATAAAAAAAATTGATAAAAAAAATCTTCTGGAAATTTCTCACAAAAAAGTCCGGAAAAACCACAATTTTTTATCTGGAAACAAATTCCAGGTAATGAAACCACAAATTAGAAGTTCGTCAAACACCTCTGCAAAGGAGATAATTGCTGTAATGATGCATTAATAACTTCCTGTTATTAATGCATCATTATCTCATTCAATTAAACTTTTTTCCATAAACAATAATTTCCAGAGTGTTTTTGGCTTAAACATTGGTTTACACGATCCTATGAAGTAGAAAACATTTTTTTGTTAGAATAGACTGGATGATGGTCCATCTTAACCCTTTTTTTAATACATTTGGATTGAAATTACGTCTAACTAGTTTCTACAGATCTAGGGCCTGTAGGATCCAATTTATTACTAATTCAAAATTTTTTGTGACTTTAAATATGTTTTTCTTTTTTAACTTTCTACCAATAATTATATTGGATCTTTGTCTTCATGTGGTATAAGTCATATACATTGAATTTCCTGCTATGATTGTATTATGTTAATTTTTTTCCTTAATCATAAAAATTAGTCTTGCGTATCTGTCAATCATAATGGTATCATTGGCAAATTTTGAGCAGAAATTTAGGAGAGCCTAGGATGGTCTAGTTTTGAATGTTCTATCTCCATTCATCCTTATATAGCTTGATTTCTGCAGGACACCGTAGATGGATGGATCTCAATGGTACAATTTTACTTATTGACTTTCAAAATTCACTCATCGTTATTGAGGAGAGAATTTGTCTGGATATATTCTATCAAACATTAGTAAATTTAGGAGCTTTTTAATGGAAATTGTGGTTCATATGATGATGTTAAGGTAGATTTGCCATTCAGAATAACAAGTTCAGTTTTATCAAAGTTCAAATTTATTACTTTCTTGGTTGGTATGCACAGTTTGATCAACAATGATACTGTACCTCACAACTTCAAACCATACTAGAAAGTATGATTGTTATGTTTTTATATTTCTTTTAGTTGTATGTGATAATCTTGTGATGATTAAGTAGGTATATCAACACGGAAAAGAGAACTAGAGCAACTTTGATGAGCAACTGATTTTCTGACATTACTAATAAATGAATGGATCTGTTAATACAGGAGAGGACATCAAGAGAGCGCATTCTAGCAGATCGATATGATGTTGAAGCTTGGGTTGACCTTGCTAATGAAGCCCAGGTAAGACCTAGCATTCCAGTTGTCATGTATTGCTTTTGTTCATATAGTCTTCAGGCTCAAATAAATGAGCCATTTTAAGTCTATCCATCTTGACCTTGAGATAGACCAATTTGTTATTCAAGTGGTATCCTTAGAGCCAGTGAAGCTCCAGTCATAACTAGGTGTATTCGCACTGAATCACAGTTGATTTAGGCCTTTGTAACTCCTTTTTTTCTTTTAGAAGAGATATGTAGGAAGTACAGTTGATTATACGAGGTTTGAATGATTTTCAATTTAATTGGACAATTTTAAGTTGTTGTAGGGGAAGATACAGATATGTAATGTAATCATATAAAATTACTTTCAATTGCTTTGTTTATATGGTTTAGAAGATTATAAATTATACAAGATTTTGTAAGTTGACCACGATGCACTGACAGTTATAATTTAATTCGTTTTATCTCTTTGTGCAACAGTTAAGACCCATTTCTGAAGCAACACCAATATACGAGCAACTACTTTCCATCTTTCCAACTGCAGTAAGCATGTTTTTCTCTGGTGCTTGTTTTTCTTTGACTGCTCATTTTCATCTTCTAGTGTTCTACAGTATCTGCAATTTTCAGAAATATGTCCTTTGAGTAGTTTATTTGGTGATTCAATTGCTTTGTTTTTTGCTTCATGGTATTTGAAATCTTTGAAAATGTGACTTACAAGGCAATCATTCTAGATTTTGAATGTAATCCGTTTATTTCAGGCCAAGTATTGGAGGCTCTATGTGGAGGCACAAATGGCAACAAATAATGATGATGCAACAAGACAAATATTTAGCCGTTGCTTGCTTAGTTGTCGTCATGTTGGTCTTTGGTCAGACACTCGAATTTACTCAGCGTTCCTAGTTCTTAGATATTGTTTCACTCGCAATAGATTTTTTCATGCTTTTTATAGATATCTTCTTAGGAAATATATATGAAAAAGGTGCTTCTTGTTAGTAGCAGATAATTATATGCATTTAAAGGCGTGTTTCTGTCAGGTAGGTAAACATTTTGAAATTGTATTACCAGCGGAGCAAATATTTACTTTCAGGCCCATGTCCATTCAGTCCATATTCAGTTTCAATGGTTGATAGGAAGGGGGCATATAAAGCTAAGAATCAAACCCATCCACCAATCCACATTGCCCATCAGAACTGCACTACCCATCCCCATTGACAGCAGGCTTGCCAAAGGTTTAGCCACAAATTTTTAATGAAATTACTCTCAAATAATCATCAATAAATGAAATTTGCTTGAGTATCAACACCACACAGAAAGATAGGGTGTAAGAGTTAATTTTGCACTTGTGTATTCTGTGCATGGTCCTCTGTATATCATAGATATCTTCATGGAAGTGTCCATCCCTTGCTAACTGATCATGGTCAATTTCATCCATCATGCTTCCCCTTGTGGTATTCAAAGCTGGCCACCGCAGCTTCCATTTGATGAGAAATTTGATCACAAACAATTGACAGCCCATGCCCAATGGCAGTTGTGCTTAGTTAGCAGGAAACTTCACTATACAAATGAGGACACACACACACACACATATCCTGAATATAAAGGTGTCCCTGTACCTGTGCCAGTATCCATACCCCTATGTCTCTACGCAACTATGCATTTCATACACATCATTATTTGGAACTGCATTAGTATCATCACCCAGCTGCTTCTTTATCCCAGCAGCAGCTTCTGTAGTAACTCTCCTTTGATATTATGCCAGAGTTCCAGTTTGTAATAAGTCAAAGACTAACCTTCCTGCAGTAGTCACCGATTCATTGCCCCCATCTTCATCAATTTCAACATCAGGAATCACTGCATCATCTCCTGCATGGTGGTCCTAAACATAGGCTACCATACAATTCATGAAACCTACTCGAGATAAAAAATTGTAAAGCCATCAAACTGAAATAGATTTGAAAAGAAGAGCAAAATCAAACCAATTCCTTAAAAATACCAAGTCCTGCATTTGATGACATCCTTACCATCATTTCTAATGATTGGTAATAACCTGCTGCCATACTGTCCCCTTCCCATGATTCTCTGAGATATAAGAAATGTGATAAAAGATTGAAGGTGTCTACTGCTTGTTTTCACTACACAAACATGAGTCATGCTCAAATTCTTTTATGGCAACCTCATTGCAGGGAGGCATATGGGATTCGAGTGGCCTTAAACATTAAATTTATGTGCTTTGTGTAATCCACCAAGTTTGGCATCTATCCTTGGAGTGGCATCCTTTTGCATTCTACATTTGTCAGTCTCTTCTACCATCTCAGTGTCCTTGGGTGCCTTGTTATTGCCTTCCTTATTTTGATGCCTTGAGTTGGAATCCTTGCCAATTTGGGTGATACACAATGTACAGGAAGCCATAGAGACTGGATGGTGGCGCAAAATTTTGTTGTTTCAGCTATTATTGATGACACGAGGAAAGTTGAATTTGATCATAACTAGAATGATGCAAGAGATTGCAACCAAGAAGATTTTCAGATTTTGAGTAAAGGAGTGTGTAATGGTGGCTTGTGCTGGCTTTTGTTTACTGCTCATAGATCTTTAGTGCAAGGTAATGCTAAGTTGTCCAAGTTACAACGCAAGCAGCTTTGGCTTTTTCACTGCGGTGTATTACCCTTTTCAAGAATATGGTGCATGGGTTGCCAGGTTTGAAGTTGAGTGTACTAGAGCATGCAGGAAATGCATACTTGGGAAGCATTCCAGAACTTGCTTTCCTATCAGTGAGCAGAGATTAAGGGAGAATTTTTAATTGATTCATTCAAATGTATGTGGATGTGATGTCCCCAT
This sequence comes from Cryptomeria japonica, assembly GCF_030272615.1. Taxonomy (NCBI): domain Eukaryota; kingdom Viridiplantae; phylum Streptophyta; class Pinopsida; order Cupressales; family Cupressaceae; genus Cryptomeria; species Cryptomeria japonica. The sequence continues at coordinate 349,681,639 of NC_081413.1, forward strand.
CTTTGACCCAAAAAGATAACGAATGATGAACAATGCTGTGATCAAGGGTGCAGCCCTGATAACAAATTTTAAGTAGAAGTAATAAGTACCAGTATTGGGTTGTATATTTATAATTGTAAAGTAGAACACTGGGAAAAATGACCATATTTGATGAACTATTTAGGATGAAAGATAACTAAAGAAGGGATAGATGAGCATCCAGCAGGGCATAAAGACTTGCAAGCATCCAAGGCTTTCTCTGATAATCTTCTATCAAATATGATGTCAAGTATGTTAAGGATCAGTCTAACTAGAGAATACCGATATTTCACATACTGGTGAAAATAGACTGACTATGAAAGAATTATGGCTTTCAGACATGTTGGGCAAATAAATCAACCGAGGCAAGTATAGGAAGAAGATTTGTATTTTTGAATATTAAAATCAAATCGTAAGAACTCATAAGATTCTTCGATTTGCCAAGTTTTGGTGGCATCTTCATCACCCTAACGTGGCTATGAGTGCATAAACATATAGTGGCGCGATCAGGAATGTGAGCAATGCGGATATTAGTATAGGTACCAAAGAGATTAAAAAAAAGGCGATTGAGAAAACCATTGTATTTGAAGGGGTCGTAATATATACAAAGTATAGTTAACAACTATTGTCTTCCAATGAGTAATAATTTTGGACAAGGAGACAATCCAACATCTTGCATCGATAATACTCCTTCCAGAAACATTAGAGCCGTTTGAAATCAAGCCATATCATCGGGTTCCTTATGTCATCATTACAATTACCGTCTGATGTGAATTATTGAAGACCATTGCAAACAAATATTAAAATCGATATTTAAGGGACATCACAATTGCGTGACTAAGGAGCGATTGGTATAAGCCATGAAGTAATGCGGTTAAGAGGGGATTAGTCAAAGCCTAACAAGTATATGACGTGTGTCATAAACTGATGGTTTGGTGAGATGTAATCTGCTTGTGGAAAGGCGGAAATAAGGAGATACATGTCTCTTTGAATGCAACGATTCCATCATACAAGATACATAAGAAAGATAGAATTCATTCGGGGAGGCATAGGGGAAAAATATGGGATCATTACATCATTGTGCAAGAATTCCATGAAGTTTAGAAGATCCTTGCGTAGCTTACATCTGGCTGCCATTAAACTTATATATAAACACATTTCTATTTGCTTATACTGATTATTATACAGAGATCCCAGACGAAGGATATATATTTAATCTATTCTGCTGTTCATCTACATCATCCAGTGTATTGACGTGGTTATAAGGTTATGCAAAACAATCATCTTATCAAGCTAGTGTCTATTTCTGGAGATACTCCCTGAGAAGAATCGTAAGATTATAGTTTTCAGAGACATTGGACAGTGACATCATTTACCAAATACTGGAATATAAGGAGTATCAATTATATTCCTTAAGGGAAATCATTCATAAAGTAATGTTTTAAATCATTACCCTGCAATAAAGTAAATTCTATTATTCTCACCTGAAGCATTAGTTGATTTATTGAGACGGTATGAAAGATGCTGAAAACTGAATGTAGCAATCTGACTTAGTTTTCTGATTCTGATTTTTTTGGCCAGCGGTAGAGAAAATTGGTTTTATATGTTTGTTTTGTGTTTTTGCAATGTATATATGCAATTGAAAGACAATGACAAAACCTGAACTAATGACTGAAATTAAATTTCAGATTGACTGATTTTCTAACAGCAAATAACAAATGCCAACAAAAAGTGGAATTCAACAGAGATATGCCAAAATTGGCCTACCAGAGGTCCAACGCCTTCCCTGGAGGGTTGCTTTATTAGCTTAAATGAGTCCGGATGCTACTACAGGAGCTACCAATGTCTCCTAACTGCTCCAAAGAGTTTTATTCCTCTAACTAATAATTACCAAAAACAAATCTAACACAAATAGACCAATCTGCTGCTATTTCCTTATTCACCAAATTTGGTCAATTTTCCCCACTGATTTGCTCATATCTCTCTCCAAGGACATCATAAGCCTGAAAGAATGTTTCCAATCTTAATTCCTACTGCTGACAATGATATTTGCACAAAAAATCCAAAGGTAAACCCTCTAGTTTATTTTCTATGATTTCCCAGGCATGATAAATGGTACGGCTAGGCTAGGGAGCAGTACTGCTGACATAAATGCTCTATTCCTTGCTGCAATAACTGATCCAAATGCTTAGATCTGTCCTTCCCTGTCAAACTTGTAATTCTGATCCACAAAACTGAATAAATCGACCCTCAATTTGGTCTGAAACTTATCTTTTTGAGTGCTGAAGTGAAATTATTGGTTGGGGTATCGTCCAACCTGCCCGAACCAAGGGTTTTCGTCCTCAATTTGGGCTTCCAAGCTGCTGAGACTGCTATGGCAGATTGTTGCAGAGAGAAATGAATAAAATTAACCACACAAGAATGCTCCATAATGATTCCAAATCACACTTATGCCTTCCTCTCCCAAATCGAACCCCTAAAGGCATCAAATTAAGATTCCAATGGAATTTTTCCTCTCCCCATAAGTTCTATCTGCTTAAGGGTCTACATCACATTAAAATTGACCACCTTTTAATAAATTACTATTTCACCTAGGGGGTCGTGCCATGGGAAAAGTTATAGTCATTTATTAAAATATAAAGTAACTTATAAGTCACTTTTATTTACTTTTTCCAAATTTTGAAAAAGTAACTTTATAACATAAAATTATAATCTATTATTATTAAGGCCCACCAAAGCAAAATTTGTCCAAGTATAGGTCCCCTTTGGCTAACCCATCATCTCCCAACACTGAACTTCACCTGTGGAGACGGGTGACAGGTGAATTTAAGCATTTGGATGGCAACTAGAGAAGTGGGGACATTACAGTCCTCCCTTCCTGGGATTGCTTGTCCTCAAGCAACTGAAGTGCTGGATGTTGTAGAATAACTTCTCCTTCCCAAGTGGCATCCTCTATGGGCAAATCCTTCCATCTAACCAAATATTCTCTGATCACTCTATTCCTCAATGTCCTCTCACGACTATCTAGGATCTCAACTAGAACCATAACCAACTTACCTTCCTCATGCAAAGGAGGTAACACTGAAGAAGTCACTATGCCTTGTCCAATTGCCTTCTTCAGGCAAGATACATGAAAGACATTATGAATTCCGCTCTTTGGTGGTAGCTCAATCTCATATACCACTTCCCCAACTCTCCTCAATACTTGGTACGGTCCATAAAATCGGGGCTTGAGCTTCTTTGCCCTACTCATCTTCAAAGAACTCTGCTGGTAAGGTTGGAGGTGCAGGAACACCATGTCTCCAACCTTAAATGATCTCTCAATCCTATGGCGATCAACATATAGCTTCTATTGATTCTGGGCTTGCTGAATGTTCTCCTCAAGTGCCTTAAGAATGTCTTGGCTCTCCTGAAGCTAATCCTGTGCTAGTGGCGCTCTACTATCTCCTAGTGCCAAATCCATAAATGTCATAGCATCATAACCATATAGTGCACGAAAATGAGACATATCAATAGACATATGATGTGTTGTGTTGTAGCAAAACTCTCCTAAATACAACCAATGAACCCATGTACGCTGCTATCTTGACACATAGTTGCGTAAATACCCCTCCATCCACTTATTCACAATCTTAGTCTCACCATCAGTCTGAGGGTGATAGCTGTTGCTAGGTGTCAACTCTGTGCGAGTGAGTCTAAATAACTCCTGCCAAAAAGAACTCATGAACCTGCTGTCACGGTCATTGACAATGGTCTTTGGAAGACCATGGAGCCGAAATACCTCTCTGAAAAATAGTTCAGCAACTTGTGAAGCTATATAATCTGCTGCTATGGGAAAGAAATGAGCATATTTTTTCAACCTGTCCACAACTACATTTATGCAATCTTTCCTGTGTACCTTGGGAAGACCAGTGATGAAATCCATCGAAATTCCTATCCATTTTTGCTCCGGAATGGGTAATGGTTGCAGCAGACCAGCAGGGTATGTATATTCGGTTTTATTTTGTTGGCAAGTAATACATTCTCTTACATGCTGTAAAACATCATCTTTGAGGCCTTTCCAAGAGAACCTCTCTCTATTCTGCCTATAAGTCTTACCATACCCCCGATGTCCTGCTACAGGAGTGTCATGAAAAGCATGCAAAATATGATTTTTCATTTTAGTTTCCGGTACCAAATATATTCTTCCCTTGTAATAAATCACATCATCTACAACCGTGTACTTGTCATCCTGAATGATCCCATCCATAATCTCACAGGCATGCTGATTTTTGGAATATTCTACCAACAGTTGAGATTTCCAATCAGCTGAAATCTCAGTCAATGAACAAAGAGTAGCAATAAAAGGCTTCCTAGATAATGCATCAGCAGCTACATTCTTTTTTCCTTTGACATATTCAATGTCAAAATCATATGCTTGGATCTTACTGACCCAGTTTTGCTGCCTTTCATTGAGATATTTTTGTTTTAAAAAGTACTTAAGGCTGTTATGATCAGTTTTAACAATGAATTTCCTTCCCACTAAGTACTTTCTGAATTTTGTGAGAGCATGCATAGTAGCCAACATTTCTTTATCATAGGTAGAGTATAATTTCTCATTGTCTTCCAGTTTTCTACTCTTATACACAATAGGATGATGATTTTGCATAAGTATTGCACCCACACCTTCTCCTGAAGCATCACATTCAAGCACAAAAGGTTGGGTGAAATCAGGAAGTGCCAACACAGAACAAGTGCTCATCACCTGCTTAAGCCTATCAAATACCTCCTGTGCCTCCCGAGTCCATTTGAAAGCCCCCTTCCGAGTGAGATCTGTCAAAGGTGCTGCAAGCTGAGAATAACCTCTAACAAACCTCCTGTAATAAGCACATAACCCAAGATAACCATGCAACTCTGAAATATTTTGGGGAGGCCGCCAATCAAGAATAGCTTGGATTTTCTCTTGATGAACTTTGACTCCATCAACTCCTATCACATGACCCAAGTATAAAATCTCAGTGAGCCCAAATCCACATTTGGACATCTTAGCATACAATGTTTGAGATTCCATAATGCTCAACACCTCATCTAAGTGCCTCAGATGTTCCTCCCATGATCTGTTGTAAATCAAAATATCATAAAAAAACACTAACACAAATCTACGCAGATGCTTATTAAATATGTGGTTCATGCATGACTGAAATGTAGTAGGGGCATTAGTGAGACCGAAAGACATCACTAAGAACTCATAATGACCGTAATGGCACCTGAAAGCTGTTTTGTGAATGTTTGATTCTCGCACCTTAATCTGATGGTACCTTGATCGAAGATCAATCTTTGAAAAATAAACTGCGCCATGAAGCTCATCCAACAACTCATCAATGCGAGGAATGAGATACTGGTTCTTAATGGTTTTCTTGTTAAGTGCACGGTAGTCAATACACATGCGTAGGGTCCCATCCTTATTCACTAGCACAACTAAAGAAGCAAAGGGACTAGAACTCGATCTAATAAATCTTATATCCAGAAGTTCCTTGATGGTCTTCTCTATCTCATCTCTGTAGGCCTTAGGATGGCGGTAGGGAGTGGTCATGACTGGTTTTGTTCCCTCCTCTAATTCTATCTCATGCTCAAAGCCTCTATCAGGCGGTACACCAGGTGGTATATCACCAAACACCACACCATGCTTATCTAAAATATGCTTGTATATCAATGTGATAAGTTTTGCCATCCTGAGATGAAGGTGTTTTAGACGAAATAAAGCACTGTGTAGCCCAAAGGATATCTCTGTGCTTGATAATAGTCTCCATCCTGCGGGAAGAAACCTCCGCGGGGCCTCCATTTGACAATGCCCTCAATATTCTCTTCTTACCATCAGCTAAGAACTCCAACTACATCTTGCGATGATCAATGACATATCTGCCAATTCCCTGTAACCTAAGTCACAAGGTTCGAATTCGAATTCGAATTCGACAGCCATGAAATTCGGATAAAATTCGACGAGGGAAAAATTCAAAAAAAAATTCGGATAAAATTCGCCTTCTATAATTTTGTTTATTTTTAAATATATGTATACTTATAATAAATTATTAGAATAGCGACCCTTGTTGGAGAAAATCCGAGGGCGACCCTGCAGTTGCAGACACCCATGACCTAATAGATACAAAGCATATTCAAAGAATACCCACGACTAGCTGAGTTGTGTTTAGAGGCGGATAGCAGTGCTTTATAGAGGAATTTCGATTAAATTCGATTTTTTTTATAGAAGTTTGAAATTCGATTAAATTCGAACCTCATCCATGAAAATCGCCGTATCCTGTGACTTAACCATTGCATACCAATAACTGCATCATAGTCCTCTAATGGAAAAACATAAAAGTCATCTGTCAAAGTGTAGTCCCCCATTTGGATACTGAGCTGAGGAATCCTCTTAGTACATCCCAACACTGCACCATCTGCATCCTTCACACCAAATCCTGAAAAATTCCTTTGTCTATAACCCACGTTTCTCTACCAAGTGCTGATCAATAAAGTTATGGGTTGCTCTAGTATCTACTAAACACACTACATGCTGCCCCTAAATAGTTCCCTTCAATCTGAAGGCGTGGAACTTAGGATAGCTCGAGAGAGTGGCCATGGTGACATTGGCCGTAGCCTATGCATCAGTAGAATCAAGCTCTTTTTGTGGCGGCTCAATATGCACTCCCTCATCATCAGTGTCCTGAATGTGCTCATCCTCAACATCTGATCTCACCTCAATGAGATGGGCTTTGCCTTTGCCAAGGCATCTGTGACCTGGTTCCCAAGGTTCCTTGCAAGTAAAACATAGTTTCTTTCTCCTCAATTCATTACTAGACTCCTGATCAATATTAGGAGAAGATGTGTTACCCTTCTGCGGATTAAAAGGCTTTTGGAAGGCTTCCAAGGCGTTCTAACTGCTCCTTGAGGTTTTATTCTCCTAAATAATAATTATCAAAAACAAATCTTGCACAAATAGATAGAATTGCTGCTGTTTACTTCACTGAATTTGGTCAATTTTCCCCATTGATTTGCTCATATCTCTCTCCAATGATATCATAAACCTAAAAGAATGATTCTATTCTTTATTCCTAATGCTGACAATGAAATTTGCACAAAAAAACTAGATGTAAACCCTCCAATTTATTTTTTGTGAATTCCCAGGCAAGCTAGGAGTGTACGGCTAGGCTGGGAGAGGTATGGCTGGTCACAAACTGCAATAATTCACCAAAATCTGCCCTTTAACTGCTCAGATCTGATTCTCATGATTAGTTGCTGCTGTAAGTGTCAAAATTCCTCTGATTAATACCCTTGTTGGACAGATATAAGCATTCCCAACACTCCAAATTGACAAAATATGAAAGGGTTTTCGTCCTTTCTCTCAGAAATGGAGGTCTACGTCCCCAATTCCAATCCACACACCTGCAAAATAGTTTTTATTCTCAAAATCCACAATCACAATGAATCCCAAAATGCATGTACAAGTCCTTTTCTCTCCAAAACCCCAATTCGAACCCCTAAAAGCATCTTTTCAAGATTCCAAAAGAATCTACTCTTCTTAAAAAGGTACGCCCAACAAGAGGGTTATTTCATCATGAAATTTTAACCTCTTTTTAATTATTAAACTCTCCTAGGAATGTGTGCAAGGAACTTTTTATTAAATAGTCACTTATTAAGTCATAAAATAACTTATAAAGTTACTTTTATTAACTTTTGAATAATAAAGTTATAACTTCATAAAGTTACTTTTATTAAAATTTTTTATTAATAGAAAAAAGTAACTCATAACCTCTTGTAAGCTTTTATAAGCTTTTATTATAAGCTTTATTGAATAATTTCCCACCAAGCTCCAAAATTGGATAAGTATAGCTCCTCCTGGTGGACCAAACATCTCCTAACGCCATCATTTGGCTGTGGAGACGGCTAACAGGCAAATCTAAGATTCTTGAGTGATCACTAGAAAATTGGGGACACTATAGTCCTCCCTTCCTGGGATTGCTTGCCCTCAAGCAACATCAAGTATCCCACTACTCCACTATGGTAAAAATTTCCAATCAAAACAATACCTGGATCCCATACGAAGATAAAGAACCCGCTGAAGATGCTGAAGTAGGAGAATATGACATCACATAAGTTATCAAACATATTGTCAAACCAATTCCAATCCATGTAATACACCCTTGACTCTGTCTCTATCTCCAAAATACACCTCTGAACACTACCATACTGCTGAAAAACCAGTGTAGACCCTGCCAAGTCCACAAGTGCCAAACGGTTCTTACCAGGACAGACATTAATCCCTCCAAAACCAAGGAAGAGGTAATCACCAATCAGCAAGGATACTGCTGTCATGTGAAGTGGAGTCAGTGACCAATCCACAGGTTAGTGATGGATACCTTCTACTATCATCAAAGGCACCTCTTGAGTAGCTGACCTACTAAAAGTATCATCAATCACAGCTTCATTCTCATTAATGGAGTAATTAGCAACCAAGTTTTCAGAATTAGACAAATTTTGTCCATCTTTCAATATAGGATAGTGAAGGTCATGAATATGTAGGAGATTCTGCGTAGCTTGTTGGGCTATCAATTTGGCATGCCGTGCTCTTACCAACCAATCCTCATTCAACCTCTAGGATTGTTCTATATTAGTTGTTCCAAAGTGCACAAAATCTGATTTACTACAAAATTAACCAATATTAGCTTCCAACCAGCATGCTGTCATTCTTTTACCTACCAATGGATTGTAACCACTGCATACCAAGAACCACATCATATTGCTCTATCAGTATCACATAGAAATCATTAGTCAAGAGATAAGTTTCTAACTGAAGGCTAAGTTAAGGAACTTTCATAGTGCAACTCAAGGTATTACCACTAGCAGCTGTGACTCTAAATCCTGAAAATTTCTCAACCTGTAATCCAAATTTTTTTTCAGTTTGCTCACTAAGGAAGTTGTAGGTAGCACCAGTAACTACCAAGCAATCCATTGGCTGCCCCCTAAGAGTTCCTTTCAATCGAAAGGGGTAATACCAAGGTACTCCGGACAATGAGGCAATCGTAATGTTGGCAGAAGCCAATGTATCCTCATCACCTGTATCTTGCATCTGCTCATCCTCACCATCAGAAAAGACCTCTGTAAGATGTGCCTTGCCTTTTCCAAGGCATCTATGACCTGGTTCCCATGGCTCCTTGCATGAGAAACACAATTTCTTCCTCCTTAATTCGTTTCGTGATTCACGATCCATCTTAGGAGGAGGTGGTGCACTGGGTAACTGTGAAGATGAACTTTGAGAAGGTTTAGAACCTTCAGAAGATTTCTTGTTCTGCTGAAATGTAGAAGGTGGAGGTGTGGTGTCTAAGTCCAAGGTAAGTTGTATAGCCTCCTGCAAAGTCTTAGGCTTCAAAGCCTTGACTAAACCACGGTATCTCTCATGAAGACCCTCTATGAAAAACATTACTACCTTGCTATCGGGCATTTCAGGCACCATCATTGCTATATGTTGAAATTCATTAATATATGTCTCCACATGTCCTGACTGTTTCAGGAGAGCTAAATCCCTGTAGTAAAGTTCCACATCTTTCCTGTCAAACCTGGCAATCGGTCTCTCTGTGAACTTTGGGTATGAATGGGTAAGAGCATGATTTTGAGTGACTAATCCATGGTGCCACCAATCATATGCAACACCCTCCAAATGCAAGACAACAAAGTGAATGGCTTCATTTTCAGCCATGGGTTTTAAGGATAGGTATATGTCCATCTTATGAACCCACACTCGTGTACTAATGGAGCCACTGCCATCAAAAGTGGATAAGGTCAGCTTATCAATAGCTTTCTTTAGATCATTATTCCACTACTGTGTGGGTCCCCTGTCATTCTATCCTCTCATGGAATCACGACGTTGCATACAATATTGATGCAAGGGAAATGCATCTTTGACATGCGCTGGAAGTCAAGCCCAGTCATCGCTGGTAGCCATAACTGTATCTTGGAAAGTGATTCCATTTTGTGGATCAGCTAATGGTGGTTCATCTCTAGGAGTGAACCAAGGGAGCATAGGCCTATCTGCTGTCCTCGTATGGGTCTTGCCTCTCTGTGGTGAGATGGATGCGCCACCCAGGGAAGATGGAGTCTTACTGCTGCCATGGCTCCTTGCAGCTGAAACTGTCTTTCTATGGCTCCTACGCCTTCCCCTGTGATTTCCCAAGTCCATTCTGTCTAGTGTGTCTTGTAATCTGTTAATTGCCTGAACAATTCTTGGCTGTGATTCAGCCAAGCTCCTCGTAATCTCATCAGGATTGAGTGGTGCCTGTCTCTCCTGTCTGGGTGGGCTCCTGTGTCCTTTTGGTATATCACCCATATTAGTCTCAAAGGGTGGTTCCGTGACAAAGTTCAAATCCACTCTAGGTCTCCTGCATGTGTAATACCTGTAGGTACCAAATCTGCCCCGATGCATAGAATTACTCTAATGACCCTCAAGCTGGCAGGATCATTGCTCTGATACCATTGAAAGATGCCAAGTACTGATTGAAGCAACCTGATTTAATTTTCTGATTCTGATTTCTTAGGCCAGCGGTAGGGGAATTTGGTTTTATATGTTTGTTTTTGAGGTTTTATGCTTTTTTTTGTGTTTTTGCAATATATATATATATATATATATATATATATATATATATGCCTTGGGAATTTGACAATGCAATTGAATAACAATGATAAAACATAAACTAATGACTGGAAATAAACTTCAGATTGACTGATTTTCTAACAATTAACAAATGCCAATAAATAGTGGAATTCAACAATGATATGCCAAAATTGGCCTACCACGAGTCCAATGCCTTGCTTGGAGGGCTTCTTTATTGACTAAAATGAATTCAGTTGCTGCTACAGGAGCTTCCAAGGTGTTCTAACTGCTCCTTGAGGTTTTATTCTCCTAAATAATAATTATCAAAAACAAATCTTGCGCAAATAGATAGAATTGCTGCTGTTTCCTTCAGGCCCCCAGGAGACTTAACTGAATTTGGTCAATTTTCCCCACTGATATGCTCATATCTCTCTCCAATGATATCATAAACCTGAAAGAATGATTCTATTCTTTATTCATAATGCTAACAATGAAATTTGCACAAAAAAAACAGATATAAACCCTCCAATTTATTTTCTATGATTTCCCAAGCATGATAAATGGTATGGCTGGCCTAGGGAGCAGTACAGCTGGCATAAATGCTCTATTCCTTTCTGCAATAACTGATCCAAATGCTCATATCTGTCCTTCCCTGTCAAACTTTCGATTCTGATCCACGAAATTGAATAAATCGATCCTCAATTTGGTATGAAACTTATCTTTTTGAGTGCTGAAGTGAAATTAATGGTTGGGGTATCGTCCAACCTGCTTGAACCAAGGGTCTCCGTCCTCAATTTGCTCCTCCAAGCTGCTGAGACTGCTATGGCAGATTGTTGCAGAGAGAAATGAATAAAATTAACAACACAAGAATGCTCCATAATGATTCCAAATCACACTTATTCCTTCCTCTCCAAATCGAACCCCTAAAGGCATCAAATTAAGATTCCAATGGAATCTTTCCTCTCCCCATAAGTTCAATCTGCTCAAGGGTCTACACCACATTAAAATTGACTACCTTTTAATAAAATACTTTTTTCACCTAGGGGGTCGTGCCATCGGAAAAGTTATAAAGTCATTTATGAAAATATAAAGTAACTTATAAGTCACTTTTATTTACTTTTTCCAAATTTAGAAAAAGTAACTTTTTAACATAAAATTATAAAGTATTATTTAAGGCCCACCAAAGCAAAATTTGTCTAAGTATAGGTCCCCTTTGGCTAACCCATCATCTCCCAACACTGAACTTCACCTGTAGAGATGGATGACAGGTGAATTTAAGCATTTGGATGGCAACTAGAGAAGTGGGGACATTACACGGTAGTCTCCTGCAATTGATTCTTATAAGCTAGTTATCCCTAATTTCATAAGTTATAAGCTAAGGGGACATTACAGTGGACCTATGGATTCTATCTCCTTGATAGATAGTTTTTACCATGCATCTTTTATTTATGACTCTTCATGAAAATCCCCCTTTTAGCTTGAGCGATCTTAAATAATTCAGGGCCTTGGTAGAGAATTTAATTTGTAAGAGGGTTAAGAAACACATATCAGAAAATGGAGGATAACATGCCTTTGAAGAGTTTGTCCCTTACTTCAAAAAGAAAGGGATAAAGAGAAAGGAAGAAAGAAATAAGGAAATGAATCAAATGATAGTACTGTCCATGAATAAATGGTAATAGGTCAACGGGACTAGAATGTACAATTGTTTCAAAAGCGAATTACTTGGGCAAAAGGAGCCTTAGACTTGAAACAAACACCATAAAGTAAATAAAATCAAGAAAGCAAAGAAATAGATAAGCAGGTGTAAACCTAAAATGGTAACCATGAAACAATTACAAGTATAAATAGATGTGTGAAAGGTGGGCCCCTCAAAGTGGTTTAGAAGATAAAAATCAAAGCTGGCAACCAAGACATAAATAAAAAATCATAAGATGTTTGTATTCCAACATGCATTGGAGGAACTTGTTGGGAATCAATCTGACTCTGCCAAATTTTGCTTGAGTCTCAAATCCTTTATGTACTTAGACCACATTTTTTCCATCACAGATAGCTAATCTAAGAAATCTTTGTATAGGTCCATGTGTCAATTTGCCTAAGTGTTTCTTTACATTACTCCCCATGTGCCTGCGAGTGTGTTAGAAGTTGCAAAGGTCTCAAAATTCTCTGTGGGGTGTTTTATGTTCAAACTTCAAGGGACTGTGCTTATATTGGAGTTTCCCTTCCAGGTATGCCTTTCTACCCAACTCCAATTTTTCCTTTATTCCTTTTGGGATAGCAGATTTTTCTCTCTCAATATACCTTTCAATTGTTCCCTTCCCTCATCCCTTTTCCTTGTCAGAATTTTGGATTTTTCCTTCTTGGCATCCATTTCTTCCGACCCCTGCTCTTTTCCCTTTCCTTTATTGGAGTCTCAAACTTCCTCTTATCAGCATGCCTTTCATTCAAACCTTGACTTCCTGATCCTTCACACTAAGTTGCCATTGGGAGTTAGAGTTTTGGCCATCCCTTTACCTGCGTACCTTTCTCTTGGTATACTTTTAATAGACTATCTCATTGGAATCTTGGAAGCTCAACACTTTTACTACACTATCTCATTGGAATCTTGAGGGTATAGATCTATTCTTATGTACATGTCTAAAGTGATGAATTTCTTGTCATTCCTGATTCCCTAACAATAGTATACTGTATGAGTAATGAGGTATCCTCGAGCCTTGAAACTCTGTAACTCCGATGTTTTGCACTATTCACTCTCATCTACTTCCTTGCATGAATCTGGACACCATTAATAACTTGATTTGAATCTGCAACTACCTAGGCAGATTTTTTACACACAGAAACAACTGTTCATATCAAGGATGCAAATTCACATGTACTTCCAAGTTTCCAACAATGGAAAAAGAAGATGACATATGTGGCCATCAATGTAGTGGTTGGAATTTTAGCTCCTGGTGGTTCTCATGCTAGTAGCTCCTGGTTGTCAATTACATGGATTGACATTAATGTGGTGGGTGTTTTTGAAACTTTGGGTCTCCTTTTGATTCCCTTGCGTGGATGAGGGGGCAACTTCCAAATGCTATAAATACAAGTTCCTTCCTCATTGCACGATTGGTCGTTTTTTGTTCCCATGAACTACTACAAGTGCTGTCTTCTATCTAAGGTTTCAAAATGTTGCAGTACAACAACTTTGTGGACCTAGATGATGAAATCATAAGGGTGTTAAATTTACAAGTGTTATCTATAATGCATGGTTCATTATTCCTTGGTGATTTTGGCTTGTTCTCCCTGATGATAACTATGACTCTGTTACCCATTGGATAGGAACTAATCTTGGGAACAAATGATTAAAGCATATGCAATGTCCCCTTCTCGAGTGTAAGTTGCTAGTGACCTTTAGCCTATTTTTCTAAGTTTTTCCGTAGGCTATTGGATGTTGGTAAAGGGTGAATACAAATTAAGTTGTCAAGAGTAGTACCTTTGATTATTATTTTAATTGATAACTTTCATTTAATTATTTTAAAAGGGTGTTTTGATTGTGCAGATAAAAGTGTTGGCAGGTTCAAGGTGCTGAAAAGTGATCATTAGAACACTTCATGCTATTTTATTAAGGATAAACATTTTTTCAAAAAAGTAACAAAAAAACAAAAAAATACTTCTTCAAGAAAACAATGAAAAAGCCAAAAAAGCGATTTTTCCCAAAATAGCTCCAAAAAGGTTATTAAAGGATGTTGGGTCTTCAGAAAAAGAGTTATTGTTGAATTTTCATTGTTTTCTTTGAGAATGAACTTTTTTCTATTTACCTAAGAATGAAAACCTTTCGTAAATCTAGTTTCGAGGATGATAATTCTCCTAGCTTGTTGTGTGCTCTCATGTAGGAATCACCATTGTGTTCAAATTTGCAGATTGAGTTTCTGATTCAATGGTTTGTGGTTTTCAGTATTTTGGATTTGCAAATAATTTTTGGGGTTTGTGTGGATTCAGTGCTTGGTACAATTGATATATTCAAGAAAATAAAAAAATAATATTGTGGTGTGCGAATCTAATTTTACGTGTAGTGGGTTTTTGTTGAATGAAATGCAGATACACACACACACACACACTATTTTACTGGGTCTTTCTAATTTGACTCAGGTACTCATATGGGTTCGATCTTGGTACTCGTGCAGTTGGGGGCAGTACCCTTGGTGTACCCAGCAGGATCCCAGCATACCCAGTTGAATATATGGAAATTGTGAGAAAATCAGAAAGATTGCATTATAGAGTTTCATCTTCTCAAAACAGTAGATTGCAGTCCTTCAGAAATTGATTTTATACCTTCTGAGCATTGTAAGACAACATTTGTTGGTGCCTAGGGTTTCAAGAGATTTGTGTTGAGATTGGGAAGAGAAAACAACAACTTTTATCTTGTGAAGCAGGGGTAGTCTTCTCCCTTCCAAGAATCAGTTTGCATTCCTCCACAAACAACAAAATTTTATTAACAAAAGATTGCAGATTCATGGAAGAATTGTCTCAAAATAACAGCAATTTGTCACCTTAGCAGGTTTCATCTTTTTAAAATAGGGGGTCTCATCTTTTTAAAGGATTCAATTCATACAGTTCAAACATCAGAGATTACAGTGTGAACAGTGGTGTTTTGCAGTTAAAAACAGCAGCAAACAGTGAGGGTTTCATTCCTTTCTTAGCATATTTGGAGTTATCTTTGATATATTCTTAACAAAGGTGTCTGTCAAGATTCAACACAGACTTGAAAATTTAAAACAATAGTTTTTAAGGACAAAACAATTGGAATTTCATTGTGAAAATTCATATTTCAGCCAAAAGGGAGCACTGTTTTGGTTGAAGAAAGATGTGTGTTGATCCAACAAAGTAGGAACAACAAGTAGTCAAAGCATAAAGACAAGAGAAAGACTCTTACCCAAAATAGAAAATAAAATGCAATACCATTTCTAACCTAGAGGCACCTTCCAAACCTGTGTCTGAATACCCTTGGGTCACGTGAATATCCAATTCTTCTATCTTGTGTTTGTATAAGTTGTCCCTGCTTTGTTTGTGTTAAGAGGGCTGCTAAATAACATAAAAGATGAAGTGCTGGCTAAGCACCTTGATCTCATCAATAGTGAACTGCTTTGCAAGGGTGTCATACCCTGCCTGAGATTAGGGCTTTATAAACACAAACTACAGCATTAAATAATAAAGCGTGAGTGATTGAATAAGTAAAAAGAGGGCCGACTCAAAATAAAGAAAATAAAGAAAATTATTTGTGACTATTAAAGGGCCGACCTAGAGCAAGAATTCAAGAAATCATCAATTAATTAGTCTCCCCAAACAGCAGGCACAATGAAGAGCAGTAACTTAAAGGAAAGGGTAGCAATTGCAAATAAATGTGTCGTTTTCAAATTCAAAAGACATGACCTTTTCCACTGTGGAAGATATTAAAAAGAGGAAGTCTCATTGAGTAGAGGCATCAATGAATGGAATAAAGAGACGGATATCAGAAATTAAATAATCTGATCTGGAATAGACAATTGATTTGAAATCAAGAAATTGAGATCTGATCTGGATAATAAAACGGTAACTAATTGGAACTATAAAGCAGTAAAAAAACAAGAAAGAGGTAAGAAACAAATAATTTGATCTGACTAAGAGCAGAATTCTGAGATCTAATTCGAATTCAGAAAATCAGCAGCCATTTGTATTTAGCAAAGTGATTTGTATGCAATATGGTTGAATCTAATGAATCATTAATTTATTTAATGAAAAAGAAATTGCCAATTCATAAGAAACATTAGTAATTAATCATTTGATTTTTATGAAGCAATCATATTAAGAATTGGCAAGGAAACTTAATAGGGAGATGCAGGAGTACAGGTCCCCTCAATTAAGTAGACCACTCATTGAGTTAGTTTACTTTTGGGCCAAGGGTCAGACTGAGCTGGTTGGTTGTTTGGCACTCATGGGCTTAGTTGTGGAGGATAGTGCTGTGACCTAATCACACATCACCCCATCCCAGATAGGGTCCCCCCCAGCTTTTAGGCCCTTTTGGTCGTTTGGTCAAAATTGGTTGGATTCAACCCCATGAGTTCATTCTCCAACTAATGACCTCTTAGCTCATCCTGCTTACCGAAGAGGTTTTCCAAAGTGGTCCACACTCCATTTGGTGTACTGGCAAATTTAATGTGAAAAAGAAGGTCAGGGGAGATTGATATGCACATAGTACCAAAGGCTTCATCACATTTGTGAAACCATTTTATTTTTTTTGTAGCTTCTTGAGGTTCAGTTTCAAGTCCCATTGTAACAGGATGATGTTCATGTCTTTTTAGATATATTTTCATCTTAGATTTCCATTCAAAATAATTATATGGTGTTAAAAGAGGAACTATAGATGCATCCATGATAGCAGAAAAGAAGATTGCAAAGAATTAGGAAAAATGCAAGAAAGAAGACAAGAAACCTGCCCAAATATTACAAGGTTGGCACTTTATAACGAGTGCATTTACAAGGCCTTTTATCAATTACAATGCTTTCTAAGGCTCTAATGGCCAAAAATAGAAAGCTTTTATACAAATAAATTTGATGCTAAATCTGAAAATATTAGCCTTATTGCCGTTCAATGCTTTTCAATACCTTTCCAACAACTTTATTTTTGAAAAACAGAGTTGTGAGGTGAAAGATACGACCTGTTGAAAGAAAAAAATGCAGTTGATTCACCCTGCAATTACTAAATGAAAAAGACAATTTTTCAATGAGACCCACATGAATGGAAAGTGCTCGTTTCCAGCTTTCCGTCAAGTACTTGTTTGTGAAAATCCGACACCTGAGGCAAAAGTTATGCAATTGTTAAGAAGGGTTGCTGAATCTGCCAGTTAGAAAAACGGCTCATGCCCTATTCAAATTCATTATTAGAAAAAAATACTGACTTTATGGAAACAAGAGTAGAAACCCAAAAGTTTTTTGATGTTAGGAAGCAACCCAAAAATCGTTTTTCTTGCAAACGAGAGGAAGATGGAATTTTAAAGCCAAACTGAAAACAACTCCAGTAAAAAAAAATCACTCTGGTTTTTTTACTGTCCTCGAAACTGTGGTTTTGGTGAAATAAAAGTCACTTATGACTTTTTCAAGCCCTCTGAACACTCTGGAAATACTGAAGAAGCTTCCAATAATACCAAAAAGTTACAATCACCCAAATCTCACAAGAACACACACATATAGATATATATAACCGAATTTAAGTAGAAGCTTATTTTCCTTTAAACTGTTTTAATTCTCCAGGTCATACGAGAATGCAGGAGAAGAGCATACTTGATTTTTAAGAAATTTTTTAGCTATATAATACTCTCAAATCTTTCAAATAAAAAAAAAACAATGAACTATACCAGACAACACGGTTCTGATACCATGTTAGATTCTACAAGAAGCAAGAATTAAGCCAGTATCTGATGTCGGTCGTAGATCACACGCAACTCCAAGCAACAAATTATCGAAGATCAAAATAGATGAATGAAGATAAATCTGATATGAGAGAAAAATAAAGACAAAAAAGAGAATTTTGAGAAGACTCTCATCGAACTAGTGAAGGTGAGAGTATAGTGCTTATTATATAGAAAAATAATAGCATATACATCCAAGAGATGCCAAAACATGGGGCATAACCTCCTTATATGAAAACAAAAAAGGAGTTATAAGAGGTGGCATATAAAGCCGAAAGAGGGTGAGAAACCCAACTACCCCATAACCCACTTAGGAAATGACAAAATAGTGGCTATGTGAGGTGTCACAACAGGGTAAAAGAGGTGTGTAACTCAACTATCCATGTGTGGGTGGGAGTGACACATGTAGCTGAAGTAATTTGCCACGTGTGCATATACTAACCTCTCCTAATAACCTAAACAAGCTTAGTAATATATGTGTAGGAAAAAATAAATGCCACCTAACATAAGGAAAATAAAAAAACTTACATTAACACTCCTTAACTGCCTTTTCAATTTCATCTTTGTGCCTCTTAGGATATCAATAAGGAGTTGTAATCATAGGTTTGGCTCCCTCTTCTAACTCAATGATGTGCTCCATACCCCTATCAAGTGGAACCCTAGGGGGAATACTCCCAAAAACCTTGCTATGCTTGGATAACACTAACTGAATATATGGGTGGTAAATGTTTTTTTGTTGGGTGGCAACTTCCCCTTCAACCTCTACACTGATCGATTGTTGGGATGAACTCAATGGAGTCTCAATCATAATAGGGTGAAGAAGGATGGTATGATGAGGGAGAATGATTGTGGATACCTCATTGGGTACACCACCTTATATAAGATGGAGAAAGGCCACATGAGGCCAAGAGGGATGGGATATTTGCTCTTGGGCCTAGGGTAGAGGATCGCTTTGGGCATCCTATCATGTCTCATTATTCAATCTCCATTATGATTGAACCCAAACAATGAATTAGATGTGATACATGTCTAAGATAATTATTAATATATGATAATGTTCCTAATCCTAGTAGGAAAGATCGATTTTATATCTAAAATGATTGCGAGGTTTCAACTAGGATCTAATTTGTAAATGATATCTCTATTTCATTTCTTAGTTTATTTGGATTTGTGGTTTTAGGGCAAAACCTAGGGCATTTATAAAAGGGGACATTAAAATGTGAGAATAATGTAAATGAACCACAAGATATAAATTCATTTTTGAAGAGAACATTGCACTTAAGGTCATAGATGTGTGTCATATTTCTAATCCTCATCTTTAGAGGTGGACAGCTCGCCCTCTCTTCGACTCGAAGAGATATCCATGGCATTGTGCAAACATAAGGCCAATTCATCAAGAAACATTAGTAATTAATCATTTGATTTTTATGAAGCAATCATATTAAGAATTGGCAAGGAAACTTAATAGGGAGATGCAGGAGTATGGGTCCCCTCAATTAAGTAGATAACCCATTGAGTTGGATTACTTGTGGGCCAAGGGGTTGGATGGATTTGGTTGGTTGTTTGGTGCTCTTGGGCTTAGTTGTGGAGGATAGTCTACCGACGCCCTATTGTGCTTTTCCCCTCAAGTTTCTAATATGGTTGGTTATTAGGAATAAGCTATAGTGTGCATGTTTACAATAGGAATCTTAATTATCACTTTGTTTAATGTTAATTGATTATGTTTCTTATTTCAATTGCTATTGTGTAATTTAGTGAAAGAATACTCTTGTAAATAAATCGTATTATTGGATTTATTATTTTTGGGCAAAAATAAGGTAAACCCCCAAAGGGGGACATTACAGAGGGAAACATGAAACCCTCTTCTGTAATGGCAGTGAATGCTTGAAGGCATAAACTTGGATATATGGTGAGCAATGTATTAATATGTTTTCATCATGGTTGCATTGCTCCATATATCTAAGAAAGAAAAGGAAACTAACTCCACATGTAAATCAATATGAAACGACTTGAGCTGTTGACCCAAATAGTTTTGCAGTTGATCCTTATTTAGTTTTATCATTCTTATCTGTTGGACAATATTGGAAATGCTTTATGATTTATAGAGGAGCTGTCAAAAGTTTATAAATGTTATGCCAGTGGCAAGATAAACATCTACAATTTTCACAAATATTTCCTGAGTGTCTACAACTCTGAGTATCATATATATATAGAGTATCATTGTTCAAATATATATATGCTTATTGAGGAGAGTCTAGGGATGGGGCTAGGTGGGACCAACTTGTTAAATAATTGATTTCCCTTATAACCTCCCACACTCAGGGTCAAAGAAATGCTGGTGGTAGAGAAGAAATTGGTAATGTGACCTTGCCCTAAAAAATGTGCAATGTGTGTGGGGAGTGCTAGAGGATCTTCAATGTTGAGAGGTGATAGATCGAGGATTTGTAGAGTGAGAGCTAGTGTGTCACAGAACCCTATTAGTAGTAGTAGACAAGAAGGACGAGAATTCTCATAGATCTGCTCCCTATCGTACTTGAATCAGTAAGGTACCACCAAAAGAAATGAAATGTGTACCCCTGTTTTTTTGTCTTTTCTGTTGAAGTAGTTTGACATACAAATGCTAGCAATAATCTGATCTGATTGGTTCATTCATCATATCAAGTACATGACTAATGAAAAGCACATTAACATTATCGGACTGAAATATCTATAACATAACATGACCAAGTATGAACATGGCAATACAACTAACATGAGTACCTTCAAATTATTATGTCTTCTTGCTGCAAAACAACTAGCACAAGTACCTTCAAAATGAAATTTCTTCCAAATCTTCATCAAATGCTCATCCAAAGATTACCACAGATCTGCCATAATTTTTCAATCATACCCCAATCATCTTTCAACATAATCATGCCCTTTTTAACTCAGAAGTCTGCTCCAGCATATAATGTCACCTAATCGAGAATGCCCTAAATTTGCCCTAATTCTCAATTTCCAAAGTAAGTAAAGTGGGTTTAGAGTCTATCTTTATCTGATTGAGACCCTGCAAACAGATTAGAAATCATTTACAACAACAATTCTGATAAGCTGATTATAATATTTGAGCATTAATAAATCCATAGCAGAATTATCAATTCAATTATAAAGCATTAAATATATGTGGAAGGCTCAACCATAAGGGAGAATGGGAGAGAGTGACTCGATGGGGTGTCTCGGATACTCTACTCTAGGCTCAAGAGCAGATATACCATCCCTCTTGACCTCATGTGGCCCATGCCATCCATATGAGGTGGTCTACCCAGTGAGGTGTACACTTTCCATTATCCCCTCATCTTGCCAACCTTTTCCTTCTCTTTATGATTGGTCTCCTTGTATTGTTGCACCATGATAGGGGAACGAGGTCACAACAGGGTGCCCCGGAAGCCATCTCCTCTAGGCCCAAGGGCAGTACCCTCCGTATCCCTTGGGCTCATGGAATCATCTAGTCTCCTCATAGAGGTAGCATACCATAGAGGAGTGCCCCATCTCTGTACCCTACTTGCAGGCCTAGTTTCCTTCTACCATGGCTGGAATGTACTCAGAAAATAGGAAAGATACATATGCTCAACATAATAAATAAGTTACAGAATTTCACAAATCAGAAGTAGTTTAATGGCTACTGTGATGCAATCATAACAGCAACGTATTAGTGTGCAGAAGTATGTTCATAAATGCAGCATTTATTCTATTACATACAAAGGAACTCATACCAAACAATATTAATAATGCATTCTGCTGTAGATTCAATGCCTTATCCAATACCATGTCAGATGATTATATTCCCTTTCTACCATCCACGTCCTCTATTCTTATATCATTCTTTTATTGCTGGGAGGACGTATCTTTTAGGCAAATATCCCTTCTTGAAGGGTGGCGTCTCTTCCTAATTTAACTGCTGCTTTTTCCCCTAACTAATCATTGGCTTAATGAACCGTTCCATCTCTAAACATTATTTCCGAACCTAACTAATCACTAGTCATAAATTATATGACGTTGCTGCCATTGAGGGAGGGAGGTTCGATATCTTTTAATAATTGCTTGTCCAATATCAAACCCTACTATACCCGATCTGCTGTGGTCAACATGTGCTACTGTTGATGTCCTGATTATTGCTGGAAATTGTGAAGTCTTACTTATTGTAAGACAATTTCCAGCAAATAAGGTGTTGTTAGGAATTCGATCTGGTGTCATGATGGGGACATGATACAGCAAACTGTGTGTTTGGAAAGCACAGGGGTGATTCACAATATTGATGATAATCACCTTCTTTGATCACCAAACTGATTAAATCTCACCTAGATATGTTTAGCAGGCCTAGACACCTCAAATGGAGATGAATATGCGGATCAAAAGGGGCGGATTATACCTCCCACATGCCAGAAACCCAAAATGGGTGTTCCTTCCCAGGGCGATTTCTCTTATAAAATAAAGTAAGCATCAGACATGATATTTGACATATGGAATGATGTTGCCCAGCTGCTAGATATCCAAGGACCAATACCGATAAGCGGAAAATGTCTCTTTCTTGAAATGTGCCAAAATATGCTTTCCTATGTAGCTGATATGGTACAACCAGCACTGGAAAAATTCTTCAAACCCCTTGAAACGTAAAAAACACTCCAAAAATGCATTAAACACATCAAAAACTGAATACCCAAGTCAAAATACTTCTTAAATCTTTATTCTTAAAACTTTGAGCCAACCTTTGAAAACTCAATATGAAAATCAACAACCATCTAGGGTGGACCTTTGACCACTGAAACATTATTGGTGTTGAATGATGCTTGGTGTTGGAACGAGCATTTTCTATAAATAGCAGTGTTCTTTGAGACCTAAAAGAACAAACCCAAAAAAACAAAGAAAGATTGGTCCTTGCATCCACTTACTATAATTAGCAATGTTCTCCAAGGACCAAAGAGAACAAACCCCAAAAAACCTAGAAAGATTGGTGCCATGCAAGGACTTACTATAAATAGCAGTATTCTCCAAGGACCAAAGAGAATAAATCTTGAAAACCCAAAATGATTGGTGCCATGCAAGCACTTACTATAAATAGCAATGTTCTCCGAGGATTGAATAGAACAAACCCAAAAAATTGGCCAACGGTCATAGAATAGGATGGCGTAAAAATGGCGACATTCCAAGAAAGTGGATAGAGAACCACAAAAATCTCTATATAAACCATAGATATATGACTTGTTAGGTACCTTGCAAGCTCAATGAGTTTTGAGGTGAGGTAGGCAAGCCTTGACACTCACCAAGTTTAGATTCACCATACGCATTGTGGACTTGTGAATCCCACTACGCAAACTTAGTTGTCAAGGAGTCCCTCCTGCTAGCATGTCAAAATGACAGTTGATTTGTCTGTTGGGCAATCAGTACATTGCCCTTTTTCATTAATTTTTTGCTGGAGGATTGTAATTCCAATGATTTGGTGAAAGCAAGTTGTTAATTGACCTATAAATAGTATGTATGCAGGTTGAAATAAGGGCAATGTTAGGCTGTTCGGCCTTGTCAAGTAAATGAGAAAACATAGAAACTTACCTGTATGTTGGCTAGGAGAGATAAAACTAGGATTTTCACCCAATTTGAATTGATATTGACTTTGATGATGCTATGCTATGAAAAATGGTAAAAATAAGTATGAGCATTGACAATGAAAAGTGTGTTGTAATGGTGTTTTGTTAATGTTTTGAATGTACATAAATGTGCAGGCGATGTTATGTTCGTTTCATACACAAGGTCAACGAAAGCAGGGGCACAGATGGGCGAGATGAGATTAAAAAGGCATTTGAATTCACGCTGCAACACATTGGTGAGCAATTTTACTAAGACCACAGTCTACAGATGAAACCATAGGATCTACTTGATGTTAATATGATTATTCACTGGAAATTCATTATTTAGGATTGGTTTGAGTTATTAACTTGATTCCACATTGGAGATATTTGCCAACCATAGATATCTTGCTGTATTAGCTTGTGAAAGCAGATGCAACTATAGATGGATGAGTTGTACCAATCCTTGCTTGGCTAGGTTTCAAGCATTGGCTATAAAAAGATCATGTAAAGGTGTTATTGTTTGATGGATTTGTACAGATCCCATTTCTGTTTTCAGGGGTGAAGATATAGCCTTTTGGATGTTCTCACCCTGAATTTTGAATTATACTTTTGCATATTGTATTTCAAAACTGAAGAGTTTTTTGCTAAATGATTTTGCAATGTACAGTACCACACTGGTTTGAGTTATTAACTTCATTCCACAATGGAGATATTTGCCAAACATAGATATCTTGCTATATTAGCTTCTGAAAGTACGTGCAACTATAGATGGATGAATTGTACCAATCCTTCCTTGGCCATCTTGATATTTGTACTAAAAGAAAATATAAAATCTAATCATAATTACTCTTCGCTTTTTGTGTTCTACTTCTTGTGAACAATTTTTTCAGTTTTTTATTTCAGAGTTTCAGTTGTAGGTGATTTGATGACTTGTGGCTAATAAAGAACTTGATTCTCCAATGCTCTTTCTTTTATGCTTAGTTTTGCTATATTTTCCTCTCACAGATTTATAAGCAATGCCAATTATCTTTTGACATAACATTTTCTTAAAAAATGTACTCATTACTGAAAAATAAAAAATGCCGATGTTATTTCTGTCTTTATGTTAACCTTTTAATTGATAAGCTGTGGCAGTTCTTGTGGTGCTATGTTTTGTTTGATTTACCTTCCACAACTTATCACCAAATCCCTTGTTATTTCATTTATTGTATGGTGCGTTAAACTATAGTTGTGCTTGTGTTTTTTTTATTTGTATTTCCACAACTAGCTTCAAACACTTCATTATGTCATTTATAATTTTATTGTATGGCATCAATGACATTTATTATAGCTTTTATTGAAATGCATCTCAAGTCTAATGCATATTGTAAAAATGTTACCAGGGACAGATATTGCATCAGGACCCATATGGATGGAGTACATTACATTTTTAAAGTCATTACCGGTATATGCAGTTCTTACTCATTTTCACCGTAACGAAGCTTTTTGATATATTTTCTTTTAAAGCAAATTTAAGCTTTCTGCTTTGTTATTGTTAGATGATTAATACAATACTTATTTTAGAGGTAATAAGCTGACTTTGCATTACATGTTGAACACATCAAGCAGTTAAAACTTAATTAAAGCCTAGCACAACTTTGAAAGAGTAAACTGTGTGACTGCTAAGTACAAAAATCTATTTGAATTCCTTGCATGATGTCACTAACAAGTTTTCTGAAGTAACCTTCCAAAGGTATTGACATAATTGGATTTTTAATTTGATAGGGTTCATAGGCTCTGGATTATTTGAAAATTGAAGTTATTGACACAGTAACACTTCTAGTTTCATAAGGTTCATAGGCTCTGAGTTATCCAAAGTGATTGACACAGTAATATTTCTAGTGTGATAGAATTCATCAGCTCTGGATTGTCCGAAGGGATTGCCGCAGTAATATTTCAAGTTTAATAGGGTTCATAGGCTCTGGATTGTAATCCTTGTCAAAATTTCTATTGGATGGTTGGCAGTGTTCACTTTGTAGGTTTGTAGTGATTTCTTACAAGGAAGCGAAACATCTGTTTATTGATGAGAATTTGGGCTTAGCCTCATTTGGATTTTCTTTAGTTCCTTTCTGAGCTTTCTGGACATTCGTGAAGCTCACTCAATCATTTCCTTTAACAAATATGAAAACATGTCATAATATGTTTATGGTGGACTTATTCAGATTTTATTGGAAAACCTATTAAGCAACTGAAATAACCATTTGTATATAGTTTGGTGATGGTGATCCTGACTATCTATCTTGTTGTAGCTGCTTAACTAATGATTATTGTCTGATTATTTTTTTAATACCCACCTTGGCATGACATATAACACAAAGAACATATGCAGAATACATATCATACCATTGGGGCAATTTAATAGCTTTAGTGATTTAAATCCAATCTTGATGGAAGCTGGAATCAATCTGCAACA
Organism: Cryptomeria japonica; assembly: GCF_030272615.1. Taxonomy (NCBI): domain Eukaryota; kingdom Viridiplantae; phylum Streptophyta; class Pinopsida; order Cupressales; family Cupressaceae; genus Cryptomeria; species Cryptomeria japonica. The sequence goes on from NC_081413.1 coordinate 349,707,757, forward strand.
AATGGTTCAAGTAGTGGATTGGCGAGTGTCTACTACGCTACTGAATATGTCACAAACTTTCCTGTAATCTGTACACTGTATTATGGATATAAATTATCCACAACTTTGCCTATTATATGGAACCTATGCAAAATTTTCTTACATAGAGTATATAACATCATCATTCATATCTCCAGCACCTTTGGTCATACAACTGAAGATTCACCTTGTCCAATTGAAGATTTATTTTCACATCTTATGAATTGAGACTAACTCTATTCCACAAGATGGCATAATTTACTTTATCTGCCTCCTTTTGGAGTTGGAGATCAAGGAGCACTTTATTTTTAGGTGTGGTATTTAATATGAGATTTGGGGAGATACCACTGTTCATAAAGAGACGTGGAATGCTTATTCATTTTCTTTTGGTATGATCAGAAGAATAGCTTTATACCATGGCAGACATTGTGGCTTTATACCCAGGATACTAGATGGGTGTGGGTTTTTTTCCTGTATTGAAAAGAATGAATGAAAGAAGTCTGATATTTGAGAGTCTATAAATAGCCAAAGGTAGGGCAACAAGGCTTACAAAGTGTAACCAATTGCAACAAACAAGTGCTAGGGTAAAAACACCCTAAGGTTATGAAAAAGTAACGAAACTAAACATAAAGTGCCAAGAGTTATGGTAACATTTGAGGTAAAATCTGAAGCAGTTAAACTCTAAAGCTTAAGAACCACGTGTAAATAATGTTACTTGGGGATTCCTCTTGCCATCACATGGAGATATTGAAGATGACACTACATGTCACTAAAATTATCAATGACATCAAGTTAAAAGACTCGCTGTGTCACATATTTATACCTGTGTTTGAGCCAAAATAATTAGCATTATCATCTCTAATCGTGATAGGATCCAATAAAAGATTTGATAAGAATTATAGGAAAATTTCCATGACTAAGAGAGCCAGATTGGACAATCCAAGGGTGTTATCCAGGTGTTCCCTAGAAATATTCAAACATCCAAGGGATGAAACTCTGGTGATATCATGGTAGAGAAGAGACACTAATTATCATCCTCTCTCTATGACTTGCATTGCAGATCGATGCCAAAATCTGCTTTACCTAGACTAAAACAAAGGGGATTTGGATACTCTGATACTAATATGCAAAGAGGAACATCGATTCACCAATCTAATCCCCCTTTGTGTGGGAATTGACAGTGTTCAACAATACTTCTCCAAAACTTGTAGTGCACTGAAAGAATGAAGTAATCAACCTAACAACTCTAGGCATCTCCTACAAGGATACTGAAAGAAAATGGATAAAATTTTCCTTGGAGTTGTACCTTTCTTCTCTGGATGAAACCTTACTTAAATCATATCTTCTTGATAGTACCCGTGTCTGTGGCTTAATCTGTTTTGAAACAAGATTGACAACATTCAAGTCAAATATGTTTGAAAAATGCTCTTCCATCATTGCCTTTGAATTTTGCACCATCACTCTATACCTGTGCTCCGACACTGTCAGTGAGCCTCTGCACCAACTTTTGCTGCATCGACATGATGACAAACAATGTGCCCACTGAATTTTAGAACTTTCTCATCCTGATGTTTAGTAGCTATAGTCTTCTTGACTTTGTCAACCTAATTGATGAGTTACATCCCACTCTCTATGACAATTAAGTTGTTAACTGATTAAGATTGCCTTTCTTTCTAATTTGTATGATTGAACGAAGACTCCTTTCAAAAGAGGAAATTTCCCATTTGCATTTTAACTCTGACTTTGCCAATGCTGTTAATTATCTGGGCAGTTCTATTTACTATGTGAAGCTGAAGTACTATTGAACCAATCTCTGCTTGAAATCGTGGAATTCATAAAGTAATTCCAATTGATAAGCTATCTGCCTTGGAGCATCTATGTCTAGTCTGCATATCCTCCAAATTAAGTCAGAAACATATGCCATGAAGAGTTAATCGCTCAAAATATTCATCTTGCATGTTTGTACTGTGCAGCACAGTAACTATGTTCATAAAAAGATGAATTAAGAAAAGTTTTTAAAACATAAAACACAGTTGATCCAAAAAAGAGTTGGGAAAAAAAATGACAGAGAATTTTATGAAGCATATATCCCATAATGCACAATTGACATTATTCTATTTTATGTTTTTTGACATTATGCCATGCAATTTTATCTTGTTTCTTGAGCTGCTAAATATGGAGACTACTGTCTCAAGCATAGTGATCTACATGATATCGGTCACAAATTGTATTTTTCTTTTGCTTTCACAAGGAGGAGGTACCTATGAAACTTTTCCATTATTATTACACATCTTTTTGCCATTGTTTCCCATCTAGAAACTATCCTTCCTTTGGAGAATCTATGAATTTAGTGTTGCCCTCTATTGAAATTAGCTGCAAGTGCTGGTCCTCAGTTGTAACATGGTTTTAGTGCAAGTCCAAAGCGCAAATCTTACACAGAGAATTATGTACTGACACAGAGACCCTCGTTACAAACAAGTTGATCATGATAGGATTAGGCACATATTTTATTGAGATATAGAATTTTAACTGCTACTTCCATAGATGGAGATCAATAGCAATTTATTGTCTGCAGTTTTTATTTCTGTTGGTTTTCAGCGTGAGTGAAAGAAATCTCATTTGTTCTAGGATACTTAATTTGTTTGTTACTTGGGCAATTCACCGCTGTGCATTTGTTGGTTTTGATACATGTTCTAAATTTTTGAATATCTATTTGAGCTATAGATGATGATTTTAATACATAAACATCTCAGGAAGAAGTCACAATTTAGATTTTCTGTGTACAGACTGGCTAATATACAGTATTAATGAGAGCTATTTTTTGTGTGTTTGCATTGGTAGGCTGCAACCTTGCAGGAGGAATCACAGCGCATGACCTTAATGCGCAAAGCTTATCAAACAGCTATACTTATACCAACACATCATTTGGAACAACTTTGGAAGGATTATGAAAGCTTTGAAAATGCTGTTAGCCGTGCTTTGGTTCAGTAACTCTTCCACTCATTGTTACTTATTAAACATGCACATATATAATGTGTATAGTCATTTGTCTCTTAATATAACCTTCACATCATTTGTCATTTTCATCTGTAGCTGTTTCATTTTTCTAACAAGACAATTTTAATCTATAAATTGCCCTCTGCTACTGTAAGTTAATGAATTATAGGGAGTTTATCAGTTTCATATCTTAAAAGCAAGTAAAGGATGCTTTAGTTGTATTTAATATACATCACTGCCATATTTTGCAGGCAAAGGGTCTTCTGTCTGAATATCAACCCAAGTACATCAGTGCAAGGGCTGTCTATAAGGAACGCAAGAAACTTTGCGAGGAAATTGATGAAAACAAGCTAGCTGTGCCTCCTACAGGCTCCTTAAAAGCAAGTTTTCCACATTTGAATTATATATCAATGGTTTAATTTTAATTTGACATGATATCTTTTCTTTGGAAGTCATGATATGCAAAATCTTTTAACTTTTCTTGTTTACTACATAAATATAATGTAAAAAGTTGATATAGGTTCATTAGCTTTATATAAGTAGATGGGGTCCTGGAAATAACAGTGCGAGTGATCTAGAAGCAATTATTCAAGACATGGGAATGTGTGGAATAAATATTGGGATTTGCCATTATTTTGGAGCTAGTTAGAGCATTAATACTATGTACACATTTTATAGTTGTGGTGTCTGCTGATTTTTGTCAACTTTTTGCATTAAAATTTGCTGGATAATCACTTAAAATTCTGTATGTGTATAATTGATGTTCATGTCTGTGTATAATTGATGTTCATGTCTGTGTATGCCTGCTATTTGAGCTCAGATCACATGCCTTGAGATTATCTCCCAGTGTGGTAAAGGTTGAAGTTATTTCCAGTTACGATAGATTGTGTGCAGGTTGACATCCCATTTTTTCATTTAAATTATTGGTTAGCTGAAACAATTGGCTGGTTGTTGCCTAATAGTATCACAGCAGTTTTTTGATTAATTGATATGATAATCCACATTAAGAGCCCTAGTGTCCAGACTCCAGATCACTTTTCAGTCTTTTATACTTGTTTTAGTTCTTTGAAACTGGAACTGTACCATAATTGACACCCTCCTTGAGCAATGAGATTGTTCTAGATGTGGTTTGGTTTCCTGTGACATGATATCTATTACTGGAAAGTCATAATATGTAAAATTTGGGAATCTAACAAAATTTTCTTCATTGTCATACTGGTCTCTCTTCCTCATGGTGTAATATGATATTTCCAAGCATAAATACTTTCTTCTAGTGCATAAAGCAATCTAAAAGTTAATATGAGTTCCTTTGCTGCATGACTCTAGATGTGAACTTGGAAACAAAATTGTGAGTGATATAGGTAGCTGTTAAATGAGACATAAGATATGCTAAATTCTACAGACTATAGGCCATGCTGTTATTTTAGAGGAGGTTGGAAAATTAATATCCATAGACAGTTGATAATTGTGGTGTCTGCTACTTATTGCTTATTGCCAATACCTTGTATTGAATTTTGTTTGCATTCTTTTTAATTGAAACAGTACTTTTTTGAACCCTTAAACTTATGTTATGTTTTCTAATTGATTTCATGTGTGTCTGCATTTGCTTACTATGTGAGCCTTGGATGCAATGCTGTGAATGTATCTCCTATTGCAGCAAAAAGTTGAACTTGTTTTGAGTTACTAATTACCATATATTTTGTCCAAAGTGCCTTAATATATTACATTTAAATTGTTGTTGAGCTCTAGAGATCATCAGAATTTTGCTTATTAGCATTTAAAAAAAAATTGAATTTACAATCTACATAAGGGTTCTGTTTTAAGATCTTTGACTTTTGAATTGTATATGGGTTGACATCCTCTTGAAGGAAATGAATTATTTGTGTGATTACATGTGTTGCATTGTGAGCAAACTATTTGATTTGAGAATAAAAAACAGCTTTACAACAGCACAAAGTTTAAGCGTTTAGCATCCAATGATTGGCCAATTGTTTGTTCTAATGCACTTCTTCGTACTACCATGAACACTTAATTGCTAATAACTATTGCAATGCTAAAGATGAAAATATTTTCAATGCTGGCAACCCTAACTAGTTTTGCTTCTGGAAACTGGCACGAAGAACACAATGTACAATCAAAGTCAGGATTTACAAACTATACATAGTTTCTTTGCTTCGGGAAACTGGCAGGAAAACACATTATACGTACCCGAGGTGAGGATTTTGCAGGGTTATAGAGGAGATAATGTAAGAATGCTTGTGCAGGGGTTAGAGGAGTAGATATTGCTCATGCTTCCTCAGCTTGAGTTGTTGGCTTGGCCTCAATTATGATGGTCAAATTCAATATAAGCAACCCATATTATTACCACATTCCTATGCAAATCTTTTGTTAAACCTGGTATTCTTTAACCTTCATTGATTTCATGAATCTAAAATTGTTTTAATATTGATGGTTTACTTCTAAAAAGGAACAGTGTAGAAGCTTCAACCAGAGTGGGTCACAATCTAAATAAGAGTTAAATGGACGTTTAAATAAAACAGAAGTGTATTAAACTCCAAATTGATTTCTTGTTATATATTTTAAACGGTGGTCTCTAAATAAAATCTTGAAAGTCTGTTTGGCTTGTGGTAATTGTGAAAATTTGCATTTAAAGTTTTAGGTGATACTGAGATTGGAGGTGGTTTGTTTTGGTTGTAATTTATTTTCAGGAGGAGCAACAATGTAGTGCATGGAGGCGGCTTCTTGCTTTTGAAATGTAAGTTAATGTGCTTTAGAATTTTGAATGATAATTTTGGTAGTTATTAAATAAAAGTTGTCTTTTTTGAAGGCATCTTTGGGTATATCCATATTAATGCAACAGTGTTATTGCTCACTTTAAGTTGAGTATTTTTTAATTTGAAAATGTTTGTAAATGTTTAAATTCGCAAACTGAGTGTGTGCATTTTATCAACTTTCACATTCCTTGAGAAAATTAACTATTTAAAAAAATTAGGGTTTGGTAACATCTTTCTGGAACTGGAAAATATGCACAGTAGAATGCCTTCGCAGTGGAACACATTGGAGCTATCAATTTGATGAATGGCATTGTGGGTATGCTTTTGATGGATAGCATTGGGGGTCTTCTTTTGATGTAGTCTATAAGGAAACTTGCATATGCAACATGTCATGATTCAGAGTGCATTCAGTGATCACCTAATAGAGTCACATCTTTTGTTTCAACCTATTCATCTGATAATTGGATTATAATGGAGCAGCTAATGTGCTTCAGTTTGATGGGAGGGTTAGCACGACATATTTCATAATCGTGGATTTATACTTTGTATTTCCAAATGTCTGAATAGTTGTTATGATAGGCTTACATTCCAGTGTAAGGTCAGCATTAAAGAACATTGGAAAATTTGTGCGAGATGTATTGTCAACTCATGTTATGTTTTTCACATCCATTCATATAACATACTAACTAAACATAGTAATAATTAACATAAATTATAAAAGAAGTAACAAATTGATGAAAATAAACACAAAAAATTATGTCTACGATAGAGTAACTGATAGAATATAAGTTATGTACCATGGTAATTTGTTGGTCATTGAATGCTTATTTTCTTTTGTTATTGTTTAAGATTAGCACTTAAGCGTCATATTTCTTTTCTCATTCTATAATCTTCTTCTTGAAGTTTGTGGATATTATTTACCTTTGATTCCATATCAGAGGAAGTTAATTAAGTTTAATTTCCACCTCAAGGAATATTGGATTTCATTTAACCCACTCCACATCTGCATCCACCATGTTAAGAGTATGGGTTACAAAACAACTTTTAATAGTTGATGCTGTCTGCGAGAAGTCCTTAATGAACCTTCTGTAAAATCTGCATTATCCGAAGAATTCCTTGAGCTGTAAGAGATTTGTGGGTGTAGGCCAGTCAACGATTGCTTTGATCTTTTTAGGATCTACTCTCACACCCTTAGAGCTAATAATGCGACCAAGATATAGAAGTTTTGGCATGCCAAAATCACATTTAGATTCCTTGGCATATAATGATTTCCCCTCTAGAATGCTCAATACCTCATCAAGGTGTCTCATGTGTTTACCATGTTTTGCTGAAATTAAGATATCAAAGAATATGAGGACAAATTTCCTAAGCTGTTTACGAAAGACTTTGTTCGTACATGACTAAAAAGTGGCTGGTCCATTAGTTAAATCAAAAGGCATCACTAAGAACTCAAAGTGACCAAAATGATATCTGAATATTGTTTTCTCCACATCCTCTCACATTCCAATTTGATGGGTTAGCTGACCTCTAATCAATTTTTGAAAAGTAACAAGCACCATGCAACTAGTCAATGAGCTCATGAAAGATGCCAACTAGGAATTGGCACAATCTGATTGGTTTGCTCAACTGAATTCTTTGACCACCGAGTAGTTGTTTTGGGTTTTGATGAAGTTTTGAGTTTTATTGCGTTTTTAAGGTTTTCGAGTGATAGAATGAATGATGCAACTTGGAAATGCAAGACAAGAATAAATAACAACTACTTAAATTAAGTTTCAGAATTTCTGATTATATTGCAGTAGCTAATAAATTCAGAGAATGAACAAATTTTAACATTCAAGGCCAAACTGGCATACCAGGTGTCCAACGCTAGCCTGGTAGGAGTGGTTTTATTGCTTGAACTGGTGAATTGGCCAATACATGTGCTTTTATTTGCCACCAATGGCACCAATGAGGTTTATTTGCCTCAATAATAATTACCAAAAACAAATTATAAATGTACAATGCAAATCCTTCAGGGTCACCAGGCTAGATTTCCAAATTCTAACAATTTTCCTCAATGAAATGCTCATGTAGACCACACATGTTCCAATTCTCCTGAAAAACCCTTGGATTCGCTGAAGTTATTTGTCAACAATGAATTCTGGAACAAATTGTGCTGCTAAAACCCTCTAAATTATTTATTTGACCTCATAGGTCATGAATGGATGATACGACCCTGCTGTAGATGGTATGGCCAACAATATTCAGCACTTATTTTGCTGGAAATGTCCTCTAAACTGCTCAGATCAGCTGATGATGTCTCAGACCTGCTGTAAATGTAATTTCTCCTCCAAATCTTGTCCCCAAATGGCCTGAAAGAGGATCCTTTAATGCTGCAAGTGAGTGGGTTTTCGTCCAAACACTGAAGAAGATTGAGAGTTTTCATTCCCAACCTGAAATCCAACTGTGGCTTGATGTTGCAGACCTCTCAATGCTGAAAATAATCTAAAAACGAATCCAAGAATGATGAAAAATGACCTCGAAATGCCTTTTTGAAAGGCTCGAAATCCTAGGTTGTCACTTTTAGGGTTTCCATATTTTCAACTTATTACTTTTAATAAAATCTATGCCTTTCTTTGAAAATTGACCCCTTAGGCATTATAATTAATCATTATAATGTTTTCTACTTTTATTACAACATTTTTTGCATCAAACGCCTAGGAATAAGGGGGCCAACTTATTATAAGTTATTTTATTATAAAATCACTTTAATATAATTATTTAAATCCACAACTTAGGAAATATTTATTCATAAAATGCAATCCGGGACTCAGTTCTGAATTCTGTTTGAAGCACTGTGGTCACCGATGCCACCTGAGTCGTCCAGGCTAACTGGTAGTTCCTCCTAAAAAATAGGAACTCGCCCTAAAAGGTAGGAACCTCACTCCAAACTGCAGGAACTTCTCAAAAGGCTCCTGCTCTACTCCGTGGTCCCTTAGGTGGTCATCCAGTCAATGGCTAGTTCTCCCTAAAATATAGGAGACTTCTCTAAAAAGTAGGAACTGTCGTGTAAACGCTCAAAATAGTTCACAAAGCCCCTACAAAGCTCCATGACTCTTGAATGGGTCCCCTAGCCACTCTGCTGACCTATGGGAACCCAGATAATAGGCCAACCATGCTCATCTGCCTATCTCCTGGAAAGGGGACATTACAGCTCATCAATTTGAGAAATGGGATGCTTGTTCTTAATCATCTTTTTGTTTAGTGCGCTGTAATCTATGCCCATTCGCATTGTGCCATCTTTGTTCTAAACCAACACTATTGAATAAGTGAAAAGACTCTTGCTTGGTCTTAAGTGCCCCATATAAAGAAATTCCTTAATAGCCTTTTCGATTTTGTCCTTGTGCTACTTTGGATGTCTATATGGTGTAGTGATCACTAGCTTGGACCCCTCCAATTCTATAACATGCTCGTGGTATCCCAGGAGGTATACTACTGAACACCTTGCTATGCTTGGACAAGAAAATCTGAATATCTGGGTGAAAGCTGTTCTTTTGCTTCTCTGTAATTTTAGGCATTATGATGCACTCTGTTGTCCATTTCATCTGATCATGCCTAATTAGGATCTCCATTCTCTTAAAGGAGACTACTCTCGGACCACCATCAAACATAGCGTTGAGAACTATTTTCTTTCCATTTGACTCAAACCACATCTCCATGGTATGCAAATTCGTAATGAACTCTCCAAGGGTTTGCATCCAGTGCATGACAAGAAGCACATTTGTATCCCTTATACACATCAAATAAAAATCATCTTTCAACTCATAGTCACCCAATTGTATGCTCAAACCAAAATTTTCAGTTTTGAGTCTGCTCTTGACCTTCATCAATGAAATTATGTGGGGCACCTGTATTAATGAGAGTGATTACTCACTGCCCACAAAGATCACCTCTCACTTTGAACGATCCCACTTTTTGAAAACTAGAAAGTTGGGCGGTGGTTCCATCACATTGTTGTTCCTTTTCTGTTTCCTCAGATGAATTTTCTTCTTCGCTACTCTCTAAATCAGTGTGCTTGTCTGATTTTTCTGAAGCTGTTTCATTTGCTGAAAAGTACTCAATTTCTTTAACTTTTGTTTTAAAAGCACACATATGAGATGGGTCCTTGGCTCCTTGCATTGAAAATATAAGTTTTTCCTTCTAAGTTCATTGAGCTGATCACTATCCAGCCTGGTAGATTCATGTCTAGACTGATTGAAATCCTTCTGAAAATGGTTTTTTTTGTCTTTGTCCTTATTAAGGAATTCATTTGAATGAAATTTACTTTTAGAAGTGGACTCAATGTCCCTGGCTTTCTTGCTTGGGTCTTGTAATGCAGGTGGACTAAGAGCCTTAATCCAACCTCTCAATTGGTCAGATAGCCTGACCATAATTAGCACAATAAGTCTCCTCTCTGAAATATTAGTCACGAATATCAACAACCTCTGGAAATCAGCGATGTGTGTATCCACAGACTCCCATTGCTTAAGCTGAGCCAACTCCTTAAAATGTAATTTGGGATCCTTTTTATTAAATCTCTCGATCAATTTCTTAGTGAACTCTGTATATGAATCAATCTGGTCATGATCCAATGTGATGATCTTGTGATGTCAACATTCATGAACACTACCATCTAAATGAATTGCTGCATGTTTGATAGCCTCATCCTCTGGCACAAGATTGAGTTGAAAATATGTATCCAATTTCTGAACCCAGGTCCTTGCTGTTGTTTTCCTATATCCATTATAATAAGGGATTGATAATTTACCAACCTTCTGGAGATCCTGATTATGAGGCCTACCACCCCCACTTGTATGTCATAAAGCATCTCATATTGAATTGAGCTCAGTGCAACACTTATAAATAGTGAATAAGCTGAACTGCAAGGTCAGGTCTTCAAGTCCCAAAATGTTCCCTAACCCAACCACATTAGCCTACAGAGACCCACTAAATAGGCTAACGGTCACCAAGCTGTCCGTGCTTAAGAAGGGGACATTACAGAACGAGTATTGTACTTCAAACCTAACACACCCTTGGTGATTATAGATGTTACTGTGGGTTAATATGTGTGATCTTGCTAATTATGCTCCATATGTTGCTTCAAATACAATTTTGCTTTGTGACCATTCATGATGTTTGTTTTCAATTTGTGTGTTTATCAACGTGTTGCTATTGGGTAGAATCTGATTATACGAATCCTCCAATTTGCATTAATCATTTAATTGTTTGTCATTAATTTTTTTTTTTAATTGGTATTCAACTTTTGGAAATATAGATTCACAGCTTTAAAATGTCTACATACCTCTTAGCAACCACATGTCTGATATTTCTAAATAAAGATAAAGGTGTCTTTAATAATAGCCTTTTTTTGTTTGAAGTTAATGAAATGTTCACTGCTTTTGGCTCATTTGCATAAATTGATGCTATAAGCTTTAGAAATAGAGGTAATTATAAAGTTCTTAATTTGAAATCAAACTAATCTTCAATTTTGTATGTCCCAGAGGGAATCCTCAAAGGGTAGATAGTGTATCATCAGCAAGTCGAGTTACCTTGACATATGAACAGGTATGTACTATGGATTGATTTGATTGTCTAGTATTAATTGTGTGCGTTAATGCCCTTGCATGCCCATATTTGTGATGATCTCATCCAGTTGACTTCTCTTCTATGGGTTCCCTTATAATGACATGTTTGCTGATGATATGAATTAAATCATATTATTAAGTCTTTAACAAAGGACTTATGTTTTAAGTTCAGAGATACTGTCACCCTATCAGAAAAGTTACAATTATGGACAGGTAATATGTTGCAAAACTCCATCATTACAATACAGGACATGATACCCATAGGGTAGGTGGATTGGCAAGACTTGGTTCTCTAGTATTGATTGTTTGTGCTAATGTCCTTGCACGCCCATATTCGTGATGAGCTCATTCATTTGACTTATCTTACTTGTATGGATTCTTACAATGACATGTTTTCTGAAGAAATGATTTGAATCATATTATTAAGCTTTTAAGGAAGAACTTACTTTTTTAGATCAGAGATACTGTCACCATATTCGAAAAGTTAAAATTATGGACATTAGGTGGATTGGCAAGTCTTGGTTTGCTTTTGAGCTTGGTCATTAGGTTGAAACTTAAACCGCCGATTTGGAAATATACTATTGGATGTGCTCCTACCTAACCCGACAAGTTCATGCCCTTTCCAATTTCTCATCAGCCCCTAACTCCTCATCCAGTAGGCACATCCCCTAATCAGAAACAAACTATTGTATTTAGGGTGGCCATGGCCTCTTCCCAGCCTTATGCAGGTCAGAATAGGACCAAAAATTTAAGAAAAGTAATCTCACTAGAGCCCATAGAGTCTGCAGGGAGGACTTGAAGCACATCATACCACACTATGCTCATAAAACTTTTATTGGGCCTAATGGAAACAATTCACCAAGGGCAATATGGAAAATTGATTATGGCTTGTCAAGGAAAAAAATCTCAGTCGCCAGTTTGTGGGAGCATTCCATTCCAAGGGCCCAGCCCTTTGAGGATTTGGTTGCAAGGAAAATTGCAACTCATGGCCTATGTAGACATACTCACGATGACGAAAGGATATTTAGTGACCTTATTTTTCACAAATCTAGAAAAATCCAAGGTTGTACAAGGAGATCCTTGGCTTATGAAAACTGAGGCCTCTTTTTGAACATAGGTCTCTTGCATTTAAATTCATTGAGGATCTCCCCAACATAGTTGAAGTTTGAGTAAGGCTACCTCTATCACGTGGCGAATACTAGCAAGAATCTTCTCGTAGAAGTAGTAGAGGAGTTGGAGGGAGTATATAACAGCCTTTGAATTGACAGAACACATGGGTGTCCTTAACAATGGCTGAATTGATTCAAGAGGGCATTATCTTCATCGCTAGAGAGCTTTATGTTTTTGCTGAATCAAATAGCATGCATAGGAATGCAAAATATCAGTCTTATCTTTCTTAGAAATATAGTTTGGACTCAGTGTTACATTTTAAAATCCATTTCAGTTTTCAATATTTTTTTCCATTTTATTTTTCTAAAAATCAGGTCAATTTTATATATACAAATTTTTCAATTCTGACCACCACTTGTCTTCCTTTTTTGTTCCAGTGCCTTATGTATTTGTATCACCATCCAGATATTTGGTATGACTATGCAACATGGCGTGCAGATAATGGGCCCAAAAGTTCTGCTAATGAAATTTTTCAGCGAGCCTTGCAGGCTTTACCAGGTTCATTTGCAAACCCACCTGCCATGCTTACAACTTTTATGTGGAAAGTTGATCTGAATAAATTGTTTAGTAGTATTACATGTCTAGGATATGCTAGATGTGCTAGTAAGAACTTGAAGGACTTATAAACATGGATTGTGAATGATATCTCATTTGTAATCTAATGGAAGCACAGATTTGTTATTTTGATGCAAAATTTGAGAAATGAGTTGCTTGTTATCTTTTTCTTGATCTTTAAAATTAAATAAGAATCCAAAATTTTAACTTTTTTGGAGGTTCTTGCACATGAAACACTTGCAATTTGTGTTTTCCTCACAGATTCCTACCTACTCTAGGGGAGTTAACTGACATTCATCAAAATTTACAAGTTATTCAAATTAGATAAACCGTGATCTATATGGAACAAACAAAATAAACTTGTTTTGCATAACCCAAACATGGATTAGCTATCTGCCCATCTAGCATAATCAAAAACAGTTTTGCTTTATCTATATAATTGCTCAATATGATAGCTTATGGTTGTACTAAATCATTAATTTCAATGGATCCTTTGTTCTATACAGTTTGATTCAATTACATTTGGTCAACTGTTTATGTGAGGCATACTGACGGAAAGTATACCTTTTTTCGCCCTTTTTTATGGGTTTGTTTCTGAGGGAAAAAACACTAGCAAAAAGCTACAGAGGAATTGTAAACAAATTTTCTACTACTGCAAAATTAAAGTTAGAAATTGCAGGTGTTAGAAAAATCATTATGATAGCTGATGGTTGTAATAGATCATTAATTTCCCTTTGTTCCATACAATTTAATTCTATTTCATTTGGTCAACTGTTTATGCGAGGCAGACTGAGGAAAAGGATAAGATTTTTGCCCTTCTTTGTGGTTGTGTTTCAGAGGGAAAAAACACTAGCAATAGCCTAAAGAGGAATTATAAAGAAAGTTTTTAGTGCTGAAAGTTTCTAGTGCTTTGGAACAATTATAAGTTTAACAGTTTAACTACTATAAATATAACTTTTATTGTGCATGGGTTTTGACTTCCTATCTCTTCAAGAACAAAGTCGCAACGTGGGCTGCTTTCTATCTTATCTTCTGTATACACAGAAAGTCTCATGTGGGCCTCTTAAATAGAAGCTTGTATCCTATTCTAAAACCAGTCTTCTACTAAGACATTTATAAGTTGAAGAATTTTTATCCTTTTTCTTCCTCTACAAATAGAATGTATAAAGTCAAACAGAAAGTTACTCTGATATTTATCTTCATAAAATTATAATTAATAACTTGAAAATGTAGACAGTACACCCTACCCCATTCTCCTCATTGAGGAATGTACTAGACAGATTGAAATGTTCTGTGCTTTACAAATATAAGGTGGCTAAGCTAAGAGAGGAGAGTCTTCTTGCTATTGGGAAACAATCTCATGTAACCCGTCTCTGGCTAAATGACTTGGATATTTGGCTAAAGGTACCATAATTAATGCTATAGACAAGAGATTGTCTTGGTGGGAGTAAAAATTTCCCTGGGGAAGTCTACCTTATCATTTGTTCAATCCTATACTGTGTAGACTGTGACATCCTCCTCTCTCAAAGAGTTCTGATGGTGTTTTAGCCAGTTTGTGAGTCATCTTGACTGTAATATGGCACTATTTTCTTCCAATTACATGTCATCCACTGTTTGAAATACAATCTGGGCCAATGAATACCCATAAAATGTAAGTCCTTTAAAGTGTTTTTGCATTAGTGTGAAGCTTTAATTTGAATGAGTCACTGTATCCTGTTTAAGACTCATTGCAAAATAATCAGTCCACAGTTTTGTTGTTGGTAATAAGAAATAAACTTTGTTGATCAGAAGGGAAAAATTGTTGCAGGATAAAAGAAGAGCAGGGCCATCGTTAAATTCTTTAAAATTTCAAACACAAGTTTCCCAAGTTGTATTTTTACTGCTAAAATAAAAATGTTTTAAAGGTGAGAATGTTAGTCTAACACTCTTAGTTATACCACTAAAGTAATATGTGCCCAGTTGCAAACCTGCAAAATAGTTTACAAAAAATAATTTGTGGTTGTGGAAAACTATGTTAAACTATAGTTTTTATTATACTTAAAAATGGAATTTTGGTGGCATTCAAAATGTAGCTCAGATGTCCCTGGTATGCTGGGTTTTAAAAGGTCACGACCTATGTGAAGAAGCAGACCTGTTTCTATCCTTTATAGCCAGCATCTACAAGTACAAATCAAACTCAGTAAGTCTTAGTAAAAAGCGATTGAACTTTAGGAGGCTTATGCATCCAAAGAATGGGAGTGATTAAGAAGCTACGAGAAAGGGTATCAATTCTCAATGATCAAATTGTATATTTTTGTTAATATTTTTTGCTTACATTGTATTAATAGTAACACTAGGAAAGAGGCAGGGCAAATTAGAATAGAAAATATCTTTTGGGATCTTACATATTTGTAGCTTGGATTTTAATGGGAAATTCTTTATTTAGTTGAAGAAAATAAGCAACAAGGCATAATATATTAATATGAGAAGAATATTTAAACTCTTTAAAACTGATCAATTTTCATGATAATGTGTGTGCTTGTTAAAATTCATTGTGTACATGGCACAATTAACACTGCAAGAGTTGCTAACGAATGAAATTGATGTGATGGAACTTTCTGATATTCTGTATTTGATGTCATAAATTTAGACATGGTATTTCATGGCTGCATTTGTTTATTTGTTTTATGACTTACTGGTTTATTAATTATCATCTATCTGTGGTGCCAAATATTCTGAAATGTTTTATTGTAAATTTCATTCTGGCCTGTATCCAAAACTTGTATTGCAATTTATTCATTGATACAATTCTGGTTGTATGTAATAATTTAGAGTCGGAAGTGTTATGGTATGCTTATGCTGAGCTTGAGGAATCTCGTGGAAGAGTTCAGGTGATCTCAGATTACACATATTCAATATGCAAACTTCAAGTATCTTATTTACTTTTGTGAACTAATTATTGTATTATCTAATCAGATTTTTGTATTATCTATGTGGGATTTTCTAATGATGATTGATTCAGTTTCATACTATCAAATGCTTAGAGGTGCTTGTTTTTCTTATGGGTTCCGCTGCTTTGTGATTATTTCCAACACAAATGAGGGAGAAATCATCAAAGTAATGGTTACTTATGGAAGCTGGTCACTGTTGAGATGACTTAGCATATGCTATTCAAAATCCCACAGAGATTTAATGTCTGATCTTACTTAATTGTTGATTAAACTTTTTAAACTTCATTAGCCTAAAAGTTTTCATTCTGATGCAGAGGGCTAAGGAAATATATGAGAAATTAGTGAGAAACAGTAGCACTGCAACAGCTTTAGGATATATTCAGGCAAGTTAAATACATTTTCCCCTGAATTCTTATCCAAGCTAGGTTCTAGCACTTCTTTCATGACAAATTTTTTCTTCTGGCTATAATCTTTGTGGTAAATTGCAGTTCCTTCGTTTCATAAGGAGAAATGAAGGGCCTGAAGCTGCACGGAAATTCTTTTCAGAGGCACGAAAATCTCAAAAATGCACATACCATTTCTATGTTGCTTTTGCAATGATGGCATTTTGCCTAGACAAGGAACCCAAGGTCATTTCCTGTCTTATCATAGAATTATTCTTATGATGGATAAAGATTTTATGCATCCTAGTTTGAATTTTATTGTTCTTTATTTTCCTGTAATTATATAATGGCTTCTATGCTTTGCTTGGCTTTTTCATTCCTGAATTCTGACACGGAACAGTTTATAATGTAGTTTATTGTTAGTCTAATACTAGCAAGTGGCGATATATTTAACTCCATTGTTTTTTTCTCAGTAAGCTGTGTTGCCATGAGTATATGAAAGCTTCAGACTATGCAAGTATCAACCAAATTGAGATGTGTGGCATTGTTCTTTTGTTTGGCATATCTAGATTTTGATGGAATACGGGGCAAACCATGTGGGTCGAAGATTACATGGCTGCATGAAAATTTCTCAATCATTATCTTCATTGTACCCCATGATGATCATTCAGTTAATCTTCTGTGATTTTGGAACCACAATGTATTTGTAGTAAATGGAGAGAAAAAGTTATTTATGTTTTGTATAACCTTTATGGGTCACTCAAGGACATGTCATTAACGTTAAGATATTCATTGTTTACTGTTCAAAATTCCTTCGAGTCTTCTAGGGCCAATGAAACAGGCGTGGGAAAAAATGGAATATAGGTGATACAGTATCTGTTTCAGAAAATACATGCAGAAACAACATTCTATCACAGAAAGGGAATTGTACTTCATGTTTCCTTTTTGTTCAGGGATAAGCTTCCTTGTTGAAAGTGAGAGTTTCGAATCTTTTGTGTTTAGACTTTAGTTTATGCTACTCTATGCTTTTTTATCCGATATCATTAGCTTTATTGTATCCCATGATGATCATTCAGTTAATCTTTGGTGATATTGGAACCATAGTGTATTTGTAGTAAATGGAGAGAAAAAATTATTTTTGTTTTGTGCAGCCTGCATGGGTCACTCAAGGATGTGTCATTAACGTTAAGACATTCATGCTACTACTGTTCAAAATTCCTTTGATTCTTCTAGGGCCAAATGAAACAGGCGTGGGAAAAAAATGGGACATAGGTGATACAATATCTATTTCAGAATCTACGTGTATAAACAACATTCTATCAGAGAAAGGGAATTGTACTAACTGTTTCCTTTCTGTTCAGGGATAATCTTGCTTGTTAGAAGTGAGAGTTTTGAATCTTTTGTGTTTAGACTTTAGTTTATGCTACTCTATGCTTTCTTATCCAATATCAATAGAGTGACTCTACTCTAGTGTGTTAGGATTCATTTTGAATTCTATATTAATGTTCTTATTGCACACAACTTTTTCCAACAGCTGAAACTCCCTTGAAATGAAATTTAAATGAATGACCAAATACTTAGATTTACAACAGTGAATCTGATACACGAGAATCTATATCTTGATCATCTCATAGTATCACAACAGTAAAGCAAGTTGAAGGCTGTGATCACCATTGGCCTTGTCATCATCTCAAATATTAGTGATCAAAAGTGCAGAGCATTATTCAATATATTTGATACTACACAACTACAGCAGTGTTGACTCTGCTCAGCAAAGCTGTTCTCTGCTACATATAGAAAATGAAAAAGTGTAGAAATAAATCTGCAGAAGCTGAGCAGTTTAATATTATAATTGCTCTGCTTTCCCATTGTCTCATTTAATTGTATAACTTTGAAATATGGCTATTCATCAAGTGGGTTCTAGTTCGTCAGTTTTGTTTGATACATCTGATGTCCCATATCATTGTATAGAAGTTGCAATTTCAGTTAGAATATGATCTTGTGTTGTCATTCTAGTGGAATGCTTTGTTGTTCTTTCTCTTCATCATTGTGCTTTGATTATTGTGCTGCTTCCTTTGCCTCACAAACCATTTCTACTCATAAAACATTGGAACTTCGATTTGTTTTGTTATTGTCATCATGACCCTAAGAAGCACACAGGAAATATTGAGAGGTGGGGGGGAGGGTGAATTAGTATTTCAGAACTTTTAAAACTAAGATTGCTTAAAATCTAAGTTACCGGGTTCAGCACTTAGAGCCCAAATACTGGTCCTGGTTCGAGTTGGGTCCCGGTTCGAGTTCGGTTTGCGTCTGGTTCGGTTGGACAAAAGTCAGTAAAGTCAATACACCCCCGTTGCAGTTGCCGTCGACGAAAACACTTGTTTGCAGGTTGATGTCGATGAAAACACCCATTTGCAGTTGCTGACACTAGTTTGCAGTTGATTGTTGATGGAGGGAGAGATAGAGTTGCCATCGATGAAGGGAGGGATTCGACGGAGAAGTGCGGGCTTCGAACAGTGAAGCCTTTGATAATTAATTGGCTTTCGGTTTATTATTTTACACTTTAAAAGCTTTTCTATAAATTCATAATTTACTGATTTATGATTTTATACACATATTAATAATATATGTTATTATATTATATTATATAATAATATATATTATTATATATTATATTATATATATATATATATATATATATATAGAGAGAGAGAGAGAGAGAGAGAGAGAGAGAGAGAGAGAGAGAGAGAGAGAGAGAGATGTTTTCTATTGTTTTTGTACTAACGAACCCAAATCCCTTTTCAAAAATTTGCCGTACCGGCATATCGGTTCTTCGAACCCGAACCGGTGCCCGAACCTGAACCTGGTAACTTAGCTTAAAATCATAGAAAGCATAAAGAGAACAACCATTAAGACATGAACACCAAGATTTCTTGTGGAAAACTCTTTTGAGTAAGAAACCATTGCATCAAAAAACTTTCATTAACATAAATCGGCACCAACCCAGATTACAAAATGTGAGCACCAACCCACAGAGAGCGCCCATCCTCAGAGAGCACCAACCTTTCGTTCTGCAGAAGCCCCAACTGCAGATTTTTACGTTTCTCTTCTTCAAAATCGTTATGCTTTTCTTTTTAAACTTCTACAATCTGATAACAAGTCTGCCATAGAGTTCTTTTCACAGTTTTGACAAAAAATTGCTCTTATCAATGTGAGGTTCTATATATGGTACTAAATTTTCAACTTCAAAATTCTGTTACACACTCTCACACATACAACACTCTGTAAAGCACCTTTGAAAATATATGAATCATTCAATATCTGCGATTTTGCACAAGGACCTCTCAACTTGTCATCAACATTTTGTTTATAATCTTTGAATCTGCTCCTTTACTTGGTATGTATCCCTTAATAGTGTTTCAAACACACAACACACACTTCTCAGTCTTTCGTATGCTGCATGCACTGTATTCTGCACTCCTCTGTTATATCTTAACACCTTCATACATAATATCCAGCAGCTCCCCTTTTCAAGAACACTCAACTCAAACTTGCAAAGCATTAGATTCTATGTTTTCTTTTTTTTTGTCGCATGACTTCGGGATTGTTCATCCAATGTGTGCCATCAAAACAGATTAAAGTTCCATGTTGTATATAAAAAAAACTTTCACCTTATACGTGCACAACATAGTCTTACATGCTCTGCCAAACCAATTTTTTTTTAATAATCTGCCAGTCACTAGCTGTAGTTGCCTTATTACAATGTCAAACTCCTCTTATAGTCTCCATATTCTTTTTCAAAATGTAGGCTCATTGAGTCCAATTTATATCACATTAACTCCATTCTACTTTTTTTTAATAGGATAAAGAACTTTTTATATCAGCAACAGAGAATCAAGTCGTATCTAATCAGCTCGTAAAAACCATACAATAAAAAATCACATCTTCTTCATATGGCAGTCATCCATAAATTCTCCACGAACTCCACTAAGGAGAATATCTTCTGTTCAATATTTAAATCACGCCCAGAATAACCTTTTTAAAGATAGGAATATTTATAAAAAAAGAAAAACGTATCTGAAGAATAGTGTATGGTCCTCACGTAACTCCACCCACATTCGTACAGACCAATAAATTCTTATTGACCTCTGTTGGCACAATATAGATAGAGTTTAAAACTGGCATAATTTTGAAAACGGCTGGCCTTCAGCATGACACACAACCTCCCCATATTTAGCACCACTGTTGCATTGTTAATATACACACAATAATATGCTGAACTTGCCAACATAAAATTATTGGCTACCATAAACAACTTCAACGAATAAAGAGATTATCAATATCAAAACTCATATTAAAAACTCTTTTGACAATTAAAAGATGACATGGCACATGAGCTAATGTAGCAGCTAATAAAATGACAAGTAGGCACTCAACTAGGTGAAGCAGACTCACACACAGCTCAAGCTGACAGCCAAGTACCTCAAGTAGCCAACAAATCACCTCAAGCAACCAAGCAAATAGCTGGAGCAAGCAGCCAGGCAACTCAACCAAGCAGCAAAGCACCTCAACCAACCAAGTAAGTAGCTGAAGCACACAACCAACCAGCTTCAACCAGGCACCCAAGCACTGCAAGCACCTCAAGCACCTCAAGCACCTCAAGTAGACAACCGGGCGGCTCAATAAAAAACTCTATTGCTTAGAGTAAACCAATGACATCAATGACAAAATGTTCAACAAACCCTTTGACCCTGAATCATGGGTATCAGAATGTCAACCTCTTACATAAATCTAACTTTGGCACTCACACAAAGTCAGGTGACAAGATGTTTGGTCTTGAAATTTACGATCTCTTCGTACCTTCCTGGCCCTTTCATATGACTGTAGTAGATTGCAAGCAAGTTTAAATTGAATATTCTGGATTCAGCATGCTAATATAAGATAATAAAGGATGTTTTCTAGTGACAAAGAGATGATTTGGGATAACAACATGAACGAGACAAGGCCAGAACAATCAGTCACTTTAAACTGTAAATACAAATAAAGTTTGATATTCTAATCATGAAAGCAAGTTAGATGATGATACTTTAGAGAATTGGCCTAATTTGATGAAGTCTACCATTAGAGGAAAGATTTCTATCTTCATCTTGAGGATTGATCACTTAGTTTGATCCAAAATGTTGATACAAGTAATTCTCCATTGGTTTAATCTAGAAGCTTTCAAATTCAAACTCTCCTTTGGCTTGAATATCTTCTTAGGACTCCCCTTGACCTCTCTAACTTTGTCTAGAGTACTAGTGGAGTTAAATAATGCTGCCTTCTTTTATCGTCTCTCTTTGGTATCAATGTAATGTCCCCACTTTAAAATAGAATTTAGTAATAAATAATAATGATAAAATTTTCATATTAAAAATTAAATTAAAATATGAAAGAATATAATTAAATATAATTAATTAAATTTTAATTAAGTTAATGAATGGTCAAAAGACGCGGAAGGAAAAGTTGCGACTCCCTCAACAATGAGATATAAAAGGGAGAAGAAAACCTCATTTGAGAGGGAGATAATTTGGAAATCAGAAGTGCATATCTGATTTAAATAAGAAGTGCAGATCTGATTATGAAAGGTTATGACCCTTTCAATTGGCAGAAATAATGAAGAGTTGCACTCTTTCAAAAGGTGCTAAATTGTTAATAGTGAAAGGGTGTGTCTCTTGCCAAAGGGCATGCATGATGAAGAGTTGTGACCTCTCCCTCACATTGAGAGATATGAAGGAAAGGAATCAAAGCATCCTGTAAAATTGCCATGGATTGGATCAGATCAGAACTGTTATTAAGTTACAGGCAGTAACATTCTTGTTCTTGGTGGTATGCATGGGGATGTGTTTAATAAGTATGCTTAATATCTGAAGCCCGATAATGTTCTTATGCAGAATTAATAGTAATATTAATATGGACTGCAATATGTATGACAGTCATACTTAATTTCATATATATACATAATACATAATACATAATACATAAGTAATTAGTATACTTATAGTCTAAATCATGTTATTACTGTTTGTATTTAAGAAGATGGGAATGAGATGTTCCAAAGAGGGGCAGTCTAAATCTAAGCAATAGGCTAAGTCCCAAGATAGAGTGGGGATCAACGACCCATAAGCCTTGAGGGTATAGACCCAAGATAGGTAAGGGCTTGGATCTGTAAACTTTGAGGGAACCTATTGTATTTGGTCTCTAAGCGCTTTGGTAACATACATCGACCCTTCTTTTTTAAACTGAAGTAGAACTATGAATACTAAGAGCTATGAATAATGAAATTAATCATCTAATGAGGA
This sequence comes from Cryptomeria japonica, assembly GCF_030272615.1. NCBI lineage: Eukaryota > Viridiplantae > Streptophyta > Pinopsida > Cupressales > Cupressaceae > Cryptomeria > Cryptomeria japonica. The sequence goes on from NC_081413.1 coordinate 349,730,525, forward strand.
AAATAAATAATCACTTGTTAATAACTAATAAGTTGAACAATATCAATGACTGGCTTCATGATTCATCAATAAGCACTGCTGTTGCATTGTTAATATCATATCTACCACCTGGTAAGAAAGCAATTGGTTGTAAATGGATTTTTAAAACTACTAAGTATAAAGCAGATGGTAGTATAGATAAACATAAGGCTAGACTCGTAGCCAATGTTAAAGTTTGACCAGATTTATATATGGTATATTTTAAATTTTATTGTCACTTATTTGATAGTTATACTACAAATTCCTTTATGATTCAATATGCAGAATATATAAACTAATTCGAACTATCCTCAGTTCAAATGATGTATATTAATCAACAACAATAAACGATCTGCTGCAGCAGTTTCATAACCTTATTGTAATGCTCAGTATATATTATTTCTGCATATATTATTATCGACTGTTCAACGTCGACAGCACCCAAAGTAATTTGCTTGCAGTAAGGGTTGATTGCATATAGTATAAGTGTTCTCTGTGTTATGAATTGTTTTATCGACTGAATACTATAGTCGATAATATATGAAAGCATATCGATACACATAGAGTCATGACTCTATGTGGAATCGACATGGTTCCACATAGAGTCGTGACTCCTATGTGGATCCACGCATATCCATAACAAACACTAATCAAACCTTAATCAAATCGCAAGTATATACAAAACCCAATTGGTAATCCATAACTGATAACAATCATAATATAATCAATATTAATCGGAATGATCAATATAGCAATCGATGATTATATTATATGCTCGATACTATACATTGTCGATTATATACATATAAACACACAACAGATTGTTTATTCAAATGATTATAAGATCATTCATTAATGATTATAATAAACTGATTAAACAGTTAAATTTAAATGAAGGATATAAATTAACAAGTTTAATATACAAATGTCTCAGGCCGAAAAGGCCAATTAGATTTTTGTATTAATCAGATCGGTTGGATTCATCTGACGGAAGCTACACATTTCTAACACTCCCTCTTCGCTAGGGAGGAAATCCTTCTATCCTTCAATAAGTAATAACACCTTATAGTAAACACAATAGTTCCATTTAATGTGTGAGGGAAAGATATCACCTTACCGTGATATAAAAAGTTATGACATATCCATGGATATCACATCACATGATATCCACCATAATCATAGAATATAATATCCACCATTATGGCATGTCCATGGATATCACGTCTCGTGATATCCACCATTATGGAATTTTAAGGATATTAATTTATGGCATGTCCACGGATATTACGTCACGTAATATCCACCATGAATATCTCTTTTATGTAATATCAGCTATGATGGGCTATCCATGGATATCACGTCTCATGATATCCACCATTATGGTATATCAACTGATATTACTTCATGGCATGTCCACGGATTTTACGTCACATGAAATCCACCATGAATATCTCCTTATGTAATATCCACCATTATGGCTTATCCATGGATATCACGTCTCATGATATCCACCATGATGGCATATCCATAGATATTACTTGTAGAGATATAAACCATTATGACATATCCATAGATATCACGTCTCATGATATCCATCATAATGGTATGATCAATCAATATCGTAAGATCGTCATCTTACGATAATGATCAGATGTACAAGTGTTCATCATTGAGAGATCGTCACCTCACAATAATGTTCACAGGCGCTCATCAAGCACTGAACCAAAGAAGTCATGGAGTCACACACATGACACTAATCATGAACCATATCAGATTAATAAGATTTAATAAGAGTTTACACATTAAACATCTTAGAAAATACATTAGTACTATTAAAACAAATCAATGTCATATCAGATTAATAAGATTTAATAAGATTTAATAAGAGTTTACACATTAAACATCTTAGAAAATACATTAGTACTATTAAAACAAATCAATGTTGTTGAGACCTAATCTCAGCTAGGGCCACATTTTCTACCATACCAAGCTTACCTCGAAAGTACACAAACTTTATTCTGGAGAGAGGCTTGGTGAGAATGTCTGCCGTCAGTTCATTAGTACTAATGTATCTTAATTGGATAACATACCTTTCCACTTTATCTCCACATGCCTTGACCTTTCATGAATTAGCATAAAGGCCTTCCAACCTATATACATGGGACTCCATCTCATGAAGCATAATTCTTTGATTAATCACTAGAGAAACCATCTTGACATGGTCCACTCCCTCTGAATCAATATGATCAAAATCCTCGAATATCAATCGAAGCATATCTTCTCAGTTGCTCCCTCTGTCACAGAAGCATCTCCTGCTCACATGGACCCAATCATGGAAGATATCTTGCTTCAGGAGATTCTCATTTTCTAGTATGATCCTCATATGTCTCAAAGTGTAAGATCCAAAATCACTACGGAACTACTGTCATAAGGTCGAGCCCTAGACATGAATATGACTATCCTGAGATTCAGAACAAAATCCCCTAGCAGTATGCTCCCTCTCATTTGGAGAGCCCTCGTCTCAACTTTTCTTTGTAACCATAGATGCTATCATCACCTGCACAAATGCCTCTATGGCTTTCACAAGTGAATTGCACTTCTGCAGGTAAATATTTGTTTTGGAAATGCAAAATCTCAGAATCTCCACTAAAGTCCTCTACATATTCTTCTTGAATTTCAATCTCTTCATCACAAATAGAACTTCAATACTCTATAACCTAAAAAGCAGCAGGCTGTGATTCTAAAGATGTCCTGTATGTAAGGGAGAAGTTTCTCATAGTAATTGAAGAAATTTAAAAAACAAGATATCCAAATGTAGCTTGTCGTAAGGGGACATCTGTTGACAATGTTACTTCACAAATAACACGCATAATGTAATTGCGTGAATTAATAAATACATATGAAATTCATGAACATTATTCAACCATAAAACTTATCTCTTTCAAATCAGAATATGAATCCATCTGCATCCTTTTGTGGAAGAGTCTCATCTACATCCGCAATGGAAGCTTGAGGCATAGTCCTGGTTGGACATTGCATTGCATAGTGCCCATATTTGTCACATCTAAAACATTGGATTTCTGAAATATCCTTCCTTCTTTTGAAAGTAGGAGCACCATTGGATTCCTCATCTTTCTTCCTTTTGAAAGATCCTTTCTTACCTTTCATCTTTGAAGAGTGCGAGGCAAGAACATGAATATCTTCATTTATGGAGCTTTGGCCAATGCCTCTTATCGCCAATCTAGACTCTTCTTGAATGCAATCTGTTTTTAGACGATCAAACTTAGGAAGTTTAGATCGTGCACTTATCCTTTGAATGAATGATTCCCAAGAAGAAGGGAAACCATTGAGGGCTAACATGGTTAACTCTTTACTTTCATTTGTGTAACCAATGGTGGAGAGTTGATCTCTTAGTTCGGTTATCCTCATGAAGTATGCGGTGATCGTTTTGCCCTTGATCATTTTAACATGGTGGAGTTGTTTCTTTAATGCGAGAGCTCTACTAGTGTTATTTATCTCGTACATACTTTCTAATGATTTGAACATATCATAGGCTGTTTCCAATTTTGAGATAATTGGTACAATGTGGTCTTTTACTGCATCCACTAACATTTTCATGGCTTTATTATTCTTTTTCATCCATTGAGGCTTCTCACCTTCGTCATCTGGTTCAGGTACAACTTTCTTTACGAATTCATCTAATTCATTATCGCTTAAGGCAATCATAATCCTAAACTTCCAAGATACAAAGTTGGAAGCTCCTTCAAGGCGATCCCCGAATCTAACACCATTCACCATTGTGACTTATAGAAGAGAGTGAGGAAATCAAGGGTATATGAAGAGTAGTCTTGCCTAAATAAATCTGATCTGATTTTATCCTTATGCTGGTTCTGATACCATGTTAAAGTTTGACCAGATTTATATATGGTATATTTTAAATTTTATTGTCACTTATTTCTCAAAGAGGCTCCTAGAGTCTGGTTTATCAAAATTGATGAGCATTTGCCAAAACATGGTTTCACTAGGCATCCATATGATCCAAACCTCTACCTCAAGGATCAAGGGGGGGATATTGTGATCATTAATGTATATGTTGATGACTTGGTTTGAAAGATGCCGACTACGGAATGTAGCAATCTGACTTAGTTTTCTGATTTTTAAAATTCCTTGGCCAGCGGAAAAGGAAATTGGTTTTGTTTGCTTGTTTTGTGGTTTTTTGCTTTTTTTGTGTTTTTGCAAAGTATGTATGCCTTGGAATTTAAATAATGCAATTGAAAAACAACAAGAAACATAAACTAATGACTGAAATAAAATTTCAGATTGAGTGATTTTTATAACAGCAATTATCAAAAGCCAATAAACAATGGAATTCACTAAAGACATGCCAAAATTGGCCTACCAAAGGTCCATTGCCTTGCCTGGAGGGCTACTTTATTAGCATAAATGAGTCCAAGTGCTGCTACAGGAGCTACCAATGACTCCTAATTGCTCCAATGAGTTTATTTCCTCTAGAAAATAATTACCAAAAACAAATCTAACATAAATAGACCAAACTGTTGCTGTTTCCTTCAAACCCCCAGGAGACTTCACTGAAAATGGACAATTTTCCACATTGATTTGCTCCTATCTCTCTCTAGTGACTTCATAAGCCTGAAAGAATGATTCCAATCTTTATTCCTACTGCTGACAATGAGATTTGTACAGAAAATTCCAAGTAAAACCCTTCAATTTATTTTTTATGAATTCCCAAGCAAGCTACGGGTGTACGACTAGGCTGGGAGAGGTATGGCTGGCCACAAACTCCAATAATTCACCAAAATTTGCTCTCTAACTGTTCAGATCTGATTCTAATGATTAGTTACTGCTGTAAGTGTCAAAATTCCTCTCAATAATACCCTTGTTGGTTAGATATATGCATTCCCAGCACTCCAAATTGACAAAATATGAAAGGGTTTTCGTCCTTTCTCTCAGAAATGGAGGTCTATGTCCCCAATTCCAATCCACACACCTGCAAAATACGTTGCAAACCTGCAAAATAGTTTTCTTCTCAAAAATCTTCAATCACATAATGCAAAAATGAGCTCCCAAATGCTCTTTTAACATTCCTCAATCCCTAATTCGAATTTGGGGTTAGGGTTGGACTTTTGGCATCATTAAACATGTTAAAATGTTTATTTTTATTAAAAAAGTACTTCCCCTAAGTAATTTGACCCATTGAGGGTCTAATTCCTTATCAAAAGAAAATTTGCCAAGAGGCCACTTTATTAATATAAAGTGATTGTATTATTTCACTTTATTATTATTTATTTAATTCAACTTAGGAAATATTTTAATATTTCCTAATTTATTCATAAAATGAAGTTCGCGACTCAGATTTGAATTCCGTCTGAAGCACTGCGATCACTGATGTTGTTTGAGTCTTGCAGGCCAGCTGACAATTCCTCCTAAAAAGCAGGGACTCACCCTTAAAAATAGGAACCTCTCTCAAAACACCTGTAACTGCTCAAAAGGTTCCTGCTCTGCTCCTTGTTCCCCCGGGTGGTCATCCAGTCAACTGCCAGTTCTCCCTAAAAAATAGGAGACCTCCCTAAAAAAGTAGGAACTGTCGTCTGAAGGTCCAAAATAGCTCATAGAGCCCCTGCAAAGCTTCATGACCCTCAGAATGAGTCGCCTAACCATATCGTTGACCTACGGGAACTCGAATGGTAGGTCAACCCCTGCTCATCTCATGTTGCCTAGAAAAGGGGACATTACATGGTTATCCTCAGGTAGCTTAGAATAAATGGTTGAAACAACCAAGAATGATCTCAAGAAGGCTTTTGATATGACGGATCTCGGGCTACTGCACTATTGTCTTGGCTTAGAAGTATGGCAAACAAATCACCATATCTTTGTGTCACAAAAGAAATATGCCAAGACACTGCTCGAGAAGTTCAGAATGATGGATTCCAAACCCATGTCTACACCTATGGAATCATGTTTGCAATTGTTTGTTTCTGATTCATCTCCTCAGGTGAATGCAACTCTCTATCGACAAATGATTGGAGGTTTGATTTATTTGACTTATAGTAGACCAGACATTAGTTTTGCTGTTAATTATCTCTCAAGATTCATGCAAGAACCAAAAACATCCCATTGGAATGCAACAAAAGGGTCTTAAGGTATATAAGTGGTACAATGGAACGTGGTTTTGAATATAAGAAGAGTGATCAATTCTTCTTGACTGGGTATGCATATGTTGATTATGCAGGTTCAATTGATGATAGGAAATCCACATCTGGATTTGTTTTCTTCTTGGGTGTCGGTCCTATTTCTTGGGGAAGTAAGAAGCAAGCTACAGTTGCTCGTTCTTCAACAAAAGCATAGTATCGTGCAGCGAGTGCAACAGTTTGTGAAGTAGTTTGGCTATGTCGCATATTGGAAGGATTGGGGGCACCTCAAAATCAGCCTATTGGTCCTCTATTGCGATAATCAGAGTGTTCTCAAGCTTGTTAGGAATCCGGTGTTTCATGAACGGACCAAGCATATTGAAGTTGACTGCCACTTCATACAAGAACATGTTCAACAAAACAACATCCAACTTCAATTCTACTCAACTTAGGAACAACATGCCGATATCTTCACCAAGACTCTTGCACACGTGAAATTTGAAAGTTTTCAGGATTCTCTTATTAGTGCTTTAAAGAAATGATGTAATAAGGGGGGAATGTTGGATATTCCATCATTGCTTCCACGTAGATAGGTTGTTTAATGTTTTTTTTATGGTTGTTATTATTGGTATGTAAACTTAGTATATTTGTTTAGTTTGTTTATAATTTGTTGAACCTGTGAGTGCCAGATAAAGCACACGGTTGCAGTCATCCTCATGTATAAATATCTTTCCATAATGCAAATGAGTTATTCGATTGCTCTGCAATATCTAATATGATTCACTCACCTTTGATGGCTAAATCTTGCTCCTCCAATGATTCCTACGCCTTTGATGCATGTCTCACACCTTTGTAGTCTTCACCTTCAAAGTAAAATGCAAAAACTTCAAACCCTGGCTGTAGAGAAAAAATCTTCAAAAATGCAAATGAAATGAGCTGAATGAATGTTTTGATGCATTTCATGCATCATGAGGGGCAAAATTATGCTTTTTAGGTTAAAAAAATATAAAAAAAGTGTTTTTTAATTGTTTTTTTGAGCTTTATGACCCGTGAGTCCCGTTTTTGGGAACCCACGAGCCTTTGTCCGCCCGGGTCCGCTTGGGTTTTACATGGATTCTTCCCAGGTCCTTCCTAGGTGGTTGGGTCCTCTGTGGGTCTTGCGTGGTAGGACCCACAAAGGACCTAGCCATGCAAGACCCACAGAGGACCCAACCACCTGGGAAGGACCCGGGAGGAATCCAGTGGGAATTAGGCTCGAATTAGGACCTGAGCGGAATTGGAATCAGGATCCAAGGCTTTTTGGGAAGAATCGATAACTTAGCTATTTTGTAATGTAAGGGGGACTCTACAAAGGGGGAAATTTTGGAGAAATTTTTAAAGTGTGTATAGGAACTTTTGGCTTCACATTTTGTACCTAAAGCTTTTTGAACTTGTATATTTTCAAAAGGATAATAAATAATGCATTTAGTTCTTATGTATAAATGTGTTATCGAGTTATCATTATTGATTTATTGTATGTATGTTAAGTTGGTAATATCTTTGTGTATTTATGGAATCCATTGGTTTGTAATTCAAATGTTATAATTGATGAAACACAATCATACCTTGTTATCTTGGTTTGAGTGTGCTAAGGTAATTTGTTTCTTCTTATGTCGAAATATGTTTTCCTTCTTTGATCACCATTGCATTTCAAAACTTATTTTGTGTTAAACCCCCTTTGTAATCGTTATTAGTCATGAAGTCTTATTGGGTATTCGTATGTCTGCCAATGGGGTATTTGTTCTCTATACTCTTTTAGTTTTATGTTTTGTCCTTTATGTACATTTAGGTTAAAAGTACACAAAAATCCTAAAAAGTACACAAGGGAGCTGCCCCTCTCAAATGTAGAGGAAGATTGTAGTTTCACAATGATCTCACCAACTGTTGGCATGGTTTGTTACAAGTGCGGTTGCCGTTGCACCAAAAGATTGACTTGTTAATGCCCGATACAACCACTAGACTTATAGAATCCGCTCGAGACAGTTAAGCCATGTCACAGACTCGAGCGTTGCGTTGCACAACACAACGAGACCAAGGGTGCACACCTTGCAACAATCCCCCCCTAGCGCAAGCGAGGAGTTTGAACCTGTGACCAAGCTCTTATACCACTTGTTACAAGTGCGGTTGTCGTTGCACCAAAAGATTGGCCTGTTAATGCCCGATACAACCACTAGACTTATAGAATACAGAGGAGGTAGTTAAGCCATGTCACGAACCCGAGCGCTGCGCTTCACAACACAAGGAGACTGAGGGCGCACGCCTTGCAACACAGTTGTCACTGCTCTTTGTGTGAACGGGATCAGTTTTTGGAGACAAAATCGTAGTGACAATTCTATTTACCAATAGGAGTAAAAACTATGTTTGTCGTAAGAGGCTCATTTGGTCAAGTTATCAAGAGTTTTCTTACAAACATGACACAATGGCTAATGTTATCAAACACATCCCATATGTTTTTATCAAGGATGTTCAATCCATAAATCTTTGCACTCACTCATACTAGTAATTTTTGCACCTTCACCACAGAGTGTAACCCTTCCAAGCCATGGAGTGTCAATGAACTATTGAATACAAATTGAAGCATTGATCTCATGTATGCTACCATGTGTAGGGAGAGGTAATTCCTTTGTGTTTGCTCATTTCGCATCTTATACCCCAATAGCTAAAGGCGTGCAAATGAAGTTCTATCTCTAATCTCAAAGGTTGCATGAGAGAAGCAATGATAACTTTTGACCAATTTAACTTTCTGCCATGAAATTTTGCCAAGATCGGTAGAATGCTATGATGAGAAGAACCCAAATAAATGAGTGCGTTTTGATTTGACAAATCTTGATTTTAATGGTTTTTAGCTAAGTTATTGGGTTCTGCAGGTAAGGCCTGAAATTGGAGCCGGGTACGAGCTGAGTTCCTGTACGAGTCTAGTTCGCCCCTAGGTTCATCTTGGGTGCGGCCCGGGCACTCGAATTTGGAAGATTCATAATTTTTTTGGTGTTTTGCCTTTGTGTGTCACCTCTGTGTTTTGCCTCTGCTTGCAGTTGAACTTGAATCCTTGAGCCTTCGTGTTTTGCCTTTGCTTGCAACTAAATCCTTGAGCCTCCATGTTTTGCCCTTGCTTGCAACTAAATCCTTGAGCTTCCGTCTTCCATCGAACCATATATTTTTCACACATGATATGACGCACCATGCATTACTTTAAAATATTTAAACTTTACATTAAATTATTTAAACTTTAAATTGAACTTATATAATATAAGTTTTATATATAACTAACTTATATCTATATAAAATATGCTTAAAATTATAATCGAAAATATTATTAATTTATAATAATATAAATAATAGATATATTGTAATATAAGATAAATTAATAATATTTTAAATTAAGTTTTTAAACATTTTTTATTATTATATATAGATATATATATATTGGTATTAAGTGCATTTCTTTTATAATTTTATTATATATATATATATATTTATTATTATATATAGATATATATGGACGTACCTGTACGGGTACCCAAGGAAATTTTTTTGCCGTACCCGCGAATCTGTACCCAATTCTGTATCCGTATCTGTACCCGAATCAGTAGCTTAGGCTTTCCGGATTAGGTCACTAAAAATAGAAGCTTTAAATCTTGTAATTCGTAAATTGGGTCAACACGAAAATTGGCCACATTACTTGGAATAGCATCAAGATTAGTCCTATAAACAGGTTCAACGAACTGAGTCATGGTTTTTAAAATACAATCATTTTTGCATTTTCATCAATATGTAGCATCGCTCTCAGGATTAGAGAACAAAATTTTGATTCATGATGGCTATAAGACCTTCGTGTCATCATCATCTTGCAACTACTTGGTTTTTGTCTTTGACTCAGGGAATGTTTATGAAGAACACAACCTGGAAACGCTTAGGATGCACACTAGTCAAATTGAGTCAGTAAAAACTCTTGTGTATGTCGTTTTAAAAATTTGCAGTCTAGTTTAAAAACAGGGCAACACGATTTAATTGGGATAGACTTGAGATAAAATTGAGAAATTGAAAAATGGTAATAAAATCATAAAACTAGGGGAAAAAGTTTGTTTTGATCTTTCAAGCCAAATAAAGAGAAAAAGTGCTGCTTTTCTGTCTTGCACAGTCTAAAACAAATTTTAGTTTTCTTTTTAAAGCAAAACAAGGGTTTGATGGTGGTAGGGACCTTCATGGTCTATGTTGATTTCCATAGTTTATCACTTTTAACCATGCTAAAAGTGTCCAAAATCTTCATAAAATCCAGGCACCAAGGCCATAGAGCAGTTGATAGGACCTTAATGCAACATAATAGATATTCACTAAAGAAAGAGTGCCCGAATTGATCCATTATTTGGCTAGTAGAAATCCAAATCTAGTCAATTTTCTGTATTTCAATCTTTCTCCTTGGCTTGGGGAGGGTGAGGGAGTGGAGGTTGGGGGGTGTCTTGGATGACTGAATCTTTCTTGGGGGACTTGTGAATCTGGCGAGTCTGTTAGAAATTCTGAGTTTGTCAGAAAGTTGCCAAGACTTTTTGGCGAGTTTGCAGCCCTTGTTTGGCCAGGTTTGCTCTGGGACTCAGTGAGTCTGCTAGATACTGATGAGTCCTCAGATCCAGCTTCTTCATGCAAAGCTGAATTGCTGGGAGGTGTGGTTCTAGATTCGTCCAAGTGATAGTATCTAATAAAATTTAGATGGCAGAACCTTGGGTTAAAGGAAACTCCCATGAAAATGTCTTCAGGGGAGAAGGCAGAGATACAAAAGATAGAGGGGGCACTTTTAACTGTGACACGGAGTCTGAGGATGACCCTAATGTGCATTGAGGGAGAATAAGGGACACATGGAAGTGGCAAATCCATTGTCTACCACTTTGAGGTATGGACCTTGCTGTCTAAAGTGCTATCCTCTCTTGTGGATTGTAGTTCAAATTGTGGCAGTTTTGCATGTTAGTCTTAGACCCTTGTCCGTACCAATTTCTACACACATACCTTCAACATTATTGTTTTGAGTCTATCGAACCTTAGTAACTCAGTTAGAGAAACGAAAATCGCCAGAAATCGCCCAAACTCGGCGAGTCCGAGTCCGAGTCACTCCCCACGAGTCCAGCAAACTCGGACTCAGACTCGACCGAGTTTGGGGTCCAAACTCACCTAGACTCGGCCAGACTCGGCCAGACATAGACTGGTGTCCAAAATCTCTAAATTTCTTGAGTTTTTCACTTTCCCGAGTCCAGCCGAGTTTGACTCCGAGTCCCGAGTCCGAGTCCGAGTCCGAGTCCGAGTCCCGAGTCCGTGTCCGAGTCGGCCTTGCCGAGTCCGAGCCGAGTCCGAGTCCCGTTTCTCATCCCTTTTTTCTAATAATGATGATTTAAGGTGGTTTGATAATTTGTGTTGTAAACTTACATCAATCTTTGCAAATTTGCACCTAAGCCATCTTTTTTGAGCTACTAATTTCGTTGTCAGATAATGCTCCTCCTAACAACTCTCCTGACCTTGAGCAGGCCCTAAATAGTCAGATAGAGGAGTAAAAAGTAGAAGAAGATGCAGATGGACCACAGTTGCTGATAGTTATTGCAGTTTAGAGGATATTGATGTAAATAATATGGATTATCAGGGTCACTCTGATGATGACCAGGATGAGTATGCATCCTAGCATCCTGTAAAGTTTGGAGTTTATCAGAAGGCTATATATCTTGAATGCAAACAATCAAATAGAATACACCTTCCTATTTTTGAATTCTTCATCATAGAAGTTTGAGCAGTTTCCCAGAGACAAATATAATTAAGTTCCACTTTTGCAGAATGCTTGCTTTCCTAAAAGTATTTGCAAAATGGCTATTCACAAACAAATCCTAAAAAGTATCCTAATGATTGGGCCAGGATCCTAATATAGCTTTCCACAAAAGGATCCTAATGTATGCTTAGTTAAATGTTATATTGTGTTAAATCCTTTTAAGAACGTCTTTTCACAATTGGCTTTGCTTTGTCTTATTTCAAGAATCTTATATTATAAAAAGTAGAGTATTGACTTTAGACTGCATATTTGTATCAAGTTACAAGTTTATTTCTTTACCTGCATGTGACTTTAAAATACACATAATAATGATATCGTTTAACAATATGAAGAATAATATTCTAAAATTCATGCGTTTATTTTTAACTTTTTATTGATATTGGTTGATTTAATTTGTAAAGTTTATCTTAAATAGATTGTTTTGTAGTTGCCACAATGTTTAATAGTAATACATTTTTTTGTTACAACTTTTTATTCTTTTGCCTTCAGTTTTATTGCACAATTTACTTTCTTGTTTTCCCATGTTTGGTATAATGTCATTCTTAACATTTTGTTCTTTGCTATTGTAGGTTGCACAAAATGTTTTTGAAGTGGGATTAAAGAAATTTATGCTTGAGCCAGCGTATATACTCGAGTATGTATGTTTAAATCAAAATTTTAAACAAATAGCGTTTTAGAAAGAAATGTCAGTTCCTGATCTATTATACCGTTGACATTGCATAGACTAGGGAAATGACCTGTGAAAATGCTTCCAGATTGTTTTGAAATAGATTTTTCTTAATCTATGGTTTTTATAGAAAAAATAAATTTACTTATATAGGGTTTTTTATGGTTTACAAGTAGTACAAATTAGATCCAACCCCTGTTACATGATGAAAGAGAAATGGTTGACAACTTCTTTTTGTGCATAAATTAAAAAAGATATGCAGATTTCCTTTGCCTCTTGAATGATGATAAAAACATTCGAGCATTATTTGAGCGAGCTCTCAGCCTTCTTCCTCCAGAGGAGTCGACTGAGGTAAATTTCAATTTTGATCTAATGGATTTTTTTAAATGATTGTCAGACATTGAAAGGGAAAAAAGTTCTTTCAATTAAGCATTTTTTTGTGATTCTTTCTTACGCTGTTCACATATTTCATTATTGTAGATCTTCAGTGTCCCCATGGATATGTTAATCAAGAGTAATTTTTGTAGAAATTAATTAACATACACAAAGAAAACACATTTGTATATGTTTAACAGCAGAGTATACTGTGTCTTGTACAATCACACAGCTTGTAATAAGTCTTGCTTGGTGGGAGCTCTGGTCCTGAGAAATAGTACAGTTTGCACTCTAACACCACCTTCTTGTACAAATACATATTTAAAATGTACTATCATTTTTATCTATTAACCCAAAAGGTCATAATTATATTACTGTAGCCTATGTGACTAAATCTATTTCCCTGAGAAAGACTTAGGATCCTGGCCCAATCATGTTCTCATTCTTTATTAAAGAACCGGCATGGCTGCTTGGTTAAGATGGTTTACATAATGGAATGCTTCATCAGAATATACATAAGTTGTTAATCATCATTGTTCATGTAAGGTTGTTAAATGATTATTAAGAATTTTTTCTTTTACATGAACCGACCTCAAAATTTTCACTGCACTGACTAAATATTATATCTTTCAGTTGACATTAACTTGATGCTTTTGAATCTAGGTATTGCGTTGATTGAATATTACATCTTTTGGTCATCATTAACTTGATGCTTTGGGATCTAGATACTGTTCATCTGAAAGATAAGCAAGATCGTACCATTTACATAATGTTACAGTTTCTTAGGAAATTACAACCCAAAATCACAGCTACAACATACCATCGAAAATGAGAGTGTACTTATTCTTCTTGTTTAGCTTATGTGGGCTTATTGTAACCAACGACAAATTTATCTGAAATTGGGGCCACCTCTGTTTTCTTAAATTGGAAATTCTAGTTCTTTGCAGACCTCTGTTTCCTATCTTCAAGTCGAGCTTTTATTTTGCATGTTGAAGAAGATTGAGTGTTTACCATATTATGTGTACTCTTTATTGTGCTCAGAACATCTGATCACATATTATTTTCAGTAACTTTATTATTTCTGCTGCTCTTCGTGCTTTTCTTCTTGTTGCCTGGAAAGTTATTTTCATATTTTAGTTTTCTTCACTATGCCAAGTTAGCAAGATGTCTCCACAAGGTGTCACACTTGTTCAATTGGGTATTGGGCATTTTATTTTGGAGATCTTGATTTGATTTTCTTCCTTTCTTGAGCTGCATGTTGAGTATCGTTTGCCATCTAAGGTTTTGGGTTTCCCAAATAGCCCTCATATCTGGCTCGAACGGCTCCAATTTTGGGTCTTGGCTTCGGTTCCTAAGTGCACCTAGGGGTGCCCAGTGGGAACTGCAGGCAGCAGCACCCAAATTCAACTAAAAAATGACAAAAATATTTTACATGAAAAAGTAACCCTAAATTGCTTTTTGAAACTCTAAATTGACTAATAGTCACTCAAAAGCTGTCATTTGATAAACACAAGGGTCAAGACACAATAACATTTATTGCCATTCCAACTTCTTGTTTTTCATTTTTCAAGGTTAGTGGTTTTTTCTTTTTGGTAGTGAAGGATTACAAAGGTGTAAACTGTGTTTGCTAAGTGTTACGGGAAACAACTAGTGTGCACCAAGGAGATTTATGGAACAAAAATAAATTTATTTTGAGTTTTTTGAAAGCATTTTTGAGATTATTTCCAATTCCAATCTTCCTATTATAAAAAATTATCCTTGGAGTGCCTCTTTTAATTATTATTCATTTTTGGTCCCTTTTAAATGTATTGTAGTGTTGTTTTTTTGTTCTTGTAGTATTTTTCTAAGTCAACATACCTTGGTGTTACATCTTGAATTTTCTCATTTAATTTTTTCATTATAACAGCAATCATGTAAAATGGTTGCTACTTTTTCCAGTCCAATGAGCCAAGGGACAGATAGGCCATTCAAATTTAATGAAGCACACCTCTTTGGCAACATTTTATAATGATTGAGCAACTTCCTAGAGGTGGGGTTTCTTTTTGGCATTGTAATTTTTGCCAAAGTTTGAGGACTCAGACTCG
This sequence comes from Cryptomeria japonica, assembly GCF_030272615.1. NCBI lineage: Eukaryota > Viridiplantae > Streptophyta > Pinopsida > Cupressales > Cupressaceae > Cryptomeria > Cryptomeria japonica. The sequence continues at coordinate 349,745,660 of NC_081413.1, forward strand.
CCGTGGACTCAGCAGCCCAAAACTTGGACTCGGACTCGGACTCGGGAAAGGACTCGGCAAAAAAGAAAACCGTAGTTTTACAAAAAAACAAAAAGAAATTAATGCATTTAGAGAACATAAGAGCCATAATTGAAACATTACACATGTCATATGATCTCCAAACACTCAATATTTGAAATTTCATTTTTCATACTCATAGTTTCAAACTTTAAAATGTATAACAGCAGCATAAGTTTATAAAGGTTTACAAAATTACATATAACGATATGGCCAAATGTTAGAAATAGCAAAGTAAAGAGAAGAATACATCTTTCTCTTTTCTCTCCTAACATAACTCAATTTTCAGGCCTTGAGCTAGTAGTAGTAGGTGCTGAGGTATCTAAATGGTGAGATGATTCTTCTTCAAAATCAAAGTCCTCATTTCATCCTTATCTTTGTCCTTCTCCATTTCTTCCAATCCTGTTGCTTCTGCTTCTTGTGCTGCTCCTCTCTATTTCTGCAACATCTTCTTCGGTAAGGAGGACATCATCACCATCATTTGTTCATTGATGGTCCAATCACCGTATGGATCAATTTCATCCAAGTCAATGGCCTCATGTGAAATACACTCCACCTTTCTAGTGCGAAGGCGAAGGTTGTATTGAACGAAGACAAGATCATTGAGGCGCTTTCGGGTCAACCTATTTCTCTTCTTTGTGTGAATGCTCTCAAATAAACTTCAATTCCATTCACACCTAGGAGCACTATATGGTTGGGACAAAACGTGGATGGCTATATTTCAGTGTTCCACGGGCGTTGGGGATGGGGGGACCAAGGGCCTAAGTTTGGGGACGGCGGCGGGGGTGGCAGGGTGGTGGTGCTGATATAGTTATACTTATACATATAGTACTTGAAAAACTAGTTTTGAAAAGATGTATGACAGTATAACAGTATGAGAATTAGATTTCAAATGAAACTATAGGAAATACCAAGATTTCTTCAATGCCAATTGCTAATTAGTAATTGCTAAATAAAATTTGACAAATGAAATTGTCAAATTGGAGATTTCTATGATACCGAAAAAGGAAAACAAAAATATGAAAATCTGATGCCATTGCAAAGTCTATAATAATAAAGATGATTACATGATTCATCATTACAATGAGTAGCCAAATACAAATACGTGTAGAAATAGCATTACAAAAGAGACTAGAGTCAAAGCCAAAATGACAAAACTCAAAATGTAGCTAATGGAGGCTTCTAATCATCTGCGAAGAACTCCTCACTGGAATTGTTGGACTCCTGAAGATCAAGATCCCTCAAGCTCACACCAAATAGCCTTGCATCTGAAGTGGTAGGATCATCCTCATCAATCTGTGAAGGCTCCTTTGGCTCTACATCCCATCGTGCCGCTGGATTCTCCTTGTACACAAGTGTCTTGCGGTCCATGACACACAAAGCATTGTGTATAGCCACAAGCTTGTCTGCTCTCTTAGAGGTAAGTCTTTTCCTCTTAAGAGAGTGGATGAAGCTATATGTAGACCAGTTCCTCTCAGCAGTTGAAGAACTGGAAACCTGGGATAGTAGACAGATGGCTAGAGTGGTGGTCAAAGATTTCGGGCCATGACAATTCCACCACAAAAGTGGGTCCTCCTGTGCCATAGTGTCTATATCCATCTTTGCCGCATCTGAATAACCTCTAAGATTGGCAAATCTTCCCCACTCAGTGCGAATTGTGCCGACATCTTTGGAATCAAACATCTTCTCTATGCACCTAAAGAAACCCGCCTACACATCATTATCGTGAATCGGTGTCACTCTACCCAGTCTAGCCTTGTACCACTTAGGTTTCAAGGCAAAGGCAGCCATATGCAAAGGAGTGTTCAACTTGTCCCATCTATGCTCAATGATAGGCCGGATTTACTCATTGTAGAATACTAGAGAGGGGTCCTTCACTTGCACAACAACCCTCATTTGGTCAAGCATAGAGTCAATGCACTCATACACCTCTCCAAGGTTAGGTGCATCCCCATCCCCATATCTGATCACCTAGAATGCTGGAGAAATGATGGAGACAATGTATTTCGCATCAGTCCAAAACACATCACTCTTCAGTCTTCACTATCTCCTTCACCCTTCTCCCCTACTCTGTCTTGGCCTTAGCCCACCTATTCCACTCATTAGTCATAACCATGAGTTGCAATGCCTCTTGCAACTCAATCATTCTCTCCAAGAGAATGAAATAGGATGCATATCTAGTCTCAACTGGTTTCAAGAACTCCTCCTTCGCGAAGGTTCTGAAGAGTGCATGTGAAGTTTGGTGGTTGCAGATAAACATTTGCACATCTCTCGCATCGGTGACCACTCCTCAAATCTAGTCAATCTTCCCCATGTCCTTGAGTGCATTGATCATGGCATGCACACAACATGGGGTCCACCAAATGTGTCTATAGACTGCCTCAATGAGTCTCCTTGCTGCTCTACACACACGGGCTACATCTGTCACTACTTGGACCACATTTTGTGGCCCAACCTCCTCAATAGCCTCCCTGAGGACCTGAAACTGGAAATCAACATCTTTACGATGCCCTCTACAATCAACTGCTCTAAGGAAGTATGGGCCCTCTGCACATGTGACCATGATGTTGATGAGTGGACGATGGCTAATGTTCGTCCACCCATCCATAACTATGCTGCACCCCGATGCCACCCAACATGCCTTCATCTTCTCCATCAAAATATTGATCTTGGAATAGCATTTATCCAAGATCGAGGTCCTCATTTTCGTCTCCCCTGATGGCACATAAGATGGTCCTCTCTTTGCCACCATAGCCATCATCTCCCTATAATAAGGAGACCGTGTAACATGAAATGGAATGCTATTGGCAAAGAAGAACTTGCCAATGGATTCATCTATCTCATCTCTTAGCTGCACATTAAACATATCAGCAATGGGGTTGCTCCGTGGTGTCTGCAACCTACGTTTCCCAGCCCTAGCGACAATAGAAGTGGAAGTGGATGGAGATCCAAACATCATTCCTCTCGTCTGCGAAGCATGAGAGTATGTGGTGGATTTTGGTTGTGCTGAAGGGCTGCCCTAGCAGACAAAGTAGTAGGCATTGAAATATTGTGTCATCTGGAACCCCCCAAAGCTTGTTAAACTCAATTCTCTACTGTATATCTTTAGCTTCCTCCAAAAACTTACAATGTTTCACGCCTTTTCCTCTCCAAAAGAGAAAGTGTGCATTCACCCTACTAATGCTACCAAACCATTCAGTGTCACAAATGTTGCACTTCCACTTCCTTGTTCCCCCACTTGAATGTGATGTGCCTTGTACTGATATTCTTGAAGCAAACTGTTTGAGAGGTGACTTAGGATCAAAATGACCCCTAGCATACGGTGCCAACAACTCTGAAGGGCAACCTGTACTAGCTGGTGCACTTGCCATAGAACTAGATTGGGCTCCAGGATCAGCCCCATGGTCACGCCCCTCATTTTCAGGTTCATATTCTGAATCATTCTCACTATGAGAATGGATTTCCATCTCATCTTCACTCTGGCCTTGGGAGCTCATTGTGAAATTGACACTACATTTCACAAAATAAAAATAAAAATAAAATCAGCCTAGTTTAACAATATCTTTTTTTTCCTATTCATCTCAAAATGAGATTTGATGTGAATCATTCATCATTTTGCCGTCAAGATTCAACATCAAATCTCATTTTGAGATGAATAGGAAAAAAAATCCAAAAATGACATTGAACAATGAAAATCAGAAAATAAAACCAAAAACAAAAACAAGAAAAAGTTGAAAAACCCTACCTTGTGCTTGAAAAATCTCTCCAAAATGCAGTAGAATCTTCTTCTTCCTTTTCTTCTTGCTTCTTCTAGCTCCCATCACACTTGCAATCACTTTTCTCATCCCTTCAATCAATCTTCTTCAAGTTTTTCCTCCTCTTCAGCTTGCTAGAAAAAAATCTGTTTTTCAAAATGAGAGTGGAATCTGAAAAAAACATGGTTTAGTGTTGTTTTGGGGGAAATGGTGGGGCCCACGTCCAATTAGGGTTACCCCTTAACCCCCCCAAAAGTCACATTTAAAAAAAATACTTTTATTTATTGCACTTGCCGTAGGGTGATAGGAGACGTTTGGGCGTCTTCCCGTCCCTCGAGAGACGTCTGCATGTCTCTCAAGAGACGGGGAGACGCCCAGACGTCTCCCAAGGAGACTTCTCCACGTCTCCACATCTCCGATGACGATTGGGTGGCGGTGGTGGGACGGCAAGGGACGTCGCGTCCTCGTCCCCTCGTCCCGGAGACGTCCCCCTTTGGGAGACGTGGCCAAAAATGGGGCGGACGCGTCCCCATGGAACACTGCTATATATTGATGATTAGGCATGAAAAAATCATTTATAAATATTAGAATTGAGAAAAAAAATGTAAGAATTAAGTTTCTAGTTTTTTTCTTGTAGTATTGAACTAATTTTTTACCTGGCTGTTGTTTTCCTCTCCTATCAATTGCTTGTGAATAGAAGAGTCTCCCCTCTGCACCCTTGTAGATCTTGAACAATGAACATTTCCAAATTCATAAATAGATAGTCAAACTCAACAATGAACATTTCCAAATTCTAGAAAATTTCAAATCTCACCTCCAACTCATCATGAACCTGATCTCTCAACTCAGGATCAGGTGCCATCTTATCAATGCATGCAACAACACCTGCCATGACCTCCTCATCAGCCCTAAATGAATCAGAGAAGTAGAATTTCAGGTTCAAGAAGTAGGTAAAGGCATGTATCGGTTGGTGGAGTTGGTTTGTCCACTTACGATCAATGATGCGCCAAAGGATTTCACATTTTCTTGTATTTCCGTCATAGTAATGTGAAATGGCCTCTTTGGCCCTATCCATGGCCTCATAAATGAAACCCATTGATATGCCCTCTGCATCCACCATACGAAGAACCCTTACCAAAGGTTTTGTCACCTAAAAAAATGAAAACAAATTTTAAATTAGTACAAAATTAACTCCTAAAAACAAAAATCAGCAAATAGATTATCTTGTATAATGTTTACATTTGTGTTTGTTACTTACCGCAATCATCTCTCCACTTTTGGTGAACCCTTCATCAAAAACAATGCTTACAATCTTCTCTGCTTCAACTCTTTTGGAGTATGCAGATTCTAATTAAGCATCAGACACATACATTTTCTTAAGATGAGGAATGGCACCAAGAACGCTTTGCAAAGTGAGGAAGCGGCTAGCAAATCGTGTCACTACAGGTCGCACAAGGTCCTTGCCATTTGTGTGTTTTCTCATTAAAGCAAGGACTCAAGTATGGTTGTAGATAAATTTGGTGACATTTTTTGCATCTTCAACCACCCTTTTCACCCATCCAATCTTCCCAATGTCATCTAACAACAAGTTCAATCAATGTGCAACACAAGGAGTCCACGTAATTGTAGGATGCCTCTCCATAAGCATTCTACTTGCAATTGCATTATCCGTGATAATTTGGACAACATTTTCAACTCGAACTTCTTGGATCACCCCATCCAATAGATTACACAAAGTTTGTGCATTTTTTATTTCATTTGAGGCATCAATAGACTTTGGGAATACCATTGCACTATTTGAAGCCACCAAGAAGTTGAGGAGAGTCCTATTCCGTCCATCTGTCCATCCATCCGATAAAATGTTGCATCCTTTTCTCCTCCAAAATGTTTTTTGATCATCAACCTCAACTTGTGTATTTTTGACGGCTTGCTCTAGAAATGGCCTACTGAAGTCACTACTTGTTGGTGCCTTAAACCCCTTACCTACAACTGTAAATTCATTAACCAAACCTTCCCAATACGTGTTGTTCGCCGCATTGAAAGGTAAATTATTGTAATACCAAAAGTTTGCTGCTGCTATCCTTGCTTGCTCATGTTTCTCTCCATTCCATCTTGTACCTTCAAGTGAAGGTTGTGCTCCTGGAACATTGCGTGGAACAAAGTAATTAGGGTCTGATCTAAGAGGAGTCTCACTAGCTTCACCCTCATTGTCACCAAAATATGAAAGTGGTTGACGTAAACTTGGGCTTTTGCGAGTGCGGGTACTCTAAGTGGACAATGTGGGATTCATTGCAATTGCTCTTGCTTTCATTTTTTGCCTTTCTTCCTATTGCATATCATACTTAGCAAGCAGGACCTTCATCTCTCTAATAATCTCCGGAGTTGTTTTGTCACATATCTCCACATTTTGTCCAGGTATTTGTACAAGGTGGTATTTTAATCTATTGATTCCTCCAGTCATCCATTTGCCACATTCGGTGTAAGTGACCTCTCTCTTTTTGTTTCCCAGTATCCGATACTTCCATGCTTTGTCTTTTTGTCTTCTTGGCTTTGGGGTTGCCCTTGGAGTTGAACTTGCCATTGCTGTTTTACCATGAAAACATAAAAAAATCAGTAGGGTTTTGTAGAAAATCAACAAAAAAAAAGGATAATGAATCATTTGAAAAAGTAGTGTTTGAAAACAAGAGAAAATATAAGGAAATAATTTAGGAAGGGAAATAGATAAAATTTTGGCAACATATCCCCTTTTTTTTAAAGATTTTTTTGAGTTTCAAAACATGGAAATGAAAAAAAAGAAGAAAAATCCTTACCTAGATCTCTTTTTCTATTTTGATCTTGTTTGCTCTCCTTCAAACCATACAGATCTGTTTTGAATAGATACAAATGCCAAATGAGCGAAAAAGTAAAAAATAAAACACTTTAAAACATTGGTTGGGTGGGTTTACCTAAGTCAAGAGTTTGTGCCGTGGACTCGAGAGTCCCAATGTCAGACTTGCCTTAGTCCTTGTCTCAAACTCGCGAGTCTACGTTGAGGAGTCTCCTGGACTTGGCTAGCGAGTCCATGGCGAGTCGATTCGGCCCGCCAATAGACTCGCGAGTCTAGGCGAGTCCGGTGAGTCATTAAACTATGATTTGTGCCATAACAAGTATAAGAGCTTGTATAGTCACCTTGGGATACAAATCATAAGTGTGCCAATTTTGGATGCATCTATTGCACAACTTGCCATAGTCACTTTAGAGGATTATGAGGGTCCTATATAGCAAAGATGTAAATATCTTAATCGGCAATAAATCTTTTGGCCAAAATTTTTAAAAAAAAATTCAGGAAAAATTCGGCAATAAATCGGCAAAATTATCGAACATTTGAAAAAATATAATTTCTTAAAATATTCTATAAAAACACACATATACAAATACAAAACAAATACATTCTCTGAAGTTTTAAGTTTTAAATACATATATATAACAGTAACATTTTTTCATCTAGTTTTCTATAAATCATAGAGTTTTAACATTACTGTAACACCTTTACATGTAGTTTTAAGTTTTAAATACATATATATATAACATGAATTTATTATTGTTATATATATATATATATATATATATATAGATATATATTACCAGGAGTTTTAAGTTTTAACAATTTTAATTTTTAACAGTATTTTTAACACTTTAAACTTTTAAGCTTTAAAAATGAGCAAGAAACTTGTGAATGGCATCGGGCGAGGGAGCATACTCGACAAAGTTGCAGCCGAAGTCACCAAAAATGCTGCCGAAGTCGCCAAAAATGAAGCCGAAATCGGGCGTCGGGTGTTAGGAACAATCGTGCGAATATGGAGCGAAATCGCCTTTTGTTCTTTTGCGTTTCACATTATTTAGTTTTCGTTTTCACTTTTAGGGTTTTTGTCGGTTTTGAATGACGCGATTTTTTATTTTTTAATCCCAATTTAATCGAAAACAATCCTGATTTTTTTTGCCAAAACCTTGCTATTTTTAGGGTAAAATCGGGCGCGATTTTAACACTGATTAAATCGGCCATTTGCCTCGCGATAAATCGCGATCTGGTCGTTTTTTAGCCGATATTTTCATCCTTGCTATATAGGATGTAGTCAATGGGAGTGGCATTGTAGTTGCTTGTGGCCTAAATGAACAGGAAGAATGTTTATCTACAAAGACACAAATTGAAAAGGAAAAGGAAATATATCAGCTTCCGACCACTAAAATAATGGATTATGAGTTTGAGGATAATGATATTGAAGACATATGATTGGTAGAGTTTGCTAAGGTTGTAGACCAACCGGTGGTTACTACCACATCCACGAAAACAATTGCTTCAATACCAGGATCTATAATGATTGCAATTCAAATTATATCTTTTAACGTTTAAAGGTAAAACCTGCTAATGATTCCCAAAATGCTAGAAGGGGGAGGATTGTTATTTCAAATTCAGTGTATTGTGTTTACATTTTAAAATTTCATTCTCTTTTAGTTTGATTAAGTTTCTTTAATAGCTGTACCTTCATTGTTTCCAAAAGTCAAGAATTTTTTTAGTCCTCGAAACTGCATCCCCATGTCTCTCCACCTTGCCATTGTAGAAACTCAAAGAATCATTGGTCTTGACCTAGATAATAAAAACAACTGTTTGGATCCTTTTTTAGACAGAGGGTAGAATTACAGGTTTGTTTTGGAGGAAAATTCTTAAAAACTATCTTGACATAGTGGGTAGTATTAGAGGTCTGCTGGATGGAACTTTTCAAAAACTATCTTACATAGTTTAGTGAGGGTGTAATGTCCCCTACCTGATTAACATAATTAATCTATTTCAATATACTAAAATTGATTGAGAGACTAATCATGAAGCCAGCCATTGATATTCTTCAATTTATTAGTTATTAATAAGTGCTGATTTATTTTCCTCATTAGATGATTAATTTCATTATTCATAGTTCTTAATATAGATATCAAGCCCTGCTACTACTTCAGCTTTAAGGGAGAAGGGTATATGTGTGTTACCAAAGTGCTTAGAGACCAAATACAATAGGTTCCCTCAAAGTTTACAGATCCAAGCCCTTACCTATCATGGGTCTATACCCTCAAGGCTTATGGGTCGCTGATCCCCACCCTATTTTGGGACTTAACCTATTGCTTGGATTTAGACTGCCCCTCTTTGGAACATCTCATCCTCATCTTCTTAAATACTGACAGTAATAACATTATTCAGACTATAAGTATACTAACTTCTCATGTATTATGAATATATATGAAATTAAGTGTGTCTGTCATACATATTGCAGCCTATATTAATATTGCTACTACTAAATTCTGCATAACAACATTATCAGGCTTCATATATTAAGCATACATATTCAACACATCCCCATGCATACCACCAAGAATAAAGATGCTACTGCCTGTAACTTAATAACAGTTCTGATCTGATCACAATCCATGGTGATGTTGCTGGATGCTTTGATTCCTTTCCTTTATATCTCTCAATGTGAGGGAGAGATCACACCTCTTCATCATGCATGCCCTTTGGCAAGAAACACACCCTTTTACCATTAGAACCTTTTGAAAGAGTGCAACTCTTCATTATTTCTGCCCTTTGAAAGGGTTGTACATAACCTTTCATAATCAGGTCTGCACTTATTTGAATCAGATGTGCACTTCTCATTTCCAAATTATTCCCCTCTCAAATAAGGTTCTCTTCTCCCTTTTTTATCTCATTGTTGAGGGAGTCACAACTTTTCCTTCCATGTCTTTTGACCATTCATTAACTTAATTAAATTTAATTAATTATATTTAATTATATTTTAATTTAATTTTTTTAATTTTATTATTATTAAATTATATTTCAAAGTAGGGACATTTCATAGGGGGTAGTCAAGATAGTAAGAAAATCCTGAAAAGATGGAGGAACAATTTCTTGAGCTGTGACAATTGAAGGCATGATTCTTTTGAGCTCACCTCTTTCCAATGTGGTTGAAAGACATGATACAAAGAAGTCAACATGGTAGTAGGGCATTTTTTACATTTATCAGTGTTTTGGACTTATTAATGAATAAATAATAGAAAGAGTTATGCTTGTGTACAACAATTACTACATTACCGAAAAATACTAATTGCAGAAATATAGTTGCATACAATGGACATAACATGAGAATATTAAATAAAAAAATTATTGCATGAGGTAGTCGACAGACAAAGCTTGGTACATATTGTATCTGATATATCAATTTCCTTGCTTGATATTGGCTTGATTATTTATTTGTCGGTCTCCCAGTACTTTAGATGAGGGGGTTTAGATTGTGGCACAATGAATCTATGTTTAGTTGTGTTTAATACCAACCTTGTCGTTCTACAAAACTGAATGCATTTTGTCAGTGCATACTGTTGACGTGGCTAAAATCGCGAAACTACGACTTCATCCGGCCAACGCATAATAGAATGCTAAGTATCCTATCCTCTCTTGAGATAAGGAAATCCCTAATGTTGTTTTAAATTGATCAATGGGGATGACCTCAAGGTTTTGGTTGTCAAGTCTTGATTGTAGGATAGCTTAGTAGTTGATGTGTTTTGCTAGGAGCACAAGGGGACTTACGTTTTGCAACAAGGTGGTTTGCTGTGATTGGTAGACTACGAAATAAAATCAAAAGGGAAGGGTTCAAGAAGCCTAAGGACAAGGATGATAACAGCTGATGTAGCGGGTAGACAGATTTCGATAAACCAGTTCTTGTTTCACCAGAGATACCCTCACAACTAGACAAAAACGGTGCAAGCTCCAAGGGATGAAGGATTTTCAGACCGGAGACGCTCATTTTAGGCACCCAATTCTAGCGTAGCGTAAGATGAACACCTCCAATTGAACTAGGCACAGTTTTGGGTTCAGACTAACCATGCACGATGACCTACAATCAATAGACCCCCAATGGTATGAACCAAAAATGCATCAAATACCCCTCCACACTTCACCATTAAAATCCCTGCACTCTAAAATTAGCCAGCTGTAAGAAACCATGCAAACAAACTAAAACAAAGACAACAAACACCATATTTCAATGTTCATATATTTGCTTCAGCTGCCATTACAACAATTTCTGCAACATCTCTATGCTATGCCTAAAATCTAACCTATTTTAACTCTAAAATCTAACTACAAAATTCTAACCAACAAAATTCTAACCCTTTACAAAAGAAAGGCCTCTGCCTTTATAGAATTTACAATTTTGAATCGAAGGGCAGGATTGACTGCATCCAAGGGCTGCAACCTGCCATCCAGAAGCTGGCAGCCTTAACCCATGCCCATTAAACTCTCAGTCATCTATCCAACCACTATCTCAACTACCTACAATTGCCTGGATTCAATTTGAGTCTATCCAGTAGTTGGACATAACTATCCACAACTGACCTTTTTCCCCTTTGTTTCAAAATATCTTGAGTGGGGCCCACAGGCAGTTTTATAATAAAATAGTTTCAATTTTCAGAAACTGAACTTTTGGAATTAAATCCAGCTGTGTATTTCTCGAGAATGCATAGACTTGCCGCATTCAGAGTGTTCTTCGGTCTTTGGTCCTGGTGGTGGACTTCAGCTTTGTGGTCTGGTGGCACAACAACACGCTTCCCAATGCTCGGTTCAGATCTCGCGCTCCTACATCTTCTTCTTCAGCTTTTAGTGCCTGACTCTTTGATGTTTCAGACCTTCTCCTGGTTCTTCGGGACGATGCCTTCGACCTACGAACAATCAATCTCACTTTAATAAATCAATTTGAAAAATTAAAATTAATTTGACAAACATTAAATTTTAACGTTTGGCTCGAGATGAATCTTTAAATGTTTTTCGCTTGATAGAGGTGAAATGTGAGATTTTATTTTAAATGCTCATTTGCCTCTCTCTTTGGAATTTCGTGCATATTAGGCAATTTGAAACCCCTAAGCATTTTTTGAATTTCGGCCTTTGAGGATTTCGACTTATTAGATTTTGAGCCAAAAAGGCCTTTTGCAAAGTTATTAAAATGCCTCTCTTCTAACATCTTCACGATTCCGGCCTAAAAGGCCATTTTGCCAAATTTTAAGTGATTTCGGCCTAAAAGGCCTTTTTGCCAAATTTTGAGTGATTTCAGCCTAAAAGGCCTTTTTGCAAACTTTAAGTGATTTCGGCCTAAAAGGCCTTTTTGCAAACTTTGAAGTGATTTCGGCCTAAAAGGCCTTTTTGCAAACTTTAAGTGATTTCGGCCTAAAAGGCCTTTTTGCAAACTTTTAAGTTAAAACGCCTTTACTTCTCATTTTTGCTTTTTTGAGTTATAAGGTCATTTTCGGCCCAAAAGCATATTTATGAGCTTGAAGTGGTTTTTGGCCTGAATGGCCTTTTTGCGAGTTTGTTCATTTGTCATTTTCGGGCGATTTAACTATTTTGTGAGATTTTTCAGAGGGCATGAAACTTCCGAACTTTATCCTTTTGCTCATTTTGCTAAGTGAAATTGGGTTTCTAAGGCAACTCACGCGAGGTTTACTTCAAAGCATTGAACACTTCCTTCATTTCTCTCCTACTACGCGGGCAGACCAGACTCAAAGCATTGAACGCTTCCTTCATTTTGTGTTGCAGCTTTTGGATCAGGCTTCTCCTTGTGTTTGTGGTTTCTATTCTTTCAATGACGTTTGCTGTTTGTGGTGGATCTCCTTTAGTAGATTGGGTTGTGGTGTGGAGGGTTTGCCTTTTGCTTGATTTGTGGACCTTGTGCTTCTTTGTTTCTATTTTTTTCATGAGGGGTTCTATTGCTGCTCTGGCTCTCATCTTATTTTCCATGTTTATGTTTGAGAGCCTGTTGATGGGCTTGGTTAGGGTTTGGTTCTCTATCCCTCTTTTCCCCTTCTTTGCCAGTTTTATAGAGGTGAATGGCTCTTCTATTGAGGTGGAGAGTGGTAGGTTGGGTGAAGTTGGATGGAGTCTTTTGGGGGCTTTTGCTGCCCTATTTCTTGAAGTTCTGGGAGCCTTTCTAAAACCCAATATTCCAGCAAACTTGGATTTTTTTGATCTCGTCTCTAGATCAGGTGGGGTTGAAAGGTGTTTGGCTTGTTCAGTTGGTGGTCCATTTATCTTCAGTTCCTATTGATGTGGAGAGAAGTTGTGTTGGAAGGTAGTTGAATTTCAGATGGATTGTCTCTGTTGGTTTGAACTTGATGGTTTTGGGAGCCAAGTCAAAACCCAATATGAAGGTTTGGGGAGCCTTTCAAAACCCTTTGGTTCTAGATTGTTCCTTTATGCTTATCTTCAAGAGACTGGTTGTTATGGTTTCGAGATCCTTGCTAAAACCTAATGCTCAGGTTATGGGTGCCTGGGAAAACCCTTAAGGAAGCCTTGATAAAACCCTTTGATTTTATTGTATTGACATCTTTTGGTGGATCGTTTCGGCCTCCTTTTTTTCACGTCGTTCTTCAATGATTATTCTTTGATGTTAGGTTGAGGTTGGGTTGCTGGTAGTGTATGTTGTATCTTTTGGCAGTTTTCTTCTTTGGGTTCCGGATCCGTACAAAATCCAAGGTTTCAGGTCCCTTCCAAACTTGTTGTATGGGGTTTCGGGTCCCCTCAAAACACTGTTTGATCCTTAATCAAAAACTTTATTTCACTTCAAATATCCATTGTTCAATTAATAATTTAATTCACAAAGAAATATAGATGCCGAATGAGGTTTGATTGAAGGAATAAGTAGAGGAACGTGATGGGAGTTTTAAGATGTAACTATTTCCTTCCTTTTGAATCTCTAAGTAGTATAATACTTGTGATTCATCAAGTTTGGATGCAACAGACATACCCTTAAATAGATGTTAAATGACATAAAATAGACTCAATTTTTTTTCCACAAAATGCACTAATGGTTTGAATTTTTGTTGCCTTAGCCATTTGCCCTAGTCATCTGTTTGTGTCAAAAAAGTTTGTCACAAGAAAGGAGTGAAGAAAAAAATTGTTTCATATTTCATCCTTAATGTTTGACCAAGTTATTTGGAATCATGATTTCTTATGAGTAACAACGTTTTTTTGTTAATTTTAGTGAAAAAATTGCTGTAATTATTAACAAAAACTCGACACCTAGTTTTTGTCATGGTTACTCTTTTGTAGATTTCTCAAGCACTCATAGGATCTTTTAACTACGGTCCTAACCATGATCTTTTGAGGGTTTCCCTTCAACCATGAATTCTCCCTCATTGAATGGGCTGGAAATACTTGATATCTATTACATTTTCAATTGATGGGTAAGCTTGTTGTTAGTCTTTGCATCCCAGCGTTTTATTTTATACATATAAGAGGGTAAGTGGATTGTGATGTCAAAAGTCCAAGGCTCGATGCCACTGTCTTCTCTTTTCATCCATCTATTTGCAATCAATATAGTTAGAAGTTAGAACACATCAGGTTCATAATTTTCTATTTATAAGTGGTAGAGAGCCTTGATGGAATTTCTCTTCTTCAAAGCATTGCTGCAACTCCAGGTTCCCTAAATTAGGTGGCTCCATGGTACCTGTTGATGTGTTTTTCATGCACATGCGAACACAAAATAAAATACCAAGGTATCTTATCCTCTCTTGAACAAAGTTTCCCCAAATGCTGAAGATTTCACCTAAGGATCATTCGAGAAGACTCCGAGGTTCTTATATGTAGGGTCTCTACGTGTGGATAAGCTCTTGTGGTATGTTGTGATTATGCTGGAATCACAAGGGGACTTACATTCGACTGCTTGAGCATTTAATTTGCTGGAACTTGAATCCTATCTACTAGCTGGAAGATAAAGAAATGGCAAAAGCATAGGGTTTAAAGAATCTATTCTAGGAGCTAGAATGCAAGGATATAGATGAACGACTAGGTGGAGTCCTACTGGGTTAGGTTTCACCATCAAACTGAACAACTCAACACCAGCTTAGTGCGATCTTCTAAGGGATGCTTCGAATATGTTCAAATCGTACACCATCAGACACTGATCACCATTCAAGTTAATGCATGAACAATAGACGCGTAACGACTTGAGATTAAGCTCATTCTATGCCAGTTGACCACGCAAGGCGCACTTACAATCAGCAAGAGGCTAGTGGTTTGGACTAGGCGGATTCCACGCGAGTCCATTCAATAACTTCCTTCATTCAATCTTGCGTTTGCCCTTGCATTGACCTTGATTGATCTTCCTTCATCCTTGATGCGATGAGTGATGTACCTCCTTGACTCCCATGTGTTTGATGAGGCCTCTTCACGATCAAGTGACTCCTCCTCTGGTAGCATACTTCGCCTTGAAGTGCTTGTAAGATCCTTCTTCTCTGTCATCCTATGATTTTTCCATGTGGTAAAATGAAGATCTTGAGGATAGCTTGCAACTCCTTGAACACTTGAAGTCTTCCAATGCTTTAGAAGCACCTTGAGTCCTCCTCCATGCATTTGAAGTGTCCTTGATTATGATGGAACTTGAATAGGTCTTCCTTGTCCTGGCCTTTTCCTCCTCCATCTTGGTTTTATTAATCTACAAAACAAACAAAGGATGATTAAGTATGCATGATATATTTGTTCTAACATGATATTTCTCACCTTAAATCATCAACAAGAAGGCATCAGAATGAAATTTGCTCAAGATCCTCTCCAAGGACAGGCCCTATAGTGAAATTCGCTCTGGACCCTTTGGAAGGGTCAAGAGCGAAATTGGACAAAGTTGCTCAATTAGACCTCATTTTCAACCTTACCTTACCAAGATCAAATCGTTCGCCTTCAAAATTGTTTAGGAATGGGTTTTTCTCAAGGACTTAGTCAAAACTTTAGATCTCCTAGGAATTTCGCTCTGGACCCTTTGGAAGGGTCAAAGGGTCCAGAGCGAAATTTGCATTTTAGCTCAATTTTCATCATTTCTTTGCCTCAAATCTCTTCTCAAGGCAAGAATACATCAATCTTATGCCATAGGGACAAAATCTAGGCTTGAAACAAGGAGCAAAATAGTGTTTTAAGAAATTTCGCTTGGGACCATGGCCAAGGACAAAACCTATAAGGAATTTCGCTCTGGACCCTTTGGAAGGGTCAAGATTGAAATTTGTGATTTAGCTTCAATTCCATCACTTCATTGCTTTAAATCACCTTTCAAAGGCAAGTACATATTAATTCTTTCCCAACCATGCCTTAGCAATCAAGATCTTGGTCTCAACAAGGAGCAAATAGGGGTTGTAGGAAATTTTGCTAAGTTTGCATTTTAGGACAAATTCTTCACATTTTGTGACCACCACTTACTCAAATGCATGCCTAAGGATGCTTCTAAGTTCAATCCACCTCAATCAACACTAGGCTTGATACAAAATTGGGAGCAAAAGGAGTTTTTAGGAATTTCGCTCTGGACCCTTTGGAAGGGTCAAGAGCTTGAAAATTTTTCGCTTTGGACCCTTTGGAAAGGTCAGGAGCGAAATTTGCATTTTAGGACAAATTCTTCTACCTTTTCACTCCTCAATTGCTTCCAAGGCATGATGACACCCTAACTAAGGTTTCAAGGCACAAAATTTAGTTCAAATTTGAAGCAAAGGGAGGATAAATTCAGTTCCTAAGGCATGTATATATCCGTCCTCTCTCCACCATGTCCTAGGAACAAAGATCTTGGCTTGAATAAGGAGGAAAATAGTGTTTTAAGAAATTTCGCTTTGGACCCTTTGGAAGGGTCAGGAGCAAAATTCATGCTTTACTTGATTTTCCTTCACAAAACTACATTTCTCATCCTTTAATCATCAAAAACAAGCCTTTTGCCTTGAAGAAATGCTTGGGAATGAGTTAGTTTGTAGGTTGGAGCAAGGTATAATGCTTCATGGAGAAATTCGCTCTGGACCCTTTGGAAGGGTCAAGAGCAAAATTTCTCAATTAGGCTCAATTCTCATCCTTTTCACTCTTCTTTCCTTTAGACTTGATCTTTGATCCTTTTCTCTGTCATGCATGACCACTATTCAATGTCCTTAGTGAAGAAATAAGTCTTTTGGGGAATTTCACTCTGGACCCTCTAGAAGGGTGAGGAGCTTGAAAAATTTTCGCTCTGGACTCTTTGGAAGGGTCAGGAGCGAAATTTTGCTTTTTGCACAAATTCCTCACTTTTCCTCACTTCACTCTGTTTCACACATCTATTCTCTATTCATACGTCTTAAGGACAAGGTTTTTTGATGCAAATTAGGACCAGGAAGGGAGATATTAGGAAATTCGCTCTGGACCCTTTGGAAGGGTCAGGAGCGAAATTTGTCTTTTAGGTTCAATTTCTTCATTTTTCCTCAACTTTGCTCTTAGACTTGGTTTTTAGATCCTTCCTTCATCTTAATCAAGTCCATTTGCCTTCAAGGTGATGTCAATTCAATACTTTTGATGACAAATTAGGTCTTTCCAAGGATTTCGCTCTGGACCCTTTGGAAGGGTCAAGAGTGAAATTTGTCTTTTAGGCTCAAATCTTGACCTTTTCATCAAATTTCCATATCCAAGCTTATCCAAGGCGTCTCCAAAGGTGAACTCAAGCTTATTTCCCCAAATCTATGCCTTAAAGTGAAAGTTTTGTCTAGAATAGGAGTCAAAAGGGAGCTAAGGAAGATTTCGCTTTGGACCCTTTGGAAGGGTCAGGAGCGAAATTTGCAAAATGCTCAAATTCTTGACCTTTGTCCAAATTTTCAAGTCTAGACTTGGTTGTTAGGCATTTCCAAGGGCAAAATTGGACAATTTTATACCAATCAATGCCTAGAGCTTCATCATTCATCAACTGGACCAATCTCAAAACCTCAAAGGGAAAATCCTTGATGATACTCACTCACAAACCTTCATTGACTTCCTCAAACTCAAACAAGACATAACCTATCAACAAGAGCAAAGCCTAACCTAGAGAAGGCTTACAAAGAAACCCTGACCTGGACCACCAACTGACCCACCTCAACTCAAGCAGAGCCTGCTATCCTAATGAACCCCCTGGCAATCCTCCAATGCAAAGGCTAATAGCCAAGACCAGACAACCAAGCAAAGAAAACTAACCCTAGAAAGCAAAAAGTAGGGGTCCCCATTTGCAATGGGGCGATGTGTAAATACGTCACAACAGTACCCTGGTTTCAATCTTCTTTAGGATTAGAAATGTTCACAACAAATTGCCACACTACTAAAGATTGCTAGAAATATAATCACATACCATGAACATAACAAGAAAATATAAGAGCTGTCTTTATTGCATCATTTATTTTACAAGAAAATATAAGAGCTTTCTTTATTGCATCATTTATTTTACAAGAAAAGCTTGGTATAGGGAGGATCTATTATATTAGCACTCTTAAACTGCCATTTGCTTGACTATTGTTTGAGTGTTGTCTCTGTATCTGTCAATTAAGACATAACCATTGAGCTTGCTATCATTTTGATTTGAGTTTTATGAGTTAGCCTTTTCTTGTATTATGTCTCATGTTCTTGAGGTCCATTTCCTGATGGAGCTACAACCAAACTGTCTGACATGTGGGGTTAGCCATATAATGTTTGGATTTCTTAAAGCTTTTGTTGGTTCCTCTTTCAAATTTGCTGTTTGTTTTAATTTATATTTTCTGATTACAATTGAAGCAAGTACTTTGCAATATTGATTGTAATTTGTAGTATGCATTCCTACAATAGACTTTCGGAGTTCCGTTAGTGTTAATGGTTTACTATGTCTCACATGCTAGAGAGGCAATCTGTTGGAGCTAAAATCTAATCAAGACTATGGTTTTGGTGGATGTTTCAGGTATGGAATCGGTTTATTAGATTTGAACAAACATATGGTGATCTAGCGAGCATGTTAAAGGTATGCATTGTTTTACTGTTAGTTTAATTTTCTTATATATTTATACTGTGCTATGTCCTGAAATGAATTTGAAATATCTTTATGATCAAGAGTTTGGCACCTAGAAAATTGTATTAATATAGCTTAAAAATATTTGATTTCTTATGGTACATAAATAGCCTGGTAACATGTTTACTTTTGAAGGATCAAAGTTGCATAGTTGCTTTACTTTTGATCAAAGTTGTTTGGTTGGTGTGATTAGCAATTTTGATTACAATGCAGAGTCAGGAAGTTTTTGATAACTACCATTCGGAGGGCATCCTATATCAGTTTTGTGTCATTTGGATTTTTCGCATGGTTCTAATTGACAGTCCTCCCTCTGACAATGAGCTTTATACTTCCTGGTTGGTTTGATTAGTTATTTTAATTAGAAGGCATGGTTAGGAAGGCTTTTTGGTGACCACCATTGGGAGGGCATGCTAGACCAGGTTTCTTTTACTTGGATTTTGCATTGTTCTGATTGACAGTCCTTTACTGACAACGAACTTTATACTTTTTAGCAGGGAAGAAAAAAATTATGTGATGTAGGCTGGCCTGACAATGAACTGTGTGAGTAGGACAGGAATTTCACTGAAAGATGCATACCATATAAATTTGAGCAATGTGTCTGCTTGTCCAATCAGGTAGGGGAGTTAAGAAAAAATTAATCAAGTGTTAGGAATACTTCCAATGAACAAAATGCTATTTGTAACAAGGAAATGCTGAAGGTAGAGAAAGACTAGTCATCTGAGATTTTTTTTTGCCACAAGTACAGCAAAAAGCTTCTATGGAATTGCTTGTGTTTTAGTATATGTGGAACCTGAATTTCTTTACTGTCTGATATATATCAGATTATCCTCGAAAATTGTTATCAAGAATTGATGTTTAGAATTTCTTGGATAAGGAGCTCTTTTACTATCCAGACCAAGATTTTATGTGCTCCATCTGATTTCTGTGCACACCATTTGCCATATTCATACACTTGTGGGTGACTGTAAATTTCACATGTCAAGCATCCTTTGGGTCCTCTAGGTCAAGTGAAATCCTTCCCTTTCATTAAGTGCCTAAGGCTCTCTCAATTTGGTCAAGTTCCTCACTCTACCATTTGTCTTCAATGCTATTTGCTTTTTGTCTTGCTTTGGGTTGTAGTCTTGTGCCTTTGAGCCAATACTTCGTCATCTTTAGGCCAGTGAAGAAAAGAGCAGTCTTAAGACTTTGTTCATTTCAGTTATTCCTTTACAATCTAGTCCTTTTGTTAGTTAAATTGTTATTATAGCAGATGATAACTATCCTTCCTTGCTACCTCCTTTTATTTTTTTTCAAAATTCTCATCTGCAAGAATTTAACAAGGACTTGGGGTTTGAGTCTTGCTGGGTTTGTCAATAAAACTTGCTGGGTTCAGTTCGACGTGGTGAATAATTGTAAGCACTTTCATGTTGAAGCAAAATGTTTTATTTTCGTCTTCAATAGGTGCATTCTTAGTGGATCAAATTGATTGGTGGCTCATTCGAAGTGCACTTTGAAATGATTTTTTGATGGTTGGTTAAAAGCAATAATGTTATGCATCATGAAGCCATGTGGCTTTGAAGGCATGAATTTGGGCTTGGTGTCGAGGGCTCCTCTCCTTGATCCTACCCTATATCACAATAGGGAATGTACAAAGGCCTTGCCTATCTACCCCTTTCTAGGGGGAAGAGATTGAGGAGAAGATGAGTTGTTGATAATTGAAATTTTAACAATTTCACAATTAAAAACATAGAAAACAAAAGGCAATTGTGGCTCCAACACAAAGCAGGGAATGAATTTCAATAGAAAGCATGGAAGGGAAAGGCAAATTTGGAACCCAATTGATCATCAATTTAAACACTTACACAATTGGAAACTCAATAAATAAAAGCCACTTGTGGCTCCAAGACAAAGTGAGGAAATAACTTTAGAGCCCAAAACACCATCTAGTCTTGTCTAAGACCCAAAGGGTGAAAATCTTTCCAAAATCGCAATGAAAATCCTATCTTGGAATGTTAGGGGTCTTAATTCTTATAGCAAAAGAAGCTTAGTCAAGCATCATCTAAGTGTACATTAGCATATATTATTTTGTTACAAGAAACGAAGCTTGGGCTTGAGGAGTTAATCATTGTAATGACCCCATTTTAGGGTTCTGTAATGTTGCAATTGGCTCTGACCTTCTCGGTGGTGTCTGGGAAGTTATTCGATGTTGCTAGTGAGCGCAATTAGTCTTGAGAACACTTATCCCACTTTCTGGGGCAATTTTTGGCTTCTAGTGTATTCTCCAACAATCTTGGAGAGGATGTATATTTTTAGCACCGAGTTGGCCTCATTTCTCATTATCCTTCATCGAGATTAGTCTAGTGTAGTTAGATTTTGATTTCGATGCTTTTCGACAATTTTTGCAAAATGGGTGCATTAATAGCTTTATTTTCTATGTTACTCTGAGTTTCCGGGACGAAGACAGTTGGGGACTTGGGTACGTGTTTCCGGGACGGTGATTTTTTTTTGCCAATTTTGGGGATGGCTAGGGGATGGCAAACGTGACGTTTATATAAAAATTGAGAAAATTAAAATATATAGGGAAATTCTAAATATTCATACGAAAACATGGATAAAACATGCACATATCCATTATAGAACCTTAACATATAAGTACTAGCAGAGTTCTTATGGCAAATTTGTGTTAAATTGAGAGTCAAAGTCAAATTGCTTATAGAATTCATTGTCAAAATTCACTGTCTATATGCAGAAATTATGGGGACTTCCTCTTGGAGTCCCCTATCTCTGGGACATCCCTGAGATGGGGATGCGTGAAAAAAACCGTAGTTTATTTTATTTCTAAGGTTGCTTAAATTTTATCAAAATATTTTAAAGGCTCCTTAGTGTCATAGCTCCTCGAAACAGGGATGAAATGTTTTAACTCAAATGCTTAAAACTGAGACCTTGCATATCAAATTATCATTATTTTAATAAAAAAGGTCTTTTCAGAGCTAAATTGAGTAAAAATTAAAAAGGTGGATTTAAAATTGTGATTTCCCAAAAGTTTGGCGGAAAAAGTATGAAAGACAGTTTAGGGGAGCATTTGGCAGTATGCAAATTATTTTATCCTCTCGAATGGGTTGGATTGAACTTTGTTTGTTTCAAACTTTCAATCTTCTAGAGGATGGAAACCTTGTTGAAGAATATTGGCTATGGTGGTGAGAGATCCTCCCTTGTCAATGCAGTGAGATTCAATCGAAGTCTCAGTTTGAGCATAAAGATTTCTGGTTCAATTGGAGAAAACAAGTTTTGGGAGCAAAAGATTCGTCTATTTAGAGTTCTAGTTTTACAAGATTGTCGGTTAATTAATTAATATTTCTCTGCTGGGTAAATAGATTGGAGTTATTATGAAAATTGATGCCAGCAAAGTTAATAATTTATTTAAAGTATTTTATGTAGTGGGCACTCCAAAGAAATTTTGTCATGACCTTAGTGCTTAATATCTTGACATTGCATATCAGTGAAGACACACAAAAGGAGGTGTTTTTTGGAGTTTCCTGGGAATATGTACTTTTTTAGCTTGTCGATGCCCTATTTTGAAGCCAACAAGAAGACAAAGGGAATCGTAAGGGAATTGAGGATGCAGGTCAAGGTTGGGACTAGCGCTAGAGGACAAAAATGAATAAGACAAAAGAATGGGAATCACTAAGAGAAAATGAGGACATGACTCATCTAGCATGAATCGTAGCTCTGTTATGTGTGCCATTGATTAGTGGAAAATCATGATATATGGCTGCCTCTGTTAAAGGAAATCTTTGGCAATGGAGAAGACAAAAAAATCCTATTGTGTTGGCCACCAGCTTACAAGGCATAGTGGGACGTGGGAACTAATGGAACAGGACGTAGGCTTCTATCTTGCTGGATTAAAGAATATTATCAGACGTGGGCGTGCTTCTCCCTTGCCAACGATGGAGTTTGGTCGGACTTGTGCATTAGGATCAGAAGATTCTGTAGTAGTTGGAATCTAGATAGTGGCATGGGCATAAAAAAATGAATAACAAAGAGATTGTGGACAGTGCCTGACCTGGCATGATTTCCTTGGTACCTTGTGATTAGTTTGGACTGCAAAAATACTCTCTAGTGTGATGTGGAGCTGTATTTGTCTCGGGGACAGCATTTTTAAGTGTTTCATGGAGCAGTTAATGAAGGAGAGCTGTGAGTTAATTTTCTGTATTTCGTACATACTGTAATCTGACATTAAGAGGTCAGATTTAGACTTCTTTACCATTGTTTTTCTCATTTCTGTAGCAGCTCTCCATCTTATGGTACCTCTGTAAATATGGAAAATAATGACAAATCTGAAATTTCTGATTGTAAATGAATGTTTTTGTTAATTCTTATCAAGTTTTTTAGATGCATTGTTTACTTGGTCTGAAATTAATTCCAACTGAAACTTCCATATGAATTTTCATGCAAAATGATTGACAAAATACTTCATTTGGAAAGAGTGTAAAAGCCCAGTAAATACCAGTGTGGGATTTACAGTATGTTATGTAAGTTCTTTCGAAATCGGTAAGCTATAACAAAGGACCCTTATTAGCAATGTGTATGCAAAGTGTTTGACATAATGCCTAAACCGTAAATCATTGGAAGTTAGATATTAAGGTACAAAATTTTTCGGGATAGCAAATATTGGTTGATAGTTATAATCACTCTCCTTAAAAGATGGAAAAAATGGAAGGATACTTTTGCTAGAGTAGATGGTTCTTTCATGTTCGCCTTGGTTCAAATACTTAGTG
The DNA here is from genome assembly GCF_030272615.1 of Cryptomeria japonica. Lineage (NCBI taxonomy): Eukaryota > Viridiplantae > Streptophyta > Pinopsida > Cupressales > Cupressaceae > Cryptomeria > Cryptomeria japonica. Next base: position 349,769,075 of record NC_081413.1, read on the forward strand.
GATATTGAGGATATTGGACATGAGCCTAATTGGCAACTTTGTCAGTGAGATACTTATCCACAAATTACAAATTCTTTTTATGGGATCATCTCTCCTTGATTTTGGAAACACTGAATAACAAACTCTTCATCCTACGGGTATACTTCAACAACATCTTTAGTTTGAAAATAACCAATGAGATATTTCTAGGTTGACACAATTTTAGTTAGATTTTGTTTCTTTTGTGAGTTGTTGCAAGCTTTTGGTGCAATTATAGTTTCTAGATTTGGAGTAATAGGAGTGTGATGTCCCCATAATAGTGATTGATATCTGAATATACTGATGTATCAGTTATTTAATTATATGAGTTTATGACTGAAAACTCTTTAGTATTATGTAATCAGTTTCATAAACATAATATTTAGATTATTCCACACATTTACATTATTAATATATATCCATTAAATATTACATAATATTAATATTATTATTTACATGGTAATCATAATGAAATATTGATAAGGCAACAATAACTAATAAGACTGATAAAACATTAATAAACAATATAAAAGAATACTGTGGCAGACAAGATCTGACATGCGTCAGATCTGTCTGCCTTCCCATCCATTAAATAAACCATACATGAAGACGGCACCTATATTAAGAAAGTCTTAAGATCAAAATGGTAATTGATGATCACATGTTTATTATGGAAATCGCTAGTTAAAAGTTTAAGTCAGCGTGGCTAAGACATTTAAGGGTTAATAATCAAGACTTCATCAAATTAATCATGCAGTGACTATGGTACAGACCGATGGCCTTTCAATGACTTCGTAAAGGATGTAAAATATATTTCAACATAAGTAAGGGAGCAGTCGAGAGTATTAGTCTCCCAGAGATATGAAAGAGGGTGTCGAAGATAGTCAATTAAGGCTTATCACCACCTAGGATTAGGCCAGCGATTATTATTCTTTAAGAAGCGATTAAGAAAGGACAAATAATCATTAGCATTGTCAAAGAAACTTAAGTCAAAGAGGTGCGATGCCTTATTCTAAAGCGGTTGCGATTATAATAAAGTCACAACTCTTCATTGATTGAAGAGTCACAACTCTAAGTGGAAGGAAGTTATATAAGGAGGATACTGCGTGGGAGACAAAATTAGAAAACTCAGATTATAGACAGCAAAGAAAAAGTGACAGTTCAGGTATGTTTGCATACTCAGATTTAGTGGAAGGATTGGGTTTTTAGTATGTTATTAAACATGTAACTGCATCTACTCCAAACCAAGTGTCATAACAGCACTGTAATTGCATCAACTGTAATCTTTGTATTATGATAATATTCTATACTGCATCTAACTGAATTCATATAACACAATAGCAGTATGAATTGCACCCTAGTTAAGTGAACTGCATTATTCTCAGTACCTTTGATTCTATAATTCGAATATCTGTCAGTCAGTATAATACGATATTTAAGTGAACAGGTTCTTTCCATTCATTTAGCAACTATAATGTTAATAATATAAGGATTACCTAAAACACAGATCATTTCTTGTCTCAGTAAGAATTTTTTTGGCAACTAGGTAATGGATTTTATTTAATACGTTAGTGATTAACTATTGGTCACTGTAATTTCTGAATATTGATAATTCTCAGTATGGACACTTTAATCTGGAGAATGTATTAATTCATAGAGTCAATAGACTTCCAAATGATGTCACTAAACTAATGCTCTACAATCATAGTAATACTAATAACATACATTGTTCATAAATGCCCTTCCAGGGAAGTGAGGGGATCTGCAGGGGGGTAAATTGCCCACCCAAGTAGATCACCTACTGTGTAATGATAAACCAGTAGGCCAGGAGGGCAAGTGACTGCTCCTGGGCTTGGGTCTGGCAAAGGTGAACCACCTCTACCATCCACTGGCTCTCTGGAACGGGTGATGAATTAATTAATTAAGAAGTCTGAATAGATATGTCTGCCTTCCCAAGGAGAAGGGATCTGTAGGGGGGTCGATTTGCCCACCCAAGTATTCCACCTACTGTGTGAGGATGTGTTAGCACATATTTTTACAAAATATTTTGTGCTATATGGAGGCCTTTTCTTTTATCATATGAGCATTTATTGCTGGTTTGCATGTGCAGGAACCTTAGTAGCATGAGTAAAGTTCTCTAAGGATCAGCTGTTTCAGGAATGTCAAGGTATCACTTGGGCACACTAAGGGCATGCACTAAGTATAGACTGCACAAGGAATCCAGTATGTAAGCATTTATCAGCGGAGAAGTCATTATGGTATAATCTAAGATTGTTTTCTAGTATTTATTAGACCCTGTTGGATAGTTGGGATCACTAATTTTCAAGGTGGATGGCTCATTTGTTCAAAATTGCAAAATTTCAATTATCGGCATGACATATACCGATGAATCAAAGGGTAGATTCATTAGGGCACTTAAGTAATATTCAGCACGGTGCGCGCTCTTGGAAAATCATACCATCGGGATAGCTTGTTCCGTTGAGGCAGAAGGTGGGTATTTTCTATCGGCATGTATCGACTTATTGGAAATAATGAAACAACTCTATCTCGATACCCGATAACTGAAGGGAACTGAAGGCGGGCCCATCAGAGAAAAAGACCATATTGGAATAGTGCAAAAATAGTTAGGCCGATCCCCGATGACATGGAGAATCGGAAGGCGGAACCATCGGTGTTACCTACACCGATAAAACAAACTCGGAAGTATAAAGCATAAAAGTGCATCGGAGACTCATTGGGACTTCGGGAGGAATAGAAAAAGGCTATTCCGACCCCCGATGAAGATAAAAGCGCCTGCGGGGATATTGGTGTAAATTATACCGATAAAGTAAACATTAAGTGAGGACTCATCGGGACATCAGAAGAAGAAATTTTATGCTATGCCGAATCCCGATAGCACTGTTGGGGTGGATGGTGAGTTGCAAGGAGTTCTTCGGGGTGAGTTATGCCGATGACGCAGGGAGCTTAGTCAGAATGCAGACTGATATATTGAGATCATCGGGGCATTGGAGGGACATAAAATGAACTATGCTGATACCCGATGGGTTAAGTCCAAAGGCAGATGCGTCGGGGAGAGTTATGCCAATGGATCGTGAAAACAAAAAGCAAAACCGAAACTGAAGGAGTGCCCATCGGGATAAAGTGAACCATTGGGATAGGAGAAAAATTGCTATCATGAGACTCGATAAGTCGGTCGGGATAGCTTGTGCCGATCAGAAGGTAGGAAGCAGTAAAGTCATAACAGATGGCCCCAAACAATTGAATCATCGGGAAAAGTCTTGCTGATTAGCCGTTGAAGGTCTTGATGTGAAAAACTGACAAAATGGCTTCCATTAAATGCATCCATTGAGTAGGTCCGATGCCACATGAAGCAGATCCATCAAGATTGTAGTAATTAAGTACAAGATTGGACTCCCTGGGGATATATAGCTAGTGTTGCATAACAACATTTTGCACAAAGTTATTGCAGAAAGTTATCAGGTGTTCATTAAGAAATATTTTGAGTTGCTAAGCATAGAGCAGAAGAATTTGCAGAGATGGAAGGGTCAAGCTCAAAAGGGAAGCGTAAGGTCGTTGAAATATCTAGTAGCACGTCAAAAAATCGAAGGGTGAAGTTAGTGAGGCTCGAAGGAAATTAAATCAAGACATGATAGATTAGATGGGCTCTCCAGGAGCTAGGTCACGCAGAGCTAAGGTGAATTTGCCTATTCACGACCAGTTGGAAGACAGATACAGAGAAATTGGAGATGTATTCACAATAGCGCGAGGGCACGAGCTGTTTCTTTTTCATTATCTCCGCAGGGATGAGCCCATGCCAATTTCAAACCCGTGTAGTACCAATATGGGTAAACTCGTGGTACCTAATGTCTTTGTAAATATTGATTTATTGAAGCTCCTGGTAAGACATTATGATACAAACAAGCGATGCATTTTGTTGCCCGACGGGACTGCTTTAGTTCACTTTGCAGTAGCCACAATTCAGGAAGTTTTTGCAGTAGATCTGGAGGCGAATGTGCTCTTATCTTTTGTGGATTTGGAAGAGGAATATAGAAAAATGGATACTACATACCAGGGTTGGAACCTCGCTATCCACAAAGCAGAGAAGGGGAGGCTAACAGAGGAAGATGGTCCTCCTTATGATATGACTATTTTCAAGAAATATTTACAGTATACATATATGGCATGTGGTCAGGTTGGAGGAGTTGAAGCTCCTGATGTGGCAAACATAGGACCACTGGTTTTAGCAGCAGATATTCAGAGACATGAGCCTAGAGCTTTTGATTTTGCTTCATACCTGGTGGATAGACTTCATGAAGGCTTCCTGAACTTGAAAGAAAATCCAGACAAGCATTTCAAGCATTATTCGCTTTTAATGCATATTATTTTATTTTATGGGATATTTAGAGGGTTGTGGCCAGAAGGTTTGAATGTAAATACAGTTGGGAAGAATGGATAGGATCAACCAGTGCAGTTATGGGTTTCTCTCTGGGATTACAGATATGTAAATTCTCATTACCTCAAATTTGAAGAATTCTTTGTTAAACCAATTTTCTTGCTCTTTGGTGAGCCTCTGCAAGGATCATTTTCTGAGGATGTAAAGAAGTTTCTTAGGCCTCATGAGCACAAAAATCCGAAGGTTAATCACAATTGGAGTGATTGGTACTCATGCCAAAACTTCACTTTTGTTTGGTGCTATGGATTTGAAGGTTACCCCTATGTGCTACCGAAGCCTGCACCGGACAGGATTGCTTGTTTGGAAATTGTAAGGCAATTAAGTTTCTCTAATGCCAAACATTTCGAAGGTGCACACAAGCAAGCCTTCCTCTCTGGCACACTTTATTTCCTAGATTTTAAAGTTGTATCTACTAGAGCATATGAGACTATTGACAGGAAGCTGGTGGATGAGTACAACCTGTTCCAGCACACATCTAGAACGCATTATGATCCTGAGGGCTACATCCACACGAGCAGGAAGAGACAAGAGTTGGGAGATTACTTTCATCAGGAGGATGAGTTTGAAGACATGTGTAAAAATAAGGAAGTGGAGGAGCTTGTAGAGGTTATGGAGACCTTGGAGAAGAAACTGGAGGAGAGAAGACAAAGACTAGAAAACATTGAGGGAGACCTAGCTCAAAGTGATTCAGGGGAGAACGAAGTAGTTTCCAAGTTCCGTGCACTTGAGAAAGAGAAGGAACCAGAAGCACAGGATAAGCTCCTTGTTGCGCTAAATGCAGAAATAGATGAAAGGATGACAGAGCACACTTCATTTGTTTCAGATGATCAATTCATCAAATCTAAAGAGTTTAAATCCTTCTTATACCACTTCAAAGGGAAGAAGCTGAGGGAAGCAATGCCAAATATCACACCAGAGAATGAGGAGGAAATGTTGCAGAAGCTTAAAGCTGATATTGATGCAGAAATGGAGACAATGATCCCTCAGAGAGGAAGGCGGTTGCTAGTGGAAGCAGGTATTATTCTTTTCCCAGGATGGGATTTGAGTGCATCATTCATTTTTGACAGTTTATTACATGCAGACAATAAAGACTTCAAGTTGAATGTCGAAGGGGTTAATGATATATTCATTGGATCGAGGTATGATCCGGATGAACAAGCAATGTTGTTATGGGCATTGTACCCCCCGAATAAAAGGCCAAAAATCATAGATGTGGATAAAGCTTTTGGTCACATGATGACCTTGAAAGCTGGGGAGGTAGATCCTATGGTCACTGCTGACATAGGTATTAATATCTCAAAATTCAATAAGGCTCAGATGAAACACGAGATAACAGAGAAAAATAAATATAAGGCCTTATATGAAGAAGCCCTTAAGAGGAGTGGGCATCCGATTCCTCAAATTGCTGATTCAGGAGGCCGCTGGAAGAAGAAATTTGAAAAATTAGCTTATGAGCACACTAAGTTGAAGAGGGAGATGAAGAGCATCAGGGCTGATGCTGCTTGTGTATTGATGAGTAAAAGATATGATAACATGGAGAAGGCATTGGATGAATTCTGGGATGTATATTAGAGGAACATGGACAATATGGTTTCTAACACTAGAATTCGAGATAGACTCAACTTGTTGTCACAAGGTGCATCGACTAGAGAAAAGGTGACGAAAAAGGTTCAGGGTTTGCTTGTCACACATTATGAATTTACGAAGGAGTTGAAATCTGAATTTGACGAGTGCTAGCAAATTGTTTAGCATGGGGTTCCCAGTTTGGTAGATGATGCAGGTGTAATTAAGGATAAGACCGTATGGCTTTCTGAGTGTAAGTCTTTACTTAGTGCAGCCCAAGCCATTGCCAAGATGGATATTCTTGATATGAATGACACGGCCGATCAATTTGAGAACTCTTACGTGATTGAGAACGCAGCCAAGGATGCAGTATTCAACGCTACAACCTACAAAGACGCGGGCTATTTGTGGCACATTCAGAAGTGCGGACAGCGGCTGGATCGAAAATCTTAGTTCATTGTTTAGTTTTATGTTTATAGTGCAATTGATGTTTTAGTTAGGCTGTTTAGTTGTTGTTCATTTAGTTGTTTAGGATAATGCAAGGGTGTGTCCTTTCATTCGTATCTCTTAGCATGTGTATTTGTAATGAGTCATTTTGTATGTAAAAGAGAGAGATAGATTTTCATACTGCTTGTAAGGGCTGTAGTATCATGTACTAGAGAAGTCTATGGGAAGGAGTATCTGTTGATGTAAATTGATTGTAATGGAGTACCTTCAAGTGTAGCTTTTGTATGCAATACCTATTCCAGGATTAATACTGTTTCAATTCAAAATATTGTGTATTCTTTCTATGTTGATGAATTAATTCTGTCCTCTTGATAAATCTACTTTTGGGCTTGCTGTAATGTGCCATCACATGATGTTACGCTAAATACGGAATTGGTTTTTCATTATTTATGTAACACATACCAAAACCTTCATAGTGATAGTTAATGCTGTCTCTTGAGTTGATCGAATTGGTTGTCCACAAAGCAACATCTATATCCTTGGATAGAGGCACTGGTCTGTTATTTATCTTCTGTGGGTTGGGATTGTTATGCATAAGGTCCTTATTAGAGAAACATTCTTCTGAATCCTATATGAACTGATTTGTACACGATTTTTGCAAGTCTTAAGAGAAATCATTTTTCATAATATATTCTCATTCATTTCCTTTTATCAACATTTTTCACTGCACCTTCTTTCTCCTCTTTACTCTTTGTGCCTTTATCAACCCATGCATTTGCTGGGCACTTTTGGTTCCTATTCCTCTTGTCCAACTCATTCTTTTTATGCATTCCATGCTTATATTTATTCATTCTAAGCTTTCCAATCTGTCTTCTTTTTCTTTCCTTTTTCCTTTGATATCTTTCCCTTCTCACGTCTTTTTCATCCACAAGTCTCCACAACTCCATTCCACGTTCATACAGGTCATCATCTTCAGTCACATCCTCATCAATTTCATCTCCATCACCAATTCTATTTAAAAATTCAAAAGCATCTTTATTGAAATCTTTTACTTTCACTTGTGTATTATTGACCTTGTAGATGTTCTCCTCAAGCTTCTGCCAACCTGATGCTGCAACTATTTCAATCTTCTCCTTGGGTATTTCATCTAGCAATACTTCGTTTGTTCCATCTTCATCTACATCGCCAATTTCAGTCACTATTATCCTTGTCTTCTCACTTTCATTTATTTCTTCCATGCCCTCCATAAGACATGTTCCTTCTGCAAATTCTATCTCTGTTACACCTACAAACTCATTCTTCTCTTCACATCTTCCATACACTTGAAGTGTTTTTTCTACCATCATATCCGGTAACACCACTTTCAACTATCACATGCTTGGCCACCCACACTTTGTTTTGCTTAGTTTTGGGCTGATGTCTTTCTATCTTTGCACTTGTTTTCCATAACCCATGGTCTAATTTATGCCTTGTAGAATCTTCTTTATGTTTCCCTTCTTCACAACTTGCCTTATGTTCTTGCTGCCCCTTATACTATGTCATGCTCCTCATCTTATGGGCTTGTTGGGTAGCATCAAAACCATTGAAAATACCTGCTTTACACTTTAACTGTTGCCTCTCAGTAACTGGTTTCCTTTGCCAATGTGGTATCCTATAACCATGACCCCAACCACGATTTGGGAACTCCTTTCTTCTTTTCTCCTCTTTAACTAGCATATCTACACACTTTGTTCCACATTTAAGATCAAAATCAATACTCTCACTTCTATTTACCTTTACAATAGGCTGCTGTCTCGAGTCCCCTTCATTCATGTCTTCACTTCTTATCAATTTCTCTACTCTGAGGATTTCTTCATCTGCAACATCTTCTGAAGCATCATAAAACTCTAGGGGCTCTTTGAATTCTTCATTATAATACTAGAAACTATCAACATCCTCCTCATTTTTAGATACTTTATGATGTACCTCTAATGTGTATTGTTTTCTCATGGCTTCCTGGCAGGCTGCTGCAACTTGTCTTCTCACATTCTCATTCTCAACACTTTGTATGGTTGCTTTACTTCCCCTTTCTCTCATCACCTTCAAGGCCTTATTCTTGACCTTCCTTTTCAGGTTTTCCATACTTGCAAACACATACTGAAACACAACATTAGCAAATAGCACAAGAGACCAACATGTCTCCCTGAGTGCCTCCTTCATGGACACTATCCTTTCTTGGTTGCTTCCCTTTTTGAGTGCTTCTTCTTGCACTACTCTGTATTCTTTCTTACTTTCTTTCATGTTCTCCACAATGAGAACTTCTTTCACCTCTTCCTTGACATGATTCTTACTCAGCAACTTTCTGTTGTCCAAACCTTTTCTATCTTCTCTCTTCATGGCAGCCATCTTCTGCCTACTTCGGCCCTTGACAATCTCCTTTATAGGCCACTTAACCTTTTTTCTCATTGGCCAAACGCAAACATTTCTTTGGCTTTTCTCCTCAAGCCATTCCATCACCATAAACTTACACTTCTCGATATCTCTTCTCAAATCCGCCATTTCTTTTTCAAACTCTGTATCTTGTCTTGCCATTTTGGCTTTTATCTTGTCTTTTCTTTTGGGTCTTTCTTGCTTCTTATGCTGCTGCATGTTTCTTTCTCTTTCTTGACTTCTGGATACCTCACCTAGGGCTTCCCTCATTTTCTCTTGCCTAGTCTTTTGGTAACCACGTTCTTCCTCCTAACTTGTTAATTTGAAATGCACAAATCTATAAACTCAAATCTATGAACATCAAATTGCAATCTCCACAATCAATGATTACAACCAATTTTCCCTACCCAAATCTTCTGGGCTCTAATACCAAATGATGACAACGCCTAGCTGATCTCTAGACACATAGGAAACTACCAGCAAATGACAGGGCAATAATGATAGGAAGTCCTGGAATTAACTAGTGAAACAATTACACAACATTCTGCCCTCAAATATGACAGGAACTAGAACAGTTAGAAGTTTCTAAAAACAAAACATATTGGAGGACGGAACTATGAACAATGAACAGATTAAATGGTACAATGTTTACAATAACAAACGCCAGAACAATAACTTCATTATTGCAACTCATATAATGATGATTACATTCGATGACAAATATCTTGATTCAAACATTTCTTGTGGCCTTGCATAGGTCTGCTAGCCTTATCTTTGTTTTGCCTCCATGTCCCTGCGATTCTTCAACATCCTTGTCCTTCGTCCTTATCTCTACACTCTTCCTCTACTATTCTTCACTTTGTTCTTTTCCCAAACCTCCTTAATCTTAACGCTACTTGGCCTATTTGCAACCTCCCTCGTTCCATCTACTCACCATCTCTATGTTCAGGCTCATGAGTCATACCATTTCATTTTACACTGATTCTTCAACAAATCCATCTGCTACCACTGTCATGACGTTTTTCTCTTGCATCAATCTTCCCCTCTTTCACGTATCCCATACAAACTCTTCTCGTTGACCTTCCAACTGTGCTACAACCATTCTGTAATAGATTTGCCCAAAACTGATCGGGCTCCTTCTATATTCAAATCAGACTTTTCTTTCTTGTACAACCCCCTCCGAACTCACACTTCCATATATTTTGTCTTTAAGTCCACCTCTCCGTTTCGCTTTCTAACCATTTCCAAACTGCTCATAACTGATTCTTTAAACTGCTCATTAATCATTCATCTCCTCTTGGCGAAGGCAACCAAGTCGTTAAACTTCCAGCCCTTGTGGTGACAAGAACTATGTCTGCCAACCTAAAACCAGCCAACAAAACTAACATGCCACTAAAACAAAAAATTAACCTGATGCTCCCGCATCAAGATTTATGATAACCTTATGGGCAGATTTATGAAGAACTATTGAGCAAACTTTTGAAGGATTTATAGCAAATTTCGAAGGTGATTTAAAGGACAATTATAGAAGACCTTTCAAGGTGATTTATATCAGATTTCAAGGAAGATTTAGTGGATTGGTTAGAGCAGTTTTTTTGGAAGTCAAAGACTTTGTTGTGATTGAGGTTGGCGCCTGCTATCAAAGAGATTCGTGTCGCTTGCTAAGTCAATGCTCAATTGTAGGGATTGGTGTCTCCAATGGGTTGATGCCTACAAATCATTTAAGAGGGGATTGGTGTCTCTTGTGGATTGGTGCCTACGGAATTTGTAAGAGAAGTTTATATAAGCAATATTTTGCCATGGTTTTCTTCCATAAGGGTTTTCATGTAAATCATGTGTTCATCTTTTGTTCTTGTTGTTATTAATGTTGTAATCTTTAAGGTGAAAAAGTAAAAGATTGAATTATACTGATTCCCACCCCCTCCACTCCCTCCCCCTCCAATATAATCATGTTCTTTTCAAATAATTCAGCAATTTTATGCTGAAAATGCAATGAGCATGGCAATTTTTTGGTCGTAGCCTTCTCTACTTGCTTTGGAAAGGCAGTTTTAAATGCCAACACTGTTTTTGAATGCCCGGTAATGATTTTAAATGTGAGCGTTGAATTTAAATGGCCAACAATGATTTTCAATGCCCAACAATGGTTTCAAATGGCCAAGAATGATTTCAAATGTTTAGCATTGATTTTGAATGCCGAGGCAATGAATTTAGGTGATCAATAACATGAAATTTAAGTAAAATAAATTTGAATGGTCAACAAGTGGTTTAAACACCTTGAATATTTGCAATGCCTTTTTTGGATGTGAATGCAACAGAAAATAGATCGTGTGCAGCTTTTCAAGTGCTCTGGTACAGATCTCTTTTATGTGCCTATAAATAACTTGTCACACCATGAGATCAGATAGTTCTGTTGCTATATTATGTTGCAGAAGGAATTAGCAAAATTTTATTATAAGGTGCAATAATTTATACATGAATAGGCTGGTATATAACAAAAAACATTGGGCATAGCCAACCAACTTATAACTATTTTAAATAATTATGAGTTATGGAGGTTTAATGATACAAGAAATATTATTAACCAATTACAAATGATGTAATACAGAATATTCCAACAAAAATGGCCAAAGAATGATTCACAAGCAAGGAACCAAACAGTCCAAATAATAAGCTACCCTTCTACCAAGTATTCGAAGATCACAAAGGATCTAAAATGCATAACTTAGCAATATTATAGAATTTCAAAATATGGCATCAAAATATCGTTTGAAATAATATCACATATGAAAGAGTAAATTAACTCAAAGAAATAAAGGGGAACACCTTCCCTTCTTTAGAGGGACCAAACAATTGAAGAATAGGCAAACCTTTGCTCTCCAAAGGCTTTGAGCAATGTTCAAAAAATGAGCTTAACCTATCTCCAAACAAAAAAAAAAGAGGGAAATGTCCAAAACACCAAGGAAACATCCACAAGCTTGAAGAATCCATCCACATAAATAGTGGGAAGGATGACATCCGATAGAACAATGGCCACATCCCTCATATAAAACCCCACTAAGGAAATAACTTCCTAAGGTTCTTTAAATCCTCAAACCCCATTAAAGCTACACTCAAGGTTTTCTTTCACCTTTTTAATCCTCAAATTATAACAAATAATCAACTAATAAAATGAGTTCCTTTACATCAGGAAGAAACTGTATCTCGATGAGAAATCAGAATTAACTCAACTCCAACCCAGGAAGTATATCTAAAAAGAATCCAAAAGTAATCCCAAGCCGCTTTAAGCATATTCCACTAAATAAAAACTCAATCTCTAATTCAAGAACTCAATAAATCATTTAAAAACAATAAATGGACTTTTAACTACAAAATTCACACAAAATGAATTAAATCAATAAGCACATTCTTTACAAGTTTCTCAAAGAATTGTGGAAATCAACCAAAATTCACATAGATGAAAAGCCAACTTTATAGATGCAAGCAAACACACTCTAAGAGGCTTATGGTCTCTTGCTAGACAATAGTGACTAGGGAAACCAATGAATAAGGGAAAGGTCTCAAACTTCCCAACAAATGAAGTGAGACAGCTAGGTGATATCCATGATATTTTTCGTCCACATACCTTCCATTGGTCTTACATTTGTATATGTCATGCATACTCAAGGCACAGATCAAATCTTATAACATAGATCATAGCTGAAGTATAGTTAGACAAGTATATTAACATGTTTGCATATATGAATCTCAAGGTATTTATATCATCTCAAGGCTTGCTAATCACACTTATCATCTCTAATCGATATTATCTCAATTATGGATTAATACAAAGTACTAATCACAATTGGTCTCTCAAACAATGGAAAAGCAATACTCTAATCAAAGTCAAAAGCAATACTCTAATCAAAGTCATACAGCTCACAAAATGGCATTACACTAGCCAAATATGGCTCTAAACCATATATATCAATGGATGGATATAATTATTAACCAACAATCAATACCAATTACAGTTTAGCACATACATGACTATAAACATGTCATGTTAAAATTCAATGCATACAACATAAAAATAATGCATCTACCAAATAAGTTCTGGAAACACAATAAGGCACAAACATCAAGAGAGAATTAGGAGATGGCATTAATAACATATCGGTGGGTCTTACTGTTAAGATATAGCCCTCATGAATCTAACTAATGGTAAATCGGTTATTATCTCGAGAGTGATATATTAACAGAGCATACAGTTTGGAAATTAAACATAAACAAACTAATTGTTATGAACGGTTGCCTCCGTAGGGACATGTCCATACGTGGCAACTGCATTTAAACCGGATTCAATGATGGAGACCATCAATAACTCATGGCAATCAGTCTTCCAGAATCCCTGTCATTATTCTTCGATCCATATTTAACAATATGGTATCAGAGCCAGCATATTAAGAGAATAAATTAGACAGCCATATTACTCATAAGCATTTATCGGAAGTAAATAACAAATCAATGCAGAGGCTATATACGCAGAGGATACATCCGACTAAGAAAATATTCAAAATGTCAAGTAATATGAGAGTGGAAGATAGACTCGAAGGAGCCTCCAACTTCGTTTCCTGGAAGATACGAATCATTGCCATTCTTGAAGAACTAGAATTAGAATCTTACATAGAAGAAAATCTAGACATGCCAAATGATGAACCAGAGAAATCTACCTGGAAAAGGCGTAATAATAAAGCAAAGAAAATAATTATTGACTCAGTCAAAGATCATATTCTTCCATCTATAGCTAGACTGCCGAAAGCATATGAAGTATTTAAAACCATTAAAAATACATATGAAGTTAACAATGCGAGCAGAATGTTAACCTTGAAACAACAACTTTTAAACATAAAGATGAATAAAGATGATACAATATCTACATACTTTTCAAGGATATCTGAAGTAAAAGACCAATTACAAACTATTGGAAATGAGGTAGATGATCAAGAAATCTCTCTCATAGCCCTAAGAGGATTACCAATTTCATGGGAATCCTACATTCAATGTATTAGCAGAACACCCCCCTTACCCAAATTTGAACAACTTAAGAATGAGTGCATTCAAGAGGAATCTCGACTAATCTCAAGAGGATTAGGGACAAATAAAGGAGGAGAAATCCAAGCACTTAATACAAATACCTTCAACAAAAAGAAAAAGTTCTCCAAACGGAAGAGAGGAAATAAAAACCATCAAAAAAGAGATATGTCTAAAATTCAGTGTTACAAATGCGACAAATATGGGCACACTCACAGGAATTGTCCAGAAAGGAAGAAAACACAAGCTAGTCTAGCCGAAGTCAAAGGAGAAAACTCACTTTTCTTCTTAGCCCTATCAAGCGAAATAAATACAAATAAAAACACTTGGATCGTAGACAGTGGAGCATCAAGGCATATAACTAGATTCAGAAATCAGTTTGAAACACTTAACGGGCACTCAAGTGAAGAGGTTACTATTGGAGATAACTCCACATATCCTCTGAAAGGAATTGGGACCTGTACTATCAAACAAAGAAATGGAGTATCTCTACAATTAAAGGATGTTCTGTTTGTACCTGGAATAAAAAGAAATCTAGTCTCAATCTCAGGCCTAGCTGATCAAGGATATCGGGTTACCTTCAATGAAGATAAAGTTCTACTCTGGCCTAAAAATACAAATATCAAAAATGCCATAACAGTAGGTTCAAGAGATGGTAGCCTATACAAACTATGCAGTGATCAAAAGGAAGCACTAAATCTTGAAGTTTCAAATAATAATGAATTATGGCACAAAAGATTAGGTCACCTAAGATATAGTGCTCTATCCAACATAAAGAAGATTACTTCAGGACTGCCCCAACTAAAATCTGAACACACAGGCATTTGCAAAGGATGTGCCTTGGGAAAGAATGTGAAAGTTTCTTTTCCCTCAAGCGAGCACAAATCAAAAGTTATTTTAGAACTAATTCACTCAGACCTATGCAGTCCCATGTCAACACCATCCCTAACTGGATCCTTATATTACATAATCTTTGTTGACGACTACTCTCGAAAAACATGGATATATTTTCTAAAGTGCAAAGACTCAAATGAAGTACTATCTAAGTTCAAAGAATTCAAGGCACTAGTAGAAAATCAGTCAGGGAAGAAAATTAAGGTGTTAAGATCCGACAATGGGGGAGAATATACATCTGACAACTTCAAAGACTTTTGTAATTCTGTTGGGATTAAGAGGGAGTATATTGTACCATATAATCGACAACAGAATGGAGTAGCAGAAAGAAAGAACAGAACCATAATTGAAGCAGCAAAAGCCATGATGCATGACCAAAACTTACACACTTCATTCTGGGCAGAAGCTTCAAATACAGCAGCAGTCTACATTCAAAACAGATGTCCGCACTCAGTTCTAGAAAACATAACTCCTGAAGAAGCTTTTACAAGGAACAAACCAGACTTAAGTCATTTAAGGATATTTGGCTGTCCCGTATATATACATGTTCCTAAAGAAAAGAGGACAAAACTAGAACCATCCGGAAAAAGAGGTATCTTCATTGGCTATAGTGAAAATACTAAAGGATATCGCATTTACATTCCAGGGAAAAAATCTGTTGAGATAAGTAGAGATTTAAAGTTTGAAGAAAACACTACACTCAAAGAACCTGAGGATGATAACATTACTAAAGAAGAAGAAAATCACATAACTGAGATTCAGAGGGAGAATATCATAGAAAATTCCGAACCTTCAGACACTGAGAGGGAGGACATCATAAGAGCTTCTGAACCTCTTGTTGATGAAAATATTGAAACACTCAATAACAAGAAAAGACCTCTATGGGCAAGGAAAATGATTGAAGAGAATAATGTAGAACCAAATGAAATTTCCAAAGAAAATAAGAGAACAAGAACTCTAAAATGTTATGCTGCACTTCTAACTGAACTCACAAATTCTAAACCAACAAATGTCAGAGAAGCCTTATCAAAACAGGCTTGGAAAGATGCTATGGTTGAAGAATATCAATCTATACTAAAGAATGATGTTTGGGATATAGTGCCTAGACCAAAAGACAAATCAGTTGTCTCATCCAAGTGGTTATTCAAGATCAAATATGCATCTGATGGCAGCATTGAAAAACATAAAGCTCGCTTTGTGGCCAGGGTATTCTCTCAGAAAGCAGGAATTGATTATGAAGAGACATTTGCCCCAGTTGCCCGGTATACGTCAGTAAGAACAATCATTGCAATTGCAGCATCCAAAGGATGGAAAATTCACCAAATGGATGTAAAGACTGCCTTCCTAAATGGTTCAATTGAAGAAGAAGTATATATAGAACAACCAGAAGGATTCACCATACGTGATAAAAATTGCTATGTTTGTAAACTAAAGAAAGCTCTCTATGGGTTAAAACAAGCACCTAGGGCCTGGTATGCAAGGATAGACAACTATCTCTCCAAGCTAGGGTACTCCAAGAACCTAGCAGATCCCAACATCTACTTCAAGGCTTCAAATGGCAATATGATTATATTGGTCCTTTACGTGGATGATCTTTTGATAACAGGAGAGGATAATCTCATTGAGAAATGTAAGCAAGATCTGGCAGCAGAATTCGATATGAAGGATCTAGGGCTTCTACATTATTTTCTGGGATTAGAAGTATGGCAGAAGAAAAACTACATCTTCCTAAATCAAGGAAAGTACACCACAGATATTCTAACTAGATTTAGGATGATGGAGTGTAAGCCATTAGCTACACCAATGGAAACTAATTTGCACAAGCTGAAAATGAGGCAGAAGATTCAAAACCTACAGATCCCACACTCTACAGACAAATCGTCGGTTCACTCATGTATTTGGTAAATACTCGTCCTGATATCTGCTATGCTACAAATGTATTGAGTCACTTCATGTGTGAACCTAAGAAGATACATCTAATGGCTGCTAAACACATTCTAAGATATTTACGAGGCACAATTGGACTTGGCTTAAAGTATGAAAATGTTGAGATTCAACTTGAAGGATATTCTGATTTTGATTGGGCCGGAAGTACCATTGACCGTAAAAGTACTACAGGGTGTTGCTTCAGTCTTGGTTCTGCCATGATATCTTGGTTCAGTAGAAAACAGTCAGCAGTTGCACAAAGCTCCACCGAAGCAGAATATATGGTAGCCTCCATGGGAGCTCGTGAAGCGGTATGGCTAAGAAAGTTATTATTTGGATTATTTGGAAAAACTCTAAATTCAACAATAATTCACTGTGATAATCAGAGCTGTATCAAGCTCTCAGTAAATCCAGTTTTTCACAATCGATCCAAACATATTGAGATCCCTTATCACTACATAAGAGATATGGTAGATCGAAACGTCATAAAACTAGTGTACATCAGTACTGAAGAACAAAATGTTGATATCTTCACCAAGCCACTTGCAAGATTGAAGATAGAATACTTCAGAAGTAAACTTGGTATGACTAGATTATAATTGAGATTATTAGGATGAAATTCCTACCATGTGTAATTTGTTCATGAATAAATAAATATAATGTATATTGCAATATTCTAACTGTGTTCAAGAAGATGACGATCTTCTTATGTTTAAGGTTACTATTTCAAGGTGACGATCTTGACAATAGTTGACCAAGTGTCAAGATTGACTACACTAAGTTGTTGTCCCGGACTGTGCCGGATATCTTGATCCTAAAGTATGTGATCATCTCATGATTGACTTCTTAAGTGATTGTCCCGGACTGAGCCGGATATCATGATATTGAGTTTATTGTCATGACAAGACTATATTAAATGTTGTCCCGAATTGTGTCGGAAGTCATGACAGAATATGCTCCCAAGAAAATTACTTAGATCCACTCTTGCTAAGAGGGAGTGTTAAGATATAGCCCTCATGAATCTAACTAATGGTAAATCGATTATTATCTCGAGAGTGATATATTAACAGAGCATACAGTTTGGAAATTAAACATAAACAAACAAATTGTTATGAACGGTTGCCTCCGCAGGGACATGTCCATACGTGGCAACTGCATTTAAACCGGATTCAATGATGGAGACGATCAATAACTCACGGCAATCAATCTTCCAGAATCGCTGTCATTATTCTTCAATCCATATTTAACAATACTTACACATTTTGAGAGTGAGTAATCAAAGTAGTGAAAGAACAAGGATAACTTTGACAAAGGATTAAAAGAATATAGAGCAATAATTGGGTGAAAGAGCAAACCTCAACAATAGAAGATTGCTGATTAACTCATTGGATTGGTAATTAGATGGAGAGAAACTGTGGCAAGGACATAAAGGGAAGATCTATGTGAATCATTTAAATTGGAAGTAACTGGGACAGACCCAGTGTTGTTCATTGGATATGACCTAATCACTAATATGTAGAAACACCTATTGGGGAGGGCTTTATACTTCACTAAATCTTTTTTCTGGTTCTTGTCCACAACTCGTGCTCTCACGATAACATTTGGACTATACTTCCTGACAGATATATAGGGGAAAGCTTCTCTCAGTATTTTACATTTAAGGATTTGTTCCTCTTAGTAAATCACTGTTTACTGATTAGACATGGGTCTTTTAGATCTTTAACTAAATCTTTCAATTTTAAGTTTGTAACTCTTGATAAAACAGGTCATAAACCCTTGCATTACTTACCCTTTCGAATGTAACTTTGGATTAAGAACAAGTTCTATCGTAAGTGCATGTTATTTCCGACCATAAGAATCTTTGTCGTGGTCACAGTATCATGGAAACCAAAAATAATTCGTATTTTGGAAAAAAGTGGCTGAGTTATTTTTGTAGTAAGTTCTAAAAAAATACATTTTTTTGGTTATGATTTTCTGATATCATTTACATGCCATCGAGGACTTATTATTTCAAGTGAAAATAAAGAAGCATTTCGTTCACCTATTAAAAATTTAGTAGCTAGTAATTCAAAAGAGTGGATGAATTATGCATTGGAATTGTACTGATTGTGACACTTACGATTAACTTCAAAAGTCCACAAGAAGATCATATGAGCCAAACTTCAAAGAACATTAATGATTTTATATGGACTAGATCATTACAAGTAGCTAGGGAAACTAGCTTCTCGCTCCACTTATTATATTATCTTTTCTCTCATTACATATAGGATTGTAAGTCTTTAACTAGATCTTTCAATCTTATCTTTGATAATGTAGGTCATAAACCATACATTAAGTTCCACTTTTGCAACGTATGTAGTGTTATGAATTTGTTAACTTTAATAACTTTTTATATTCAACAAAATCTTTCACACACTATCAGCCTTCAGGGAAACAAAAAGAATTTCAAATCTTGAATGAATCTTAATAAGTTGATTTTGTGAAAAGCATTTTGGAAAAATGCATTTTTTTCTGTATAATGTTCAAATATTGTGCTCATTCGTGATGCCTTTGTAACACCTTTAGGGAAAATAAACAATCCGTGCATTCGTGATGCCTTTAGCTAGTATTTCAATATGATGGACATAACATTCATTATAATCTCGCTGATTATTATACATGTGTTTTAGCAGTATTGTGTGTATTTATGGACAAATATTATTGGAGGCTGTCTTAGACTTCAATGGTTCTTGAAGAGATCATGTAAGGCATTCTATGGTTATTAACAAGGGTAGTCTTTTCAAATTAGTTCTGAAAACGTGACTTTGTAAAATTATCTATCTTGTGCATCAATGAAAGAATCTACATCTGACACCTGTTTTAAGTGCTGGTACATTCTGATCTTACAAATACAAATAATTGTATTTGTCGTAACGGGGATTTTTGAAGAAAAATGATGCTTTCAGCTGACAGAGTCAGTATCTAGTTGGTTTTGTTTGAACTTTTGGATGGTAGAAATTTAAGTCAGCAATTTGCAACATTAGTTTCAGTGTCCCTATTCTAATTAATGATTTCTTCCTAACACTATTCAAGCTCAAATTTCTGGTAATAATCAAGTCAGATGGGCCTTCAAAGAGTCATCGTATCTTTCTAGCTTTTTTACATTGATTTTTTATCAATAAAAGCCTTGCATGCTTTGAAGCTTTTTCTCCACTTTTAATGAATGTTAGAAGCATAGTTTGAAACTTATATTGTTATCTTTTTAAATTTTGTACACAAAATGATCATTATTGGATTGCTAACTTTTGTTTCTCAAATAATGCTGTTGTGTCAGGTAGAGCAAAGGAGAAAAGAGGCACTTTCTCGGACAGGAGAGTTAGTAACAGAATCATCAGAGGGATCCTTGCAAGATGTTGTTTCTCGTTATTCTTTCATGGATCTTTGGCCTTGCTCTTCAAGAGAGTTAGATCATCTTGCACGCCAAAAGGTATTGTCATTCAATTGATATCCTGGTGAGTTTTTTTATTCATGCACAAATTCACTTCTGTGGATCAGTAGGGAGATCATTGCTAAACAATTTAATTATTCATGGGATGTGATGGCAGGTAAGCAAATGATACTAATATTTCCTTGCTCTCTTTTCCCTTGAATAGTTTTATGGCTAATATTAATATTATATATGACACACCTTTTGTATTTTACATGGATTTAAAGATTGGTAAATTGCATGTTTGATTCATGGATAGATTAACTAAACTTTGCATGGTTAAAAGGACAATTATGCAACTTTATAAGCTGCAACAGAAAAAGGAAAAACCAGAATCAATGCCCATTTTGTGGCTTTAATTGATGTTGCATGATGGGTGTTTCTTTTTATTTTGCGCTTCCTTAAATGCCTCTAAGAACTGGGTAAAATTTACTAGTTGCATTCAGGATTGGTTTTGTGTGTAATCTGTAGAATATCATCTGGAGAAGAATTCATATGTTAAGAAGATAGGTTTGGCATATTTTCCAATTTGCGCAGCTGAGGGCAAGTGTATTGGAACTTAATATTGGTAGAATAATGGTAAAACTTTAAAGCAAGCCACAAGGCAAATTGCACAAGGAGGGAGGTTAGAGAAAATTATGGTGCATCAAGATGGAAAAGGTAAAGTAGATGCGACTATTGAGGATTATGAAGATTTGACTTTAATATTTATTGATCTTGGATTGATAGCAGGAAGAAAGGGAATAATGCCATTTTTTGACATAGTTATAGATGATTCTATTACCATATGTGGCTAAGGTGTATGCGATTATAAAGAAGAGTGCACACCCTTCAAAATGAGTGCCACTTTTAAATATTACTACAAAACTCATTTTTATTAGAATTTACATTTGAAATACTAATATTTTCCATTCCTATATAAAAATATATTACAGTGTTGACTAGAAATTTAAATGTTGTGTAAAATATGATGATTGGAATATTAGAGTATCATCATATGGTAATAATTAATAAACAATATCATAGCTTTAAAACTATGTTATCAGTTCTTAGAAAAACCTTCAAATCTAGGTGTGGTCTGCCATGGGTGTGGGTAGGATACAGATTTTAGGCCCGAGATTCGGCCAGGTATGTCCATGTGAATTTGAGGTCCAAATCCTGCAGTTAGAAAGAACTGCTTATAACTGTTGTCTTTTGTAAGTTCTTTTTTTCTTTTTTCTTTTCTTTTTTCCTTGCACTAATTTTTGGATAGAGAATATCACACTTAGGAGAAAGTGGGATGCACACCAATGATCTTCTTAAGCAGGTCTATATTGATGTGTGGCAGTGATTTTTTCTTTTTTGTTGCATTTCATTCTATCCTTTTCAGGGCATGACCTTTTAGTATTTAGATGATGAGGGAATTGTGGGGGAAGAAGGAAGACACATGAAGGAAAGAGGGATCTTGGTGAGGATAACAACACTTTGCTAGTGGAGAGCCAATTCTTACCAAAAATAAGACATCTGAATACTGTTATGATTGTCATCAAGGAAAATGAAAGAAAAACATTGGATGTAGTGGCAATGGATGGTTCACCATCAATATTGGACACACAATTTTTTTTTATAGTTGATTACATTTAGCGATTCCAAGCGAAGTTGTGATGATATTTCTTTTTTGTCTGGACAATGATGCCTTTTCGTTGGGAAGAAGAGCTATTGGAGTATTTTATGGGTCATCTTTATGAATTTTTAATATAATATACTCAAATTTCAATATGATATATTTAAATTTTTAGGTTAATAGAATACTTTTAAATCTAATCTAATATTTTAAATTTAATGATATAAATTTAATATATTTATGAACTAATGGATTATGAAGATGCCACTTCTTGATGTTTATATTCTGACATATAAGATTGGACTTTTTTGATGGTGCTACTTCTATTTCTCCCACATCTAACCCTCTTTGACACTTGTATGCCATAAGGCTAGAAATTTGCCTTTTACCAAAAGACAGAGGGTGAGGAGGGTGATAATGAAGGGATGGAAAAAGTTGGTTTACCCTATTTCTAATGGTGATATCAAGAGTAGAGGTTTCATAGTTTGGTCCTTAGAATGGGCACAAGACAAGCTCACTTGCTTTCTCCTTCAAATTCGCTTGGTGCTTTTTCAATTAACAAGTAGGGTACTCATTCCACGTAATGAATCATTGAATATTGTGGATTTTTGTTCTGAATGTGATGTCCCCAACTCAAGCCATGAGGCTTAACGGTGTATTCGCTGTCCTTTCCTTGGATTACCCAAGAAGAAGCAATTGTAGAGCATTATTGGGTAAGCGTTAAGAGTCTTTGGCTTGTACTGTATTCTATTCTTAAGATGTGGGCACATCTTTCTATGCAACTTAAGTGATTTTAAATTGTGGGCATGTCTTTTAATGCAACTTAAGTGACTCTTAGTGTAAAGACTTAATATTTCCCCCTTTTTGAGTTTAATGACTTAAGAAACATGTACTTTAAGTGATGTTTATTAAACATGTACCAAAAGGTCAAGGGGCATTGGTATTTTGGGAGCCTATTGGCTCATTTTTTGGAGCATTGGATTGAGTTTGCAATGGATCTATGGCTGATATTAAATCATTCTTTTGGGAGTCATTATATAACACATACATGAACTACTCGCCGAAAACTCGGTAAGTTTTCAAATCCTTGTGAGTTTTTGGCTCAGGCGAGTAATTTCGCCATTGACTCACCACAGAAACTCGACGAGTATCCGGCAAAAACTGAACTGCTAAAAAAAAAGAGGCCCAAACACATCAAAAAATCATCTAATTGTTTTTTTCAAGTCAGTCTCATTCTCTTCATCAAAATATATACATGAAAGATAACATTTGAGTATTCTTATACTTAAAGTTATATTTTATGTATATATTGGCAGGATGTTTGAGAGTGGTTTAAGATCTCTAGGAGTTATAATGCAAATTCTAGGTTTTAGAAGATCTTCTATATTTTCAGACAGTCAAATTTCAGTAATCAGTAGGCTCCTATCAAGATTCTCTAGCTCTATCTATCTCATTCACTTTATCTGCATCGAATTCTAGACCTATCTATCTCCCTATCTCTCTTCCTCTATCCCCCCTCTCTCTACCAGTCTCTCCTCTCTCCCCTAAGATCTAGACCTATCTCTTTACCCCTCTCTCTCTCATCCGTAGACCTCGGCGATGGGTGCTACCTGCAACCTCATTTTGGCGAGGTGGAGGAGCAACATTGGGCTCCTAGGACTAGACCCTCTAGTTCTATCTCTTAGCTAGTTTTGACTAGAGCTGGGAAGAGGAAGATGTAAAATGTTTTGATGTAGTATTTACTTTTAGTTTTACAAAAATAATTTTCTATTTCATTTTGTTTCAGTCTATCAACCATCAACATTCTATGAGAGGATGCCATTTTGTACCCAATTTGCATTTAAATAAATGAAATATCTCTAGACTCAGCTTGTTTCTTTTGTGTACTCATTGGATGCATCTCCTCACTGAATTTTGCTAAAAAAATGCATTTTTAATTATATTTTAAGTTGCTGAGTTTTTTTTTGGGCCTTGGCGAGTAGTTCAATTATGATATAACATATTAGCAAGGAAATTCGGGGACGTGTCCTCAGTTTTATAAAAACCCATGCCCGTACCGGGGATGTTTCGAGGACTTGGGGATGGCCAAGGGATATCCCCCTAATCTCCCCCTTTCTAATCTAAGTAAAAAATGGCCTCCCTTGACGTAGGGGGCACTTGGCCGACCTAGGGACGGGAGGGGACGTCTGGGATGTCCCCCAACTGTCTCGGGGACGGCTAGATATCCCCGACGTCAAGGAGACTTTAAAAAAAGCACTTTCAAGTTGCAAAAAAAGGCATTTTTTAATTGTTTTGTGGGCTCCTACCTCCCAAGTCGCCCTAAAAGTCAATAAGCAAAAGATTTTGATTCATTTGATCTTTTGTATGAGAGGAAAAATAATGGAGCAGCAAGAGGGTTTGAAGCAAGTAGCCATTGAAAGAGGAGTAAGCAAGATAGAAGGAAAAGAGGTTGAATCTATAGTGGGATGTTAATCTTGAAGATGTCACTTAAGTTGATGAGGAGACGCCATAAGGATTGGTTGGGATTCCTTTGGATGAGGTGGACGTGGACCATGACAATGGTAGAGACTCAAAGGACTCTGATTTTGATGCAGTGTTAGGAGCTGCAGATTAGGGGCAGCTATGTACTTTGTTCTTTTGTATTTCCATATCATAATTGAAAATGAAACTATATGTCAGCAGTGTAGCCTTTGGGCATTTTGTATGTTACTTTTTTAATATAACATGCATATTGACAATGAATTCTAAATTATGAATGCATGTTGAGTATTGAAAATGAATTTTGAACACAAATGTTGTATGTTAAAGCTTAAGGTTTTAAAATAAAGGTTATCAAATTGCATTTTCTAAGGGAAAATTACTTGCTTGGCCTAAGAAATCTAGTTTTAAATCTGCACGTGTAATTGGTAATAGATATGATAGTTTATATAAGCTCTCTACTAACCCTGTTCAAGTCCTCATTAATGAGGCTCCCGAATCCTGTGAGCTATGGCATAGAAGACTTGGACACTTACACTATCAAGCACTTCCCTCTCTTGAAAAGTTAGTCAAAGGTATGCCTAAACTCAGTCAAATTCATGATAATACTTGCAAAGGTTGTGCTATAGGTAAAAATGTTAAAAGTCTTTTTCATAAAAGTGAAAATAGAGCTAAAGATAAACTAGAACTTGTTCACTCTGATTTATGTGGTCCTATGTCTATAGCATCTCCTAGTGGATTTCTTTATTACGTAATCTTCATAGATGATTTCTCTAGGAAAACTTCGATCTACTTCCTGAAATCTAAAGAATTTGATGAAGTCTTAAGTAAATTTAAAGAGTTTAAGGCATTAACTGAAACTCCTCTGGTAAAAGAATTAAATGCGTAAGATTTGACAATGGAGGTGAGTACACCTCCGGTAGCTTTTATGATTTTTGTTTTGAGTCAGGAATTCAGAGGGAGTTTTGTGTTCCATACAATCCTCAGCAAAATGGAGTTGCTGAAAGGAAGAATAGAACTATTGTTGAGGTTGCAAAGGCTATGATTCATGATCAATATTTGCAGACCTTCCTATGGGCTGAGGCTTCTAGAACAACGGTATATATTCAGAATAGATGTCCACACCGTGTTCTAAAGAACATAACTCCTGAAGAAGCCTTCACAGCATCCAAACCGGACATTGGTCACCTCAGAATTTTTGGAATTCCTGTTTATGTTCATGTGCCCAAGGAAAAGCGAACCAAGTTGGAGACCTCCGTGAAGAAAGGCATGCTAGTCGGATACAGTGAATCCTCCAAGGCCTTCAGGATCTATATTCCTAGTCAAAGGTATGTTGTGGTAAGTAGGGATGTTACTTTTGAAGAAGATATTGCTTTTAAGAAATCAAAAGGTTCTTTTGTTATTGATGAAGCTAATGACAATCAAGATATGAATGTTGATACTAACCTTGAGATTCAGAGGGAGCCTGTTGAACCTCCACCTCAAGAAGAACATAATGATCTTCTAGAGCCTATGAATCCCATTGACATACTTAGTGACATTGTTGTTACCAAAAAGAGGCCACTTTGGGTAAGGAACACCATTCAAGAAGCCGAAAGATTTGCTGCTCCCAGTGGCACCTTCCGAGAAACCAAGAGACCTCAAGTATTCTCCAACTACGTTGCATTGATGTGCAATCTCATTGAAGAAGCCTTGAACCATCATGCTTGGAAGCTTGCTATGGATGAAGAGTATCAATCAATCATCAAGAATGATGTTTGGGACATTGTGCCCAGACCCAAAGATCCATCGGAGTACAGGCAGTTGATTGGATCACTGATGTATCTAGTTAACACTAGACCAGACATATGCTTTGCAGTGAATGCTCTCAGCGAGTTCATGAGCATGCCTAAACATGTTCATCTTGTTGCAGCCAAGCACATCCTAAGATACTTGCGAGACACAGTTGGTTATGGGTTGGAGTATCCACTTAACACTTCAATAACCTTGGAAGGTAATTCAGATGCAGATTGGGCTGGAAGCGTCAAAGACAAGAGAAACACTTTTGACATTTGTTTCAGCTTAGGATCCGCAGTGATCTCTTGGGCTTGCAAAAAAAAATCCTCAGTGGCACTAAGTACTGCTGAAGCTGAGTATATTGCAGCAAGCGTAGCTTCGAGAGAAGCAGTGTGGCTTCGTAAGCTTCTTGTTGGGCTGTTTGGTTAGCCTTGGGATCCTACAGTTATTCATTGTGATAATCAGAGTTGTATCAAAATGTCTATCAATACAGTGTTTCATGACAGGTCAAAACATGTGGAAACTCATTATCACTTCATTCGAGATATGGTGCAAAGAGGCACCATTCAGCTGAAGTATGTCAGCACTGATGAGCAGGTTGTAGATATTCTTACCAAGCCTCTGTCCAAAGTGAAGTTTGTGTACTTTAGGGACATACTCGGTGTTTTGGAAAATGAAACCCTAATTGAGAGGGAGTCTCAACCTCTGTGATACATTGTGTTGTATCAAACCACCCTTTGCGGGCAATGTAAGGTGGTATTGTAATCTTCTCAGGGAGAAGAGTAATTGTTAACCATCCTCTGCGGGCAATGTAAGGTGGATCCAGTCTATGCTTGTGTGCGAGCTGGAAGATTATATTATGTAGCTCCATTATATGCTCTTGTGCAAGATGGAAGACTGCAATATTCTGATTATGTAATCCATTCTTTGTTTGTGTGCAAGATGAAAGATTATGGTTATGTTTCTCCTCCCTAATTAAGAGGGAGTGTTGATTGTAATTAGGGAATGGCAGATTCCAATTGCCTTGGGCAACATTGGAATCCGCCCAAAGGGCTGGCCCCTTTCTTCAACGTGTAGGGCTGGGCCCTAAACCTCACGACACTACTTAAATTGCTCACGCCACACTCTACGTGCTCCCCCAAAATAGGGCCGACCCTATTCCATCAAGGCATTTCACTAAAAAGAAAAGTAATAAAATTATAAAGCAAGCCGACCTAACTAAAGACATTGCTCCACATATAAATAAATGATAACTTCTCATTATCAAACACACTCAATATCCTTTTATGCGAAATATATGTTTGCCTAAATGCGAAGCTGAAGAAGCAATATTAGCAAAATATATCTGTCATTAAAGGTGCGAATTTCAAGTGCAAATACCATCATAAGAAGAGCGAATTGATCTAGGTCTAAGGTGCTAAGGTTGCAGTCCAGCAAAGGTGCAGACTTAAGATGCAATATAATGCAGACCTAGGGTTTGGTCCAGATTGGTGTTTGAAGTGTTAAATGGGGCAGACTTGAAGACTTGATGCTTATGAAAGTGCAGTCTTGTGGAAGACCTTATCAGCCCTAAGTGCAAACATCTTCAAGTGCTTGAGATAAGTGTTGTAATCATTATATGACTATAATCCATAATCAGATCTGAGGATCTTTTTTGGCTGGGTTTTTCCTCCTAGGAGGTTTTCCCAAGGTAACCGTGTCTTGTTCTTATTTCTTTGTTCATTTCTATGTTATGCCTAAATCTAGAAATCTCTAAATATTTCAAGTAATCAATCTAGTTAGAAACTAAATTCTGATTTTTGAGTTTTTATTAATCTGAAAGTATTAAAATCAACAAGTAAAGCACCCAACATCCACGCCTTTTCGGAAAATCGGGTTGTAATAGTGAAAATCGGGTTTTAATTCCCATATTACAAGTTTAAAATGTTACTTTTCTCTCAACAAGGCTAAATCGGGTTTTAGAAATCCAATTGCAAGTTTAAAATTCCTCAATTTAAACTTTATGGAGAAAATCGGGTTTTTTGGACACAATAGCAAGTTTAAAATTGTCACTTTATTCCATTTCTAACCAAAATCGGGTTTTGGAGAGAGATATGCAAGTTATAAATAACTTGTAAAAGGTCAATAAAATCCCTACAACAAGTTTTAATAACTCAACACATGTAATAGGGGAATAAAATCCCCATTACAAGCAAAAAACATTAAAATAGGGGTTTTTCAAAAGAATTACAAGTGACTTTTAAATATGCAATTTAAAATTAACTTTTAACTAATCCAAAAAATCTCTATTATGACTTAAAAAGCCAAAAATCATCAAGGGGAAAATAAAAAGTAAGTTACAAGTTATTTTTTCAATAAAATGCACTTGTAATTAGCCAAAAATTTCCCTACAAAGGCCAAAACAAAGAAAATCATTAAAACTTGCAATTTAAGGAAAATTTCCCACACGCAGTCAGGGATAAAAAACCCGAAATTGAAGGAAAGACATAGCAAATGAACCCAAAATGCGATGAAATTTGAAACGTGGTTCGAGGATGGACTGAGGATTAAGCCAATCCAAGTATTAGGCAAAATCCTGCCTCAGGAAGCGTGTCATAGACTAAAATTTTCATTTTTTGACAAATTTTTTATGTAACGGTCCTTCATTTTTGAAAACAAAAATGAGGACAACAACTAGGTCTAACTGGGGAACTTCCTTTGACTGTTGGGGTGATTGAAGGGAGTAGAATCCAGGACTCTAAGTGCCTCAGTATGCATTGGGTTACAGAGTCAATCAACAAAGACACGGATGACAAGACGAATGATATGAATGACGCAAAGCAACTAACTAAGACGCTAACTTGTGCAACTGTACTTGTTGAATATGGAAACCTAGCTATCCTAAACTGGCCACAAAGAAAACATTTCAAATGAAACCATTCACTGGCTCAACAAAATAGTTGCCTTTTTTCAACAACATATGGTACCTTGCATGATCATGAGCAGCCACAACCAATTGAAGCACAAACAATTTTACTAGAATTTGATGCAACATTCCTTGGAATAGATGAACACATTCACCTTCCTCTTGAAATGAATTATATGTACAACAACTCCAAAGTAGATTTTTGAAATCAGACTGCTCTTGTTTAATTGAAAATGCATGTTTGGCATCTTCCTCAAGTGTATCTTCAAGCTCATGTTCAGGAACAAGTAAAACCTTTGTCCTCCCATTGGCCTCCAACCAAGCAAGATGTCTGATTGGACATCCTCTTGATCAGACAAAACCATAATTCTTCTTGCTAATTACACCTTTATCAGATGCTTCTTTAATTACAACCTCATGCTGAAAAGATTGAGTTTCCTCATGTGAGCCAAGTGAAAACATGGCTGCATAGCTTGCTTCATCGAGCTGCTCATAAACTTTTGATTTGAGAGAATCCTCAACAAGACTTGAACAAAACTCTTCTATAGTATTGATGAAATGATCTTCATCAAGTTCTGGGGTAGGTCTCTTATCCATGATATATCCAAGTTCATGACCTTGGAACATAAATGCATTCATTTCAACTTGAGTGGGATCTTTATGCATATTCATTTTTTCACATCTCATGATATGATTGTCCTCCTTTACCCGTAGCTTGGAAAAGTGACCTTCAACCTCTTGTTGTCCATTGTCCATGGTATTCGGCATGGTACATTCTTTTTGTTCATCAGCTTTCTGGTATTGCATAAACCAGATTTGAGAGTCGCTAGCTATGTCTGCTTCCTCCTCTTCCTGGAAGAGACCAACAAGATCACTTTGTTCAAATTCAGAATCCTCCACTGCTGCATTTGTTGGTGGCGCGTCAAGAGAAAGCTCTTCTGGTGTTGATGGAAGCTTGTCTTGATTTTTAGCTACATAACTAGGAGCAATATTTGGATATGGCCTCATTGGAATGTCTTCTTCATAAGGTGAAGAGAATACACCTTGACCTATTTGCCTTTTGAGGGCAACCAGCTCATTAGCCAACTTCTGCACCATGGGATCTGTTCTCTTGGTAGCCCATGATCCTAATGAAGAGATTTCTTTGGACCCATTTGATTCTGTCTTTATATTACCAGCAATGATAAGATCGTCTTCAATATCAACTGCTAAGGTTTGCGCTACTGCAAGGTCTCTTGGAACAACTCTCTTCAACAAGAAACACACCTCAAGCACTTGAGCATTAATGAAGAAGCACTTCAAATTTGCAGCGTTAGGCTGAGCAACAATTGGTATTTTGTTACACAACTTATTGAATTTAGCCACAAATTCCCGCATGGGTTCATGTGACTCTTTTTTCATTTGAGCCAACTGAGCTAACAATACATGCACATCTTCTACAGGCTTGAACCTCTCTTCAAACTTGTCTTTTAGTGTGGCCCAAGATATAATCGAACCAGTAGAAAGGTTATAAAACCAATAAGCTGTAATACCTTGGAGAGTCTCCACAAATAGCCTTACAGATACATCTTCGTGTTCAACACCATGCACACCACATGCAATGTAGAAAGCAACAATATGTTCGTCAGGGTGTTGTTGTCCATCTCCAAAGAACTTCGGAAAGTTCTTCCTCGAACCATAAGGAAGAGCATGCAAAGGCGGAGTCAAATTCAACGGACCAAAAGCATTCCCCCAAGGACCTTGAGCAGCCATTTAACATATCGTTGGTGAAAGTTTGAGAAATTACAAAAACAGGAATTACAATGAATAGGATACCGGTATACATAAAAAAAAAGCGTGAGGCTTTTCAATGCTAGAAAATTTATTTTGAAAACAAGACACTAGAGTTCAAACGAAAGTGTGAGGCTTCCGAATGCGTTCGTGTCCCCAGTAGAGTCGCCAAAAACTGTTGTTTGAAAATTTTGTACACTTGGGGAAATATACAAAATTGTGGCTTCAACCACAGTGTGTGAGTAAAACTGTCTTAATTAAGGGAAGGCTTCCCTTATCTACAAACTAAACAAATCTAATATGGGTGGGACATCAGTCTTCCTTCTTCTTTCAAGAAAAAGTATACTCTTTTCTCTTCACAGAAAAGTAATAGCAATTGGAAACAAATAACAGCGAATACAAAATTTTTGGAACATAAAGGGAAGCAAAGTTTCCATTAAGGCACAAAGACCTCCGTCGCTTCCCTGGGATGGGAAAACAAAAAGAACGCTTAAAGTCTTCAACTATCTATTCTCGTATCAACCTTTTTAGATGATTTTCTACTAACTAAGCACAATATGTAGCAGCTCAAAGTCTAACTACATGATGCACTTCAATTGACATGCACAAGTCTTAAAAATAGAAGCAACACAAAGTCTACAAGCTATCTTCCCACTTTAGCTTTCCACGCTAGTTTCAGATATGATGAGCAGCTGAAAGTCTGCAAGACCAAATCAGATAACCAAACATATAACTCTAAATACAATTAGTAGCTCAAAGTCTGCAAGATTGAATTTAAATCCCTCTTTCACAATAGAACAAAACTCACAATGAAGTCTAGAAAATGTTGTCACATAACAATTTGAATTGGCACAAAGTCTCAACACAACTTGCCTCTTTTATTGAAAGCAATTTGATTTACATCTAAGCTCAAAGTCTTAGAGTGCACATACAAATTGGCAGAATTTTGTTGCATTGCCAAAAAGATAAAGATTACAATAGATCCCTCAAGTATTTATAGAAGAGGAGTCATGAGAAAAAAGTGGGAGGATCCCAACTAACTTGAGAAATTCTGTCAATCACCAAGACTTATTCAATAACTAACTATGGCTTATTCCAACTACAGTCCTAATTGAACACAACTTGTAGTTGCTTTACATGTAATTACAAAAGTGCAAGTAATGAGTTAACTTGCAATTACAAAGTTATTTTTTTTTACATGTAACTTGTCAAAACAAAATTACAAATGCATAACTAAAAGTATTCCATTGTGTCTAAAGACATGATTCTAACTGCATCATCCTTTGTCAGTGATGATCTTCATGTCGCTTCAGGATGCTAGAACTTGAAGTATTCTGGATCAGTGAAGGCATCTTGAACCGGAACGAGAATTTGCATCCTTAATGATCTTTGTGTCCCTGTCCAACGAACTTCAACCTTATCTTCTTACTTGGGGTAATATTAGCTTTTCAAGAGGGAAAGGGATGCCATCCTCTTTCCATGTCATGACCATATTAGTCTTGAAAGCATTATATGCTCTCAAGCATGAATTGTTGTTGTATCTCTGCTTTGTATCATCCTCCAATCTTGAAATCTTCTTACAAAATAAGGCGCATGCCTTAGTCTATTGATTTGGTAGGTCGTGTGTGCAAATTGGACTGACAAGGGAAGGGATAAATTGATGCAAAAATGGGCTCACAAGTGAATTTCGGGTTTTGGAAGCTGCATTACGTGTGGGAAAACAAGAGCATTAACTTGCAATTGTGGGGACCAAACATGCAACGTCATATGTGTAATGGGTAACTACAAGTTTGCACTTGTAATTGGATCTTTAAAACTCATTTTCAAGTGTTTTTTTAGTGCATTTTGGACCAATTTCGGGTTTTGGATGGCTGACTGCAAGTGAAGACTTTAAATGGGGAAAATGAATGAAGTTGCGAAATGAGTGGATGATATGGTGGGAATAGGGATCTTGATATGAGGAAAATGAAGCTTATGACCAAAAACAACAAGTGTGGTTGGTTATGAATGGATTTTTGAAGAACTTTTCGATGTTGATCATATGAAAAATGGGAAGAACTTTTACTTGTAATCAAGTTTTAAAAACCTGATTTTGGAAGAATGGGTATTTTTCATCTTTGAATTTTGGAATTTCAACAAAAGATGGTTAAAATATTCGAACCATAAAGGAAGATCAATTATTTTCATCTTACATGCAAACAGTTTTTTAAATCCCGAATGCAAGTAAAGAGGGAAAATGGGGAAAGACAATGCGATTTGCAAATTGCTTTGCAAACTTGGAAAAAAGGGGAGAATTTTTCAGAAAACCGATTTTAGGCAAGAACAAAACAAAACATATAACTATGGTGAAGTGAAAGAATCTCTTATAGACAAAAGAGGAAGATTCAAACCCTAGCCATGTTTTTGAAAAAACGCAATATGTATCAAAATGCCCATTAAAAGTATGAATAATCGGTCAAGTAATGCACCCAACCTCCACGCCTAGGCAAGACAAGCCAAAACGATTTAGGAAAGACAAGATTCGTGGCACTTGAATGAGGCAAATCGTGTCATTTAAAAAAAATGATTTTGCTGTTAAAACTCCATAAAAGCAGCGATAATGTCTTCCAAATGGCATGAAGAGAGTTGTAAAATGCATGAAAATAGCAAGGAATACAAAACGCCTTCCTCCTAAGATTTCTCCACAAAAATCGGTGGAAATTGTCAACAAAATCCTCCAATATTACTGGTCGGGTTTTTGCGAAAGAACAAGTTTCATTTTACATGTAATAGTGAAAATCGTGTTTTAGTTACCATATTACAAGTTTAAAATGTTACTTTTCTCTCAACAAGGCAAAATCGTGTTTTAGAAATCCAATTGCTAGTTTAAAATTCCTCAATTTACACTTTATGGAGAAAATCGGGTTTTTGGGCACAATAGCAAGTTTAAAATTGTCACTTTATTCCATTTCCAAGCAAAATCGGGTTTTGGAGAGAGATATGCAAGTTATATAACTTGTAAAGGGAAAATAAAATCCCTACAACAAGTTTTAATAACTCAACACATGTAATAAGGGAATAAAATCCCCATTACAAGCAAAAGACATTAAAATAGGGGTTTTTCAAAAGAATTACAAGTGACTTTTAAATATGCAATTTAAAATTAACTTGTAACTTATCCAAAAAATCTCTATTATGACTTAAAAAGCCAAAAAGCATCAAGGGGGAAATAAAAAGTAAGTTACAAGTTCTTTTTTCAATAAAGTGCACTTGTAATTAGCCAAAAATTTCCCTACAAAGACCAAAACAAAGAAAATCATTAAAACTTGCAATTCAAGGAACATCTGCAGTCAGGGATAAAAAACCCGAAATTGAAGGAAAGGCATAGCAAACGAACCCAAAATGCGATGAAATTTGAAACGTGGTTCGAGGAGGGACTGAGGATTAAGGCAATCCAAGTATCTGGCAAAATCTTGCCTCGGGAAATGTGCCATAGACTAAAATTTTCATTTTTTTACAAATTTTTTATGTGATGGTCCTTTTTTGAAAACAAAAATGAGGACAACAACTGGGTTTGACTGGGGAACTTCCTTTGATTGTTGGGGCGATTGAAGAGAGTAGAATCCAGAACTTTTAGTGCCTCAGTATCCATTGGGTTACAGAGTCAAGTAACAAAGACACGGATGACAAGACGAATGATATGACTGACGCAAAGCAACTAACTAAGATGCTAACTTGTGCAACTGTACTTGTTGAATATGGAAACCAACCTATCCTAAACTAGCCACCAAGAAATTTTTTCAAATGAAACCATTCACTGGCTTAACAAAATAGTTGCCTTTCTTCAACAACTTATGGTACCCTGCATGATCATGAGCAGCCACAACCAATTGAAGCACAAACAATTTTACCAGAACTTGATGCAATATTCTTTGGAATAGATGAACACATTCACCTTCCTCTTGAAATGAATTATATGTACAACTGCTCCAAAGTAGAGTTTTGAAATCAAACTGCTCTTGTTTAATTGAAAATGCATGTTTGGCATCTTCCTCAAGTGTATCTTCAAGCTCATGTTCAGGAACAAGTGAAACCTTTGCCCTCCCACCTTTGTCCTCCCATTGGCCTCCAACCAAGCAAAATGTCTGATTGGACATCCTCTTGATGGGACAAAACCATAATTCTTCTTGCTAATTACACCTTTATCAGTTGCTTCTTTAATTACAACCTCATGCTGAAAAGAATGAGTTTCCTCATGTGAGCCAAGTGAAAACATGGCTGCATAGCTTGCTTCATCATGTTGTTCATAAACTTTTGATTTGAGAGAATTGTCAACAAGACTTGAACAAAACTCTTCTATAGTATTGATGAAATGATCTTCATCAAGTTCTGGGGTAGGTCTCTTATGCATGATATATGCAAGTTCATGACCTTGGAACATAAATGCATTCATTTCAACTTGAGTGGGATCTTCATGCATATTCATTTTTCACATCTGATGATATGATTGTCCTCGTTTACCAGCAGCTTGGAAAAGTGACCTTCAACCTCTTGCTGTGCATTGTCCATGGTATTCGACATGGTCCATTCTTTTTGTTCATCAACTTTCTGGAACTGCATAAACCAGATTTGAAAGTCGCCAGCTTTGTCTGCTTCCTCCTCTTTTTGGAAGAGACCAACAAGATCACTTTGTTCAAATTCAGAATCCTCCGCTGCTGCATTTGTTGGTGGTGCCTCGAGAGAAAGCTCTTCTATTGTTGAAGGAAGCTTGTCTTGATTTTTAGCTACATAACTAGGAGCAATATTTGGATATGGCCTCATTGGAATGTCTTCTTCATAAGGTGAAGAGAATACTCCTTGACCTATTTGCCTTTTGAGGGCAACCAGCTCATCAGCCAACTTCTGCACCATGGGATCTGTTCTTTTGGTAGCCCATGATCCTAATGAAGAGATTTATTTGGACCCATTTGATTCTATCTTTATCTTACCAGCAAGGATAAGATCGTCTTCAATATCAACTGCTAAGGTTTGCACTACTACAAGGTCTCTTGGAACAACTCTTGTCAACAAGAAACACACCTTAGACAGTTGAGCATTGATGAAGAAGCACTTCAAATTTGCAGCGTTAGGCTGAGCAACAACTGGAATTTTGTTACACAACTTATTGAATTTAGCCACAAATTCTCGCATGGGTTCATGTGACTCTTTTTTCATTTGAGCCAATTGAGCTAACAATGCATGCACATCTTCTACAGGCTTGAACCTCTCTTCAAACTTGTCTTTAAGTGTGGCTCAAGATATAATCGAACCTACAGAAAGGTTATAAAACTTATCAGCTGCAATACCTTGGAGAGTCTCCACAAATAGCCTTACAGATACATCTTCGTGTTCAACACCATGAACACCACATGCAATGTAGAAAGCAGCAATATGTTCGTCAGGGTGTTGTAGTCCATCTCCAAAGAACTTGGGAAAGTTCTTCCTCGAACAATCAGGAAGAGCATGCAAAGGTGGAGTCAAACTCAACGGACCAAAAGCATTCCCCCAAGGACCTTTAGCAACCATTTAAGATATCCTTTGTGAAAGTTTGAGAAACTAGAAAAACAAGAATTACAATGAATAGGATACTGGTATACTTCAAACAAAAGGGTGAGGCTTTTGAATGTGAGAAAATTTATTCTGAAAACAACGAGACACAAGACTTCAAACTAAAGCGTGAGGCTTCCGAATGCGTTCGTGTCCCCAGTAGAGTCGCCAAAAACTGTTGGTTGAAAACTTTGTACACTTGGGGAAATATACAAAATTGTGGCTTCAACCACAGTGTGTGAGTAAAACTCTCCTAATTAAGGGAAGGCTCCCCCTATCTACAAACTAAACTAATCTAATATTGGTGGGACATCAGTCTTCCTTCTTCTTTCAAGAAAATCTATACTCTTTTCTCTTCACAGAAAACTAATAGCAATTGGAAATAAATAAACAGCGAATAGAGAAATGAGACTTTTTTGTAAGATTTTTGGAACATAAAGGGAAGCATAGTTTCCATGAAGGCTCAAAGACCTCCATCACTTCCCCAGGATGGGAAAACAGACAGAAAGCTCAAAGTCTTCAACTATCTATTCTCCTATCAACGTTTTTAGATGATTTTCTGCTAACTAGGCACAATATGTAGCAGCTCAAAGTCTAACTACATGATGCATTTCAATTCACATGCACAAGTCTTAAAAATAGAAGAAGCACAAAGTCTACAAGCTATCTTCCCACTTTAACTTTCCACAGTAGTTTCAGATATGATAAGCAACTCAAAGTCTGCAAGACCAAATCTGAAAACCAAACATATAACTCTAAATACAATTAGCAGCTCAAAGTCTGCAAGATTGAATTTAAATCCCTCTTTCACAATAGAACAAAACTCACAGTCAACTCTAGAAAATGTCGTCACATAACAACTTGAATTGGCACAAAGTCTCAACACAACTTGCCTCTTTTATTGAAAGCAATCTGATTTACATCTAAGCTCAAAGTCTTAGGATGCCAACTAACTTTAGAGATTCTCTCAACTACCAAGACTTATTCAATAACTAACTATGACTTATTCCAACTATAGTCTTAATTGAACACAACTTGTAGTTGCTTTACATGTAATTACAAAAGTGCAAGTAATGAGTTAACTTGCAATTACAAAGTTATTTTTTTTTACATGTAACTTGTCAAAACAAATTTACAAATGCATAACTAAAACTATTCCATTGTGTCTAAACACACGACTCTAACTGCATCATCCTTTGTCAGTGATGATCTTCATGTCGCTTCAGGATGCTAGAACTTGAAGTATTCTGGATCAGTGAAGGCATCTTGAACCGGAACGAGAATTTGCATCCTTAATGATCTTTGTGTCCTTGTCCAACGAACTTCAACCTTATCTTCTTGCTTGGGTTAGTACTAGCTTTTCAAGAGGAAAAGGACTGCCTTCCTCTTTCCATGTCATGACCATATTTGTCTTGAAAGCGTTATTTGCTCTCAACCATGAATTGTTGTATCTCTTCTTTGTATCATCCTCCAATCTTGAAATTTGCTTGCAAAATAAGGCCCATGCCTTAATCTATTGATTTGGTAGGTAGTGTGTGCAAACCGGACTGACAAGGGAAGAGATAAATTGATGCAAAAATGGGATCACAAGTGAATTTCTGGTTTTGGAAGCTGCATTATGTGTGGGAAAAACAAGAGCATTAACTTGCAATTGTGGAGAACAAACATGCAACTTCATATGTGTAATGGGTAACTACAAGTTTGCACTTGTAATTGGACCTTTAAAATACATTTTCAAGTGATTTTTGAGTGCATTTTGGACCGATTTCGGGTTGTGGATGGCTGACTACAAGTGAAGACTTTAAATGGGGAAAATGAATGAAAGTGCGAAATGAGTGGATGAAATGGTTGGAATAGGGATCTTGATGTGAGGAAAATGAAGCTTATGACCAAAAACAACAAGTGCGGATGGTTATGAATGGATTGTTGAATAACTTTTCCATGTTGATCATATGAAAAATGGGAAGAACTTTTACTTGTAATCAAGTTTTAAAAACCCGATTTTGGAAGATGGGTATTTTTCATCTTTGAATTTTGGAATTTCAACAAAAGATGGTTAAAATATTACAACCATAAAGGAAGATCAATTATTTTCATCTTACATGAAATCAGTTTTTAAAATCCCAAATGCAAGTAAAGAGGGAAAATGGGGAAAGACAATGCAATTTGCAAATTGCTTTGCAAACTTGGAACAAAGGGGAAAATCTCTCACAAAACCGATTTTAGGCGAGAACAAAACAAAACATATAACTATCGTGAAGAGAAAGAATCTCTTATAGACAAAAGAAGAAGATTCAAACCCTAGTCACGTATTTGAAAAAACACCATATGTATCAAAATGCCCAAAGCATGAAGAATCGGTCAAGTAAAGCACCCAACCTCCATGCCTAGGCAACACAAGCCAAAACGATTTAGGAAATGCAAGATTCGTGGCACTTGAATGAGGCAAATCGTGGCATTTTTCAAAAACGTTTTCGCTGTTAAAACACCATAAAACCAGTGATAATGTCTTCCAAATGGCATGAAGAGAGGTGGAAAATGCATGAAAATAGTAAGGAATCGAAAATGCCTTCCTCCTCCTCAGATTTCTCCACGAAAATCGGTGGAAATTGTCAACAAAATCATCCAATATTGCTGTTCGGGTTTTTGTGAAAGAACAACAAGTTTCATTTTACATGTAATAGTGAAAATAGGGTTTTAATTCCCATATTACAAGTTTAAAATGTTACTTTTCTCTCAACAAGGTAAAATCGGGTTTTTGAAATCCAATTGCAAGTTTAAAATTCCTCAATTTACACTTTATGGAGAAAATCGGGATTTTTGGGCACAATAGCAAGTTTAAAATTGTCACTTTATTCCATTTCTAAGCAAAATTGGGTTTTGGAAAGAGATATGCATTTTATAAATAATTTGTAAAGGGAAAATAAAATCCCTACAACAAGTTTTAATAACTCAACACATGTAATAGGAGAATAAAATCCCCATTACAAGCAAAAGACATTAAAATAGGGGTTTTTCAAAAGAATTGCAAGTGACTTTTAAATATGCAATTTAAAATTAACTTGTAACTTATCCAAAAAATCCCTTTTATGACTTAAAAAGCCAAAAAGCATCAAGGGGGAAATAAAAAATAAGTTACAAGTTCTTTTTTGAATAAAGTGCACTTGTAATTAGCCAAAAATTTCCCTACAAAGACCAAAACAAAGAAAATCATTAAAACTTGCAATTCAACGAAAATTTCCCACCTGCAGTCAAGGAGAAAAAACCTGAAATTGAAGGAAAGACATAGAAAACGTACCCAAAATGTGATGAAATTTGAAACGTGGTTTGAGGATGGACTGAAGATTAAGCCAGTCCAAGTATTAGGCAAAATTCTGCCTCGGGAAGCATGCCATAGAGTAAATTTTTCATTTTTTGATAAAATTTTTATGTAATGGTCCTTCATTTTTGAAAACAAAAATGAGGACAACAAAATCAGATAAATATTCTGAGTCTAGATCGGAGTTTTTGAAAGGGTATTTTTTTTGCAAATAAAATTTAAGAATTTTCTGTTGCATATTTTTGGAGATATTGTTGTTTTTCCTCTATCCCTATTTGAGGATATTAGACTGAATGCTTGGAATGTGAAGAAGGGCCAAAAGAAAATGGCTTAATATGTTGATTTTACAATTTTTAGCCAATCCTTGCTACACTTGAGGAGCAAGTTTCTAAAAATTGGACTTGTATTTTGGACAATGCCCTGCTTATTCATCGTTGGATATAGGACTTCTTCTTGGTAATTGATGGGTCTTCCACTAATAGGGATACATTGTTTAGAGGACGTCTGTGGTTTTGGATCAAGGCAGCTCTATGTTTAAAACCCTAGTTTCTGGATTTTAATTTGTTAATAGAATTCTTTTCAGTGGCTCTAGTTTGGGTGCACTTGCTTTATCTTATTTAATTCTGGAGGTGTTTGTGCTAAAATTGCCAAGAGTTGCTATAGTAGGTTTCTTGAAATCAGGGTTAATTATATTCCAGTTCGTTGTTAGAAGGTTAATTAAGTTGATTGCAGAATTGCATTATTAACATTTAGATGGAAATGACAGAACAGAATTATGGATAAACTTGGAGACCAAAGCATTGAACTAATGCACATTTGAGATCATTGTGAAAGTATAGTCCTAAAATTGTATGAAGTCAGCCTCTGAATTGCCGTACATTTTATTTTAATTGAGAATGCCTGTTCTCCAGAACTTTTTTTGAAACTGCCATTAAAGGAATATGTCAGTGGGCATATGACTATCAATTCACAGTTTTTGTAATTAGAGACCTCTGTAAAATAATTTACTCAATTATTTTCCGGATACCTGTGTTGTAATTCTATAAAAAATGTCATCCACATTTTTGTGTATGCATGCAATGTCTTGACAGGCTATCATTTGCAAAGGGTTCATGCAATTACATATTTTGCTACATTAGTTATCGGATTTAATTTTTTTGAAATGTAAATGAATATCCCTAATAATTTTGTTGCAGTGGGATTATACAGAACAATAGAACACATAAATGTTTGGCTGATCTGAATTAAGTAAATCTTAGTTCACCTATCAAATGCACATATTTTTTATTTTGAATTATTTTAAATATCTGACTAATATCTGTAATATAAATTTGCAGTGGCTGGCAAAAAACTTTACTGGTAAACCTGAAAAACCATTTACCATGCAAACTAATGGTTTACCAGGTATTTCTGCAAATGAATGTATTATGATAATATTCAGTAAGTGCTTGCAAGATTGAATGTATTGTTAAGCGTATGTGTTTTTTTTGCAGGGCTTGATAAGGGTTCTTTAGGACAGGGAGAAGGTCTGAGGCCACTTACATCATCAAAGATAATTCGTCCAGATTTATCTCGGATGATTATATATGATCCAAGGCAAAAGCCTGGTACATATTACTGTTACAACTCCTGAGCTGATCCTCTGGAATGAAATGGTTCCTTTGTTGTACCATATTTAGTTTTATTTTAAGTGAAATGACTTAACTATTTTAGCATATTTGTCTTTTTATCTTGTAATTGAATATAATGAATGCCTATTGCAATATAATTAGTTGTGAAAATTTTCTTGCCTGTTTAACCTTTGGCATCTCTCATTATTGAACTAAATTAAATATAATGCGAGATGTGGAATTTTGTCTAGGGTATTTTGTATGGAAAGCAAATATTTTTGACTATTGTGGTTGTCAACAAACAAATATCAAGACTTGGTTTTGATCTTTTCCCTTAAAGTTATACTTTGATACACAAATTCTATAGAAATAAAATTTATCTATTGAGAACTTCTAGAAATGTGAAATTGATACTATCATTTCTATTTGTCTTTGTATTTTGTTCAGTTTAACTCAAAAGCTAGACACTCTTAAAGCACATTTTGAAAGATATAGATAATCTATTTAGAAGAAAATCACCGTAAATAAACTATAGAACATGGAAAACTAGACTATCCTTGGTCTGAATGGATTAGACAAGTTAGTGAAGTTGGCCAGCGTTGGTATTAATCATAATCGTAAAGACTTTCTAATGACATGACACTCATAAGACTTATTTCTCTAAAAAGAATATCAAAAACTCAAAAGGGAATTAACAAGTCAAGTATATAAGTAAGTAGTAACCTAAGTGATTTGGACATTTAGGGGATTGGCATAGAATTGAGAAACAAGCACCATTGAAGAATCATTACCAGCTGAAAAAGTCATTTGTCATTGAATATGAAAATGAACATTCTTCACATTTGCAACAGTAAGAGAAAACAACATCTTTGAGAACAAAGGAAACTACGGCTTATGGGATTGAGTCTTGTTATAGCCTTACAAATGTCTCACATTCAGTGATCTTTTAAGCCAAATATTTTATTGTTTGTTGTTTACAAGTCAATCTCAAGTCGTTGTTCTCATTTTTTGTGAATGTAGTCATCATCATTTTTAGCTAACACCTTTGTAGGGTCAACAAAAGAAGTCATCTAGTGTGTTAGGTGGGGTGCTTACAAAATCTTGAACGATGAACCAATGGCTAAACTGTTCTGAGTTAGAAGAAAGGTCGTCAAGGTTTGTGTGACACACCTTGACAAAGTATAGATACTTTTTGTTGAATTCAAGGACAGAAAGCATGCACAAGAGTTTCAGAGTGTGTTGAAGAGAGATAATTTAATAATTGGAGGTAAAAAATACCCAAAATGTTTCGTAGGTGCCTAGACATGTGCCACAGAGGGGAAATGTCATGTTTTAGTAATTTTAAAGTAAAAAAGCCACTTAAGTGGGAAAAGTGCAATGTTAACGATAAATTAGAACATGAAATCACTTAAATGGAAAAACTGCATGCATAATTCAATGTCAATAAGAAATTAGAATGTGAAATCACTTAAATGTCCCAAAAAGAGTTTTCCCACTTAAGTTGCAAAGCCCAAAATCAAAATAGACTAGAAAGTGACAATCCCTCAAATACATTGTAAGCCAGTTAATTAGTAAATAAGGCTTTTTAATGCTTTAATAGAAAATAATAGTATTAAGTTATATCTGCGGGTAGTTAGTTGCCGGACGATTGGTGGCCTAACCAACCCTGAACTCTTTATATTGTAAACTTGTAGCACATTGTGGGGACATGGGATTTGGAGAGGAATATGATATACACCTGTGTTACACGAATCTATTCTGGTATACTGTGTTGCGTGTTATTGGTTCCATGCTAATGAATTGATATGCTCTGGTATTGTGCATTGTATATTGATGTTCCCTATGCTACCACCTGAGCCACTTAGGCTACTAACATTTTGGCGCCGCTGCCTAAGTCGAACCTGAAGGTCTGAGGAGGGAAAGCTGGCGGGATGGAAGTATAATGGGTCGTCCATTCGACCAAAATATCCTGGTGACAGACAGTGACATAGAAGATAACACGGAAGTAACCAGGGAGGATCAGTTGACACAGGACCTGATTCACGCGTGGGACGTTTCCGTGGACCGGTACGTACAGTAAGAAGCGGAACTAAGCGTTGTCTCGACTGATACGGTACGGGCGGAACTCAACGTGAACCAGGCAGTACATGATCTCCTGGGTAGCCTTCCAAGGTTGTTGGCACGTGTCCTCGTGGAACGTGAAAAGGAACGAGAGAACACACGAAGTGAGCAACGCAGGCAGCAAGTGCTCCAACAGTATAAAGAACGGAATCAAAGGGAAGAAGAACAGAGGGACTATACACAACGACGAAACCGCCGCAATTCCAATAATTAATGCCAAATACACTAAACAAAGATCGAAACCGAGAAGCCCCGGAGGAACAAGAAGGGAACCAAGAAGACATAGTAAGAAGATCCCTGCGGATCCAAGAGCAACTCGAGAGGCGCCTGAAACTCTACAAGATAGTGGAAGAAAGAGGGAGCTTGGCGGAAGGTTCTCGACAACATACACAAGCGTGGGATAGGAGTGACAACAGCCCAGAGGCATTAGGTAGCAGTGATAATTGGGAACAAACAACCGCACCAACTGAGTCATTCAACAATTCCCAGGACAACTCGGGGAGTACGAGGAAGATGGCACATAACTCCGAAAAACAGAAACTCCCCAGATTCAATGGACTAGGATCGGAGGATCCCGCCCGCCACTGTAAAACTTGTGTCACCATATGGCAGGCCAATGGCGAGGATGATGAGGATAACTGGCTGAAAGCATTTCTAGCCACCCTCCGTGGTATTGCCATTGATTGGTACACGGACCTACCCATCACTTCAAAGGATACCTGGAAAAGACTTGCTAAGGCATTTGAGGAGGAGTTTCGGCTACTGCGGGACGATGACGAGATCGTCGCAGAAATATACAACACCAAACAGGACAAGAGTGAGACGGTACGGTCCTACTACCGCAAACTAAAAGAATTAACTGGCTTACATACATGCCTAGGAACTTAAGTGTCAATTACAAAATAGACATAGGGTACTCTCAAGACTTGGAGTGTGCCCCTAAGGGGTCAAATGTCACAAGTGTTAATGAAGAATTAGGGAAAAAAAGTGCAAGGAGACTCCCAGGTGCACCCCTA
Organism: Cryptomeria japonica; assembly: GCF_030272615.1. Classification (NCBI taxonomy): domain Eukaryota; kingdom Viridiplantae; phylum Streptophyta; class Pinopsida; order Cupressales; family Cupressaceae; genus Cryptomeria; species Cryptomeria japonica. The sequence goes on from NC_081413.1 coordinate 349,813,484, forward strand.
GACACTTAGTGCTGAAATATCAAGTTGAAATTAGATGCAAATGTGCTTTAAGTGGAGAATTTGTGCGCAAAGGAGTTTGGTGTATGTTTGAACATGAAAAGATAAGGAAAAAATGTTCCTAAGTGCCTTACCATGTGCATGAGGGGTTGGTTAGGAATTTGTCAATGACATAACATGAAGTGCTTCTAAAATCTCAACTGCACCTAAGAATGTTGAGTGTCAGAATGTTAATGAGAAAACATAGAAAATTTAGACCAATAGGCTTGAAAGTGTCTTTGAAGAAACAAAATCAATTAGGTGAGAAAGTGAACATCAAATTATAAATAGATGTGCAAGGACTCAATTGCACACTCTCTACATTGATAATCCAATTTTCACCTTCAAAATATAGAAGGATGCCTATGCTGCAAGTTTTTGTGCATTTGTTGATTGTTAGTGGTAGACTATCCAAGTTTCACTTCAATTTGAGAATCAACACTTGTTTTCTTTCTTTAGGCATCTAGAGTAGTAATTGTAATAAACCTTATCATTTTCTTCTCTTATATTCAAAGCATTGATGATTTATTTTGTAAAACGTCTTCATAATGGACAAGGTTTACAACTCTAACACTGAACTTCACAAATTTTTGACAGAGTCATCCAAGTCACTAAGATTGCTTGGTGAATCATCATGTTAGCATTTTATTTCGCACCTTTCATTGTGACACAAAGTGGAATAAATGTGTGGTAGAACCACTCTTTGAATTAGAAGGGGAAGATGCTTGCAAAATAAAACCTAACCTACTATGAGCAATATGTGTTGATTTTGTGATCAGACTGATAACAAAGAACAGAAAACAATAAAAGCAATACATATAACACAGCAGTGCCCTGGGAAAACCTCCCTCATGGAGGTGAAAAACCCAACAAAGAATATCTCAGATTGTTTTAGATCAAGCACAGTAGCAGATTTACAATGTTCCTTGTTAGGGCACAATCCAAAATAGAACACTACTTATCTGAGATACACAAATCTGCCTTAAAGTTCGGATCACTATCACTGTGAATCACTTTGACAGCCCAAAATGGAGTTCGCTGTCTTTGAATGATTTTTTGTAGTCATATATGATCTTCGCCTAGCCTGGAAGATGGATCACCAGCCTTAGATAGAATTCATTTGACTGGAGATATCAATTCGCTTGCAATGTTTGCTGATTAGAAAGCAGAGGGCAGATCGCTAGCAGATATAATTCGCTGAAGATGATTCGCCAGTAGTAGATAGCTCGCTGGTTGATGTGCAGAGGTAAGTCACACATTAGAGAGATAGATGATTCGCTGATCTGATTGTGATTTGACCTCAAATCACCTTGCATATTGGCGAGTCGAGCCAAGCTCGGCGAGTTTTGCTGACTCGGGACTCGGACTCGGCGAGTTTTGACCATAACTCGCCTGACCCGTGAGTCAGGCGAGTTATGGCAAAACTCGCCGAGTCCAAGCTCCAAGACTCGGCCACGACAGGTCAATGTTTTGACTTGTTTGACAAGTTAGTCTCTCCGTCAGGATTCATATATGGAATAGTCAGGCGAGTTATGGTCAAAACTCCCCGAGTCCAAGCTCCAAGACTCGACCACGACAGGTCAATGTTTTGACTTGTTTGACAAGTTAGTCTCTCCGTCAGGATTCATATATGGAATATAACATTTAAGTATTAGTGACATTTCCTTATGTCTTTTCTCTTTCTTATACTTTAAGTTATATTCCATATATATTGTCAGGATGTTTGAGAGTGGTTTCAGACCTCCATGAGTTATAATGCAAAATCTAGTTTTTGGAGGATCCTTCAAATTTCCAGACTTTGTCAAATTTCAGGCCATTTCAGGATCAGGATGACATTCCAGACTTTTAAGGCAAGTTCACTCTGACCTTGATGTAAGGGCGGGACCTAGGAGGACACTATGCATTCAACCAAGGTTTGATTTAGCAACTTGAAGCGTCCCTAGATAGTACACAAAAACCCTACGAATGATCTAAATAACCCCTAATCACTCAACTGACCTAACCTCCTTCACTCCACCTTGAGGAGATCCACCTGATTTGATGACCTTTGAGAAACTCAATCCCTTCAATGCAAAGGCTAAGACACTAAAACGACCAACAACAAAACTAAAAGAGCTAACCCTAGAAAGCAAAAAGTGGGGGTCTTCATTTGCAATGGGGCGATGTGTGAGTACCTCACAACAAGGATGTTTCTTAAAATTTGGAAAAAAGGGGGTGAGTTGGGGACATTTCCTACCTATCCCCACATCCCAAAAAATCCCCCCATGGGGCACAAGGTTATTTTTGGCAAGGGACATGTCTCTGAGGAGCATATTTTCAAACCCTTCTGGCCTCACAATTCCCCCTTCCATCTAACATATATATAGCCTAAAAACTAAGAGGTCCAAGAAAGGCCAAGGTCAACTTTAGTCCCAAGGTAAAACCTAAGTTCAACAAGCACACTATTTAATGCTACTATACACAAGCACTCCTTACAGTTTCCAAGTGAAGATATTCATGATGTCTCATGTTGGTGCTCCCAAAATTTCAATTTGGCCAAAGAAAATACTAAACAGAAGCCCCAAACAAGTAGATACTCTACCAGCATGTAATATCCCTTGGCTAATCTGACCCTGTTTTGCTTATATGAACACCAAGGAATATTGTCAAACATTTGGCATACAATGTTTGAAGCCGCTGTAGTGAATTCTTTCTTTGTCTTCTTTGGGTTTGTAGGCTGCAAATGAAGTTATGGAAAGCTTCTAACAATGCAAAGTTGTTATAGAAATGATATACTAGCTGTTTTAGACCTTTCCACACATATGTAATGACTGAAATTAACTAGTACAGCTAGTTGACATTAAGACAAATACTTGTCATGCATCCCAATGTATACCTACAGCCATTAGGCATTTAAGCAAACAATTGGCATGAAAGCTAAGTGGCTGATCAATGTTGAATGTTACCATGAATGTGGAATATGCAAATTATATCTCCATTAAACATATGCAACCTCCAAGTATTTCATGATATAATCATAATAGAAAATGATGCAATGAAGTAATGATTTTCTAATACAATGACCATAGATAGAAAACCTGGTATTTCAATGGCTGCCTTGATATATTGGTTTGATTCTCCTCATATGCAAATCCCTTGTCAAATATATATAGCTGTTCAACCTTTCTAAATCCCCTTCTATAGAACTCAAACTACTGTAGCGCACTGTTCACGACACTGTTCATGCGCACTGTTCACGGCACTGTAGCGCACTGTTCATGCGCACTGTTCATGGCACTGTAGCGCACTGTAGTCTCTTTCAATCTGCAAACAAACTCTGAAATAAACCCTCCAATCAGCTCAATATTGACTTCTGAATGAAGCCAATTCTCACAAGCATAATCAGATGATATTGCACACCTCTATATGCTGTTACAATGAAGAAGCCACGCTCTCCAATGCCGACAAGCCTTGAATCCTGCAGAAACCCTTGGTATTCTACACTTCAATGCTCCAGAGAAACTTCAATCAAAAACTCCAATCACATAATCCATCCCCCTTCTCTTCTTTTCAAAAGCCTTATATATATTTCCCATGAAGGTTTGATTTTCTTTAATAAGGCATTAAATCAATTAATGATATTAAATGACATTTAATGATATAATATTTTCACTTTGTCATTTAATATTTCACCTTGGTAAAAGAGCCACAATTAATTAATTAAATGGTCCCCTTTAATGATACTTGGACCCTTCCTTAAGTTATAATATAAAATTATATTATAACTTAATAATATAAGCTCAAAACATTAATGTTTATTTAAACTAAATAAACATTAATATCTCCATTAATATTCAACATTTTTGAATGCCGTCTGAACTGGGAGCTGACATGATGAAGCTGCATATGACCATACCCCCTTTACTAAAAATAGCAGGGGTCCATCTCTAACATCCCAAGACTTACTAAAAATAGGAAGTAGAGCAAATGATGTCTGAATGATGCCAAACGAAGACCAAACTGAAGCCCTCTGAACACTGGAGATGATACCAATCCTCAAAAGACCCTCTATCCAACACATTAGCCTACGAGGGTCAGGATAATAGGCTAATCTCACAAAATCCAAGTCTGCTAAAATGGGGACATTACACAACATGCCTTTTATGGCATAACAAGCTAGCACACATTATAATTGGGCTATATTCAATAATGGGCGCATGAAACAAGTTTTAAATTGTTAAAAGTCTCTTTATTTCAAGGGTTTTTTTATTTTGCCGAGTCATTGCTGAGTCGTTGCCGAGTCATAGCCGAGTCACGAGTCGAGTCGGCCTTGCCGAGTCCGAGCCGAGTCCGAGTCTGGGAACTTTGATATATATGTGTCAATGCCTTCTATAGGTCTCTAGTTGGCCTTGCATAATTTTGGCTCCAAGAATCACAAGTTACATTATGATTTACAAGTTACACATATAGGTCTTGACCTATTACAAGTTACATTATGGGTCTTGCTGAATTTACATATTTGCAAGTTACATACACCGCCCAAATAGGGCCAGACCTAAACAATAATTTATGTAACAAAATGTGATGGCAAACATGGCTAAGGCCTATAGGCCAATTAGCCATTAGGTGTACTAGGTTGGCCCTAGAAGGGATCCGACCTAGCTACACATCAAAATCCAAAACTTTATAGTTGTATTCTAGGGTGATTCATGTTCATGTTGAATAAAATTAAAACCGACTTTTTGTATTTACTCAGAGTGAAAGGCTGAGACTCTTCATCTTAAGGAAAATAATTTAATGCTATCTGATTGAAAAATAAATTCTATAATTACATGCTTAGGTTGTTTAATTAAAACATAGACTGGATAAATGCAAGTGTACAAGAATTGAATAGAATTAAACATAGACACCAATTGTTATAAGTTAAACACAACGTTTTATTTAAATCTACAAGAGACTGATCTAACACGTACTGTAGTACAAAGCTTATAGTAATGGTTAAGTTTCAAATCATAAAAGTGCAGTAATATGTAATATAGTGTAATGTCCCCTTTTTGGAGAGGGATTGATTAATTAATTTAATTAGTTAAGTTTTCCAAAATTATTATTGTTATTTTTCATGGATGACTTAATTAATTATTTTAATGAATAATATTAAGTTAATTATTTATAAAGTTATCAAATAAATTAAAAAATTAAAAGATGACTTTATATTTAATTAATTTAATAAAGTGATTAATTAAATATTATATCATAAAGTCACTTCTAGAAGCTTTTGGATGATGGGGTGAAAAAGTATAAAGGGAGATGTAGATGAAGCTTCAAGGCAGCTTGGTTTTGTTGAATTGAATATTGATTGGATTTTGTAGAACCGAGGGGTTTCTGCAGATCTTCATCTTTGGGAACGAAAACTCCCATAGATTGCATTGAGGAGGTGATACTTCAGTCATCTCATTTCAGCTTACTGAGTTTCTACAGAAGCATTCATGGAGAATGCATGGCAAGTATACTTCAGATTAGGGTGCATTGGATGTGTTGAATCTGCACTTCATTGAGAAGGAAAAAACAATTGCAATAGAAGACCGATGGAAGATGAGAATTGGGAGATAGCTGGCTGTGGGCAGGTCTGAAGACAATTTTGAAATCTCACCGTCATATCCACGATTCTGCACTTATCTCCATCATTGTAGCATCACATCACACCTTGAAGGACAGAGCAGGCATTGGGAACATTGGGCGATCCTCTTAGGAATATTTTGGAGGAAGAATAAGAAGGCTGCAGGGATCAAGTCAAGTCTGAAAACAAATTGGACCAGACCTCCATTACTCTTGATTTTATTCATATTGCCTTGCTCCAGCATCAAATCTCACCTTTGATAAGGGCGATATTATTATAGAAGGTCAGCAATCAGATTTAGGGCCGAAGGAGTTTACAAGTGCTGATAATTAATTATTATCAGACAAAGTGATCTGCAGCAGGGGCGACATTAGGGAGATATTCAATTTGGCTGATTAGTGTGATTCAAGCATCTAAATCCACCTACGAGGGCAGCACTACACAAGTAAAGTGGCATCGATCATTATTAGGAGACTGGAGGGGACTTGAAGCTGTTCATGATTAATAACCAGACCTTCATCTCACAGCAGGGGCGATTCTGAGGATTAATTCTATTTGAGCTTTTGTGGGAGTTCAAAAAACGTGGATATTGACTGCTTCTTCATTCCCAAGGCAAGGCGCTTCTAAATCAGGGTTCTTGGCATCATTCCTCTTGTAATTTCACGATATTTGCAGACCACCATGCCTGCCCATTGTCTTTAGAAATATTAAATAATGTATGCAAAGAGTATGATTAATAGTGGAGATATGGTATGTTGTTATTTGATCATTGTCTTTTGCAATAAAGGAAATACAAGGTTGCATTCCAATTATGTGGTTGTCTGAGGTTTCACACCAAGTGTTTGATATAATGTCAGCTAGCTGTAGATGCATTATTTGCATGTCAAATTTGGTAAGGAATACTATCAATTAATTGTATATGCACACTTGGCAATCATTCTATCATTAGGAGTCATTTGTAGGTATTCATTAATGGGAAATAAGAGATTATAAACTCCTACACAAGTCTGAAATTCCGAGACAGCAAAACAGAATAACACACAACTGCATAACACGCAGATTTGAAAGTCAGATTGTTAGCAAATATCCCTTGTATTTTAGATATCCACTGCAGGGGATATTACATATAGAACACTGAAACAGTAATTAAAAACAAAATCGGCGTGCTAAATACTATTAAATGAATAAAGAATTCTAGAATAACAATTTTGAATAGCTAGTGAATGACAGTTTTAGCAACAAGCAGGTGTGAAAATTACCATTATAAATCTAAGTGTACATGATACTTATTTATATTGTTTACAAAGCTAATGCATGGAAATAAATAAAAAACTATTACGAGCTATATTTTGAGAATAACTGATTGCACACAATGCAATCTTTATTACAAAATCTTATACTCTAATTCTAAAAGTGAATTCCTGTGACTGCTAGATAGATTGACTGTCCACATTATTATAAATCGTCACTTAAAGCTCACATCTCTTGCATGACTAACAAGAGATCCAAAGATAAACAATCTAACAATAGCTGACTTTACTCTAAAAATGAGATTGCCAAGAATAGTGGAAACCCAAAAACATCATGAGCTAAAAGTTAGAGTAGACTCTAAAGAAGCTTGGGGAACTTCATGGAGCTTCTGGAAAATTATTGGAACCTCAGGGATCTAATGAATATCTTGCCAACATCAACTTGCTGGCCAAATTGCTCTCCACTTGGAATTTTTCTTCCATCTTTAAAATAATGATGTTAATATGTCCAAGAAGATTATCTACAACTTCATATGAGGTAATTGACAACATTGTATTTGCCTCGAGAACACACTGATGTAATTCAATTGCCTAAAAAGACTCCTTTGTGATTGAATTTTTGAAAGGTATAAAACTAAACAAGCAGCCTGCTGAAAAATTCCTCTATAATAGAAGGATTGATTGCAACTGCAGTCATTAATGTGGAATACATGAAGAACAAGAAGATGCTGATAGTAGAAAATCTTCACCAACATTACAAGCTTGATCAAATCTTCACTAAGTCACTTAGAATAATTCTTGAAACCTGTGAAAATCAGAATAGAATTTCTGCCTGATGATTTGAACAGCAGAAACAAAGTTATTTGTGTATTTGAATCAAAGAAATGGGATTCGGCCTCGGCTCGGACTCGGCAAGGCCGACTCGGACTCGGACTTGGGACTCAGCGTCAGACTCGGCTCTAGACTCGGCTGGACTCGGGAAAGTGAAAAACTCAAGAAATGTAGAGATTTTTAAAGATTTAAAACTTGTTTCAGACACCCTTTATTGAATACACCTTAAAGACACAATAACATCATCAAACTCGGCTCATTTGATTACATACACAAGTATACATCAATCACATAAGCATAAACGCAAATTGTAGGTGAAGAAAATAACAAACATAGATATATAAATATTGTCAAATGTATACAATATTACAAAACTCATGGAATAAAAAATACATGTCATCATATGATCATCATCAAATGTTTCATACAAATACCAAAGGTAAATACAACTACAAGCCTCTGGCTCAGAGAAGCCTGCACGGCAGCACCCTCCGGCCCCGGCCCCCTGCGAAGGCGTCTAAGGTAGGTCCTGGATGATTGGACAGCCATGGCCGCTCCCCGTGACACCATGCCATGCTCACCAACATCAGGAACATCCGTGTCACTATCTGCCTCTGAATCTCCTGTCTGTGCTCATGCTCTCCACTCCTCCTCTGCCATGGCTACAGTCTCAGCCTCTATATCTACCTGGTCGATCCAATCAGTGTCAGACTCGGAGGTTAAATTTTCCCTACTTCTATCGATGCAGTTTCCCCCCATATTTTTTGATGGGGGTTCGGGGGCAGCGCCCCCAAGGTGGGGTCAAGGGGCATCGCCCCTTGCGGGGTCAAGGGGCAGCTCAAGACACGTTGTAACCCTAATTTGGGGCTCAAGACTCGCCGAGTTTGGCGAGTTTGGGGCTCAAGACTCGCCGAGTTTGGCGAGTTTGAGCCAAACTCGCCAACTTGGTGAGTTTGGCGATTTTACTCGCCAGACTTGGACGAGTCCGAGTCCGAGCCCCTAGGACTCGCCGAGCATGACTCGTACTCGGACTCGCCGAGTCTGGGCGAGTCTAGGCGAGTCTCGTTTCTCTAATTTGAATTAATGGTGCCTCCTCCATAAATTTTAATGTCCCCTACTAAGTTTAGGCCTGTTTTAACCACAATTAATCTATTTCTATATATTTTGACTTTAAAACTAACTTGAGTAGGAGACAAATCATTCTTAACATGAAACAAATCAGTGATAACATAATCTTTTCCTTATATTGAATTGATAATTCAATGTGACTCTTAGTTTCATATATATATATATATATAACACTATATGTTTTACTTTAGAGTAATTCTTTATAAAATACTATTTGACTGATCAACCCTTATATATATATATCAAATTATATTACCTTTAATATAAATTACTAGCACTGCTGTTTACTAAAACACTAATCATTATTCTACCTCGTACCTGTAGTGGCAGACAGATCTGACATGCGTCAGATCTGGTCTGCCCCTGTATGTGAAGATAAGTATGAAATATAGTCTATATTAGTATTACTCTTAAATAGTACTATTAAATCCTGCATAACAAATATTATCAGGCTATATATATTAAGCACATTCCCGTGCATACCACCAAGTCCCAAGATATTACTGTCTGGAACTTAATAACAGTTCTGATCTGATCTGGATGTCTTGCAGACTAATAATCCCCCTCCATGATCGATAATTGATGATGATTGATACTGCTATTTTCTGAAGATATGTTTTGCCGACTGCTGTTCAATATTGGTATATGAAGATGTGTTTTTTGGATTGATTCCCTTATATACCTTTCAAGAGGGAGAAGTTACATCCTTTCATGACGATAAGACACGTCTCCTTCCCAATGTGTCATTTCATACCAATTGATTCATTATTCCAAAGGCGCCGATTAGTCTCCTTCTCATATCCATTGCCTAATTGTCTCTAATCGTTGTTTATCATTAAAGTATTTAAAGTAATCACCGATATTATGGTGAATGTATTAATAGTTGCAATATCCGCGATTCTGGCCTTGCCGCCACATACATCTTTTTTGAAGGGTCGTTCATTAGCGGAATTAATTCTAATATGCGTTGGTGGCATGAAGAAATCATATTTCCCATTCTTACTATGTGTATCGGTCTGACCATAGTGACACATATATCTCATCATCCCATAACTATATCAGACACTTGTTCGGCTCCTCAATATCTTAATATCGATTCCTTAATGTCTATTCCCAATAGTTATATTTGCATCAAATAATACTATAGGCTTACTAGAATCTGTAACGGAACATACTTGTCTTTAGAAATATGGCTTTCACCTATAGCCAATTGACTTGCTAAATATTGATATCTTATAGAATATCAAACTGGGTCTCTGTTGTGACGTATTCACACATCGCCCCGTTGCAAATGGGGACCCCTACTTTTTGCTTTCTAGGGTTTGCTTTCTGGGTCTTTTAGGGTTTTGTCTGTTAGCCTTTGCATGATGAGTGCTGTCTGGGGAATCGCTGGATAACAGGCTTTGCTGGAGTTAGGGTGAGTCAGTGGGTGCTCCATGTTAGGGTTTCTTTCAAGGTCTTCCTTTGGCTTAGCTTTGCTGAATTGTGTCTTGTTTGAGTTCAAGTGAGTTAGTGTCATCTCCCAGGCCCAGGGCAAATTCCTCCATTTGATCCTCAATTTTGGCTGTAGGCTTTGAGAATGAAGATTTTTGAGTTGAGTAAGAGGCAAGTTGGCCTGGAGATGATGGGAGAAGTCTTGAAAAGTTATATCCAAGGCAAAGAAAGGAGGCTAGAGGTGTGAAATGAGCTTAAACTAGGAATTTCGCTCCTGACCCTTCCAAAGGGTCCAGAGTGAAATCCTCAATAAACACTTTTTTTCTTCCTTGTTTGCACTACGAACTTTGTTCCTTGGACATAGTGGGGATAGATTGATGTACTCTTGCCAAGAGAAGTGAATGAAGGCACTGAGAGGTGAGGATTTTGTCCCAGAACATGATTTTCGCTCCTGACCCTTCCAAAGGGTCCAAAGCGAAAATCCTTATAAACCTCATTTTCTCCCTTGTTTAGACCAACATTCTAGTTTTGAAGTGATGGAATGTGAAAATGTGAAGGATTTTAGCCTAGAACATGATTTTCGCTCCTGACCCTTCCAAAGGGTCTAGAGCGAAAATCGTTGTAAACCTCATTTTCTTCCTTGGTTTGGTCAACTTTTGGTGTTCTTGCCTTGAAAGGTGGTTGGACGCATGAAAAAATGAAGATTTTTTGCCTGAAGGATGAATTTCGCTCCTGACCCTTCCAAAGGTTCCAGATCGAAATCCTTATTTTGACCCTCTATTTTGCCTTGAGCACTAGAAGGACCTTGTTTTGAGCTTATTTGGTGGTGGATTGCCTTGATTATGGTTAAAGGAGGTTGGATAAATCAAGTTTGATGGAGAGTTGAGACAATGGAATGTGAAATCAACCTAAATTGGAAATTTCGCTCCTGACCCTTCCAAAGGGTCCAGAGCGAAATTCCTAGATGGCACCCATTTCTTCCTTGTTTAGACCAGGAACTTAGTTTCCAAGGCATATTGTGAAAGTTTGGACATGTTCTTGCCTAAGGAAGTGATTGAAAGCATTGAAATGTGAGGGTTTTTGTCCAAGAATGAAATTTCGCTCCTGACCCTTCCAAAGGGTCCAGAGCGAAATTCTTTATTAACCTTATTTTTTACCTTGTTTGGGCTTAAAACCTTGTTCCTTGGTCTTGGAGGTGAATTGAAGTTGAAAGAATGAAGGAATATGCTAAAAACAAGAATTTCGCTCCTGACCCTTCCAGAGGGTCCAGACCGAAATTCCTAAAATCCACCTCTTTCATTTTGTGTCAAGCTAAGCATGGATAAAGATGAATAGAGCTTAGAAGGACCCCTAGGCATGCCTTGGAGTTGATTTTTTGCCATCAACAATGATGATTTTGAGCTAGGACATGAATTTCGCTCCCGACCCTTCCAAAGGGTCCAAAGCGAAATCCAAATGGGTCCTGTCCTTGGCCATGGTCTTGAGTGAATTTCTCCTTCCAGGCCTTCTTGGGGGTCAAACAAGTGTTGTCTTCATGAAGAAGGAGTCCAAAGGTGAGAATCATGGCATAGCAAGGGAAGAAGGAGATGGAATTGTGTCCTAATCTTGAATTTCGCTCCTGACCCTTCTAGAGGGTCCAGAGCGAAATTCCCCAAAAACCACCCTTTTTTCTCAATTTTATGCTAAGTCAAGTGTGGGTCAGGATGGGGTAAGATTGGAAAAGTCCTTGAGCAAAACTTTGAGTTGCTAGTGATCCATGAACATGAAGGAATTGAGCAAATCATGAATTTCGCTCCTGACCCTTCCAAAGGGCCTAGAGCGAAATTCCTAGGATCACCTATTTTCCTTGCAAATCAAGTTGAGCTTTAGGTTTTTATGGCCTAGATAGGAGTGAGGCGATGTATCCTTGGTCTTGGGGGTGGATTAGAGTTGAGAGAATGAGAAAATAGGCTCAAATCATGAATTTCGCTCCTAACCCTTCCAAAGGGTCCAGAGCGAAATTCTAAAATCTACCTATTCCTTTCATATTTGTGCCAAGCCAGGCCTAGACAAAGATGGTGGAAGCCCTTGAGATTGCCCTTGAATGGATTGTTGTCTCCAAAAATGATGATTTTGGGCTAGAGGAAGAAATTCACTCCTGACCCTTCCAAAGGGTCCAGGGTGAAATCCATTATGGGTCCCGTCCCTGGCCATGATTTCTAGTGAAATTCTCTTTTCTAGTCATTTTGAGGTCAAGCAAAATGTTGCAAGCATGGGAGAGGGATCCAAGGATGAGAGTCCAAGTATAGAAAGTGAAAAAGATGGACCTTGGTGAAGGAAAGCAAGCAAATCATGAATTTCGCTCCTGACCCTTCCAAAGGGTCCAGAGTGAAATTCTTCAACCACCCTTTTCCTCCTTGAGTGAAGCTAAAACTTTAATGCCTATGGCATGGTTGAAGGTGGAGTGAGGTATTCTTGCCTTGTAAAGTGAATTGAGGTAAAGGAAGTGTAAGATAAAGCCTAAAACTTGAATTTCGCTCCTAACCCTTCCAAAGGGTCCAGGGCGAAATTCACAAAATCTCTTTTTTCCTTCAAAATTGTGTTAGGTCAAATCATTGGTGAGGGTGACTAGGCTTGAAAGATTGCCTCAAGCATGCCTTAGAGGGGGTTGTGAGTGAAAGAAGTGAGTGTTTTGTCCATGATCAAGAAATTCGATCATGACCCTTCCAAAGGGTCTAGGGCGAAATCCTCAATTTCACCTAACTTGCTCATGATAAAGGTCAAAGCATGGATCCCTAGGCTCTGGAGGAAGGAAAGCTATCATATGTTTGCCTTGGGAGGAATTTTGGAGTAAACAAGTGATAGAATTATCCTGGAATACAAAATTCGCTCCTGACCCTTCTAGAGGGTCCAGGGCGAAATCTTTTGAAGCTCCTATTTTTCACCTTGTTTGGGCCAAACGAAGAGCTAGTTGTGAGATAATGTTGAAAAGAGGTCTAAATTGGGCAGAATAGCAAAATTCGCTCCTGACCCTTTTAAAGGGTCTAGGGCGAAATTCTTATAGGGCCTGCCCCTGGGAAGGATATTGAACGAACTTCAGTTTAAAGTCTTCTTGTTGACGATTTAAGGTGAAAATGCTTTGTTGAAATGAATATGTCATATGTACTTAATCACCTTTTGGTTTATTTTGCAGATGGAGAAAACCAGTCCAGCATCATCAAGGACAACCACTTCCATTCCATCATCGTCAAGGACGTTCCACGGGCAAAGGGGAAGACTCAAGGTGCTTTGAAAGACTCAAGGTGTTCAAGGAATTGCCAGCTATCTCCAAAGCCCTTCACTTCGCCACACTAAGGAATCACAAGATGACCAAGAAAGGCTGTGCCAGCGCTCCCAGGCGGAGGTGTACTTCCGGAGAAGGATGACTTGAAAATCAGGAAACTTCATCAAACACATGGGAGTCAAGGAGAGGTACTCCATTCATCAAACACATCAAAGATAGAGGAGAATTAACCAAGGTCGGTACCAGGGTACGTTGAAGAAGCAAATAGTTTCATAAGAGTTAATTAAAGTTAGCTTCTCAGCTTCATCAAATTGAACATCAACCAAGTTACAAGTGTCAGACAAGGTGGCATCCCAGTCATCATTCCTCCAGTTGGATTGGTCCACCTCAGCGGGTCTAGATTCAATGTACCTGACTCATCAAGGATGGCACAAACTTCAAGGCACCTACCCTTGCTTCCTATTAGTCCTTACCCTTGGAATGTAATTTTCTAATTGGCTAAGGAAGTTTGTTGTAACAAACTCTAATTAGGGTTTCTATCTTGTAATCCTAGCCATTGATTCTAAATCAATCAGAGCCGTCTATTTGTAAAGGGTTTCTCTATATAAGCCCTGGCTCCTCATTTGTAAAGGTTAATAGTGGATAATGGGTGAATAGTGGGTTAATAGAGAATAGATAGTAGTGAATAGTCAAAGAATAGGAAATAGTTAGAGTAGAATAGAAAGAGAAGGCAAAGATTGTTGCCAAGATGGTGTTGTAAAGGACTTGTGAACTTCATTGAAGAAATGGTGAATTCTATGGGTCGATTCAACAATTTGCATGGTCTCTATACTTCTCAAATTTGATTTCATGTTATTAGATGAGTGGAAGAAGTGTGTATGATCGATGGTGAAATTTGTATATCCATACTACTAGCAGTTTGTTGATTGCAGACTTGCCTTGTGTAGTCAACTGGAATCATTCAGCTTAAGCTTAACTTCAATTGTCGCTTCTTCATTGATATGCATTAGCCTGATGGTGTCTATGCCTGTAGTGGTGATCTGAACATCATAAAGCTTTCCTCAGAAGATTGCACTAACCTTGTGGAGATGGTCCCGGGATGTCAAAGCAAGACTTACTTAGAATTTCATCAAAGGTCATTCATTTCTCTTACATTCTTAGTATTAGAAATATATCTCGTTTCAACCTTTCTCCTTTTTCCTTTTTTTTTTCAAAATCTAGGACCAGTAAAATCTCACGTTCCAGCAATATCCAAAGCAAATCAGACGTTTAGGCAGTCAAACGTAAGTCCCCTTGTGATTCCAGCAAAATCACATCGTACCGCAAAGAGCTTATCCACATGTAGAGAACCTACATACAAGAACCTTGGAGTTGCCTCGATTGATCCTTCGGCGAGATCTTCAGCAGTCGGGAACTTTGTTCAAGAGAGGATAAGGTACCTTTAGGTATTTTATTTTGTGTTCGCATGTGTACAAAAAACACATCAACAGTCTCTTCGATAATATGGATTTCCTCTAAACTTCGTACTACATAATTAACTCCTATGAATACTCCACTCACTTTGAGGTGTCCTTCACATTCATTTTGTTCAAGTCTTCATTCTTTAATGTCGATAATTATATATATGTTCTACTTTAGTATATAATCGATATGATTGTTATATAATTAAGGAATGCCACTATATGTTTAATGGTCTTCTAATCTTATATCGGTAGATATCTTGACAACAATAATTAAGGAATGCCACTATATGTTTAATGGTCTTCTAATCTTATATCGGTAGATATCTTGACGTCTACAATTATTCAATGCTGCTTAATGAATTGTAAGTTATCTTTAAAGATAATACAAGGAGCTTATTTCAGTTGTTCAGTGCTATAGACTTATCATTTGGATGGGGACATCACATAAATAGACATTCTTAAGTCTACTTCTCTTTTCAATTTGGCCGACCCAGCTTGGAATAGGACCACGATTATTATATTTACCTTCAAAACCAAAAACAAATGTAAGCTTTCGCATGTACAACTTTTTTAGGAAGCTAAAATTAAGGAATAGAATTACCAATTTTGGAAAATCAACATCCTTTGAATCACAAATATTGGCACCATATGTTGTTTGGGCAATGGGATTTAAAGATGACATAATCTTTATAGAAAGTGTGCCAACTATCTTTCTGTTCTCCTTTGTGTGGTTTATGTAAGTTATCTGCCACTTATAACAAATGTTGATCGCAACTGTGCAAGTCGATTTGTGTGTCCACTTTCTAAGACTTCAATTTTAGTGTGATTCATTGCTGAGTAAGCATCTAAAATATGCACCTATTTTAGATTGATAAATTATTTGTTAATTTATTCTTGGGCATCACTTATCGATGTTGATGATGGAAGTTAATAGTGCAGATCATTAATCACCTCAAAAACATTCAGATTTTCCTTTTATATTTAGGTACAATTTTTCTCATTGCAATGTGACCCAAATATGCACCGATACTTCATGTCTTGAATCATCTAAATTCAGGTGGAGTTTCCCCTTCTCATTCTCAAGATGAAAGTGTGCTAGTTCTACAATATGTTGAAAGAGTCTTTAAGCAGCATTACTATGGGAAAAAGCGTGTTTGAAGTTCCATTAATCATTTGCCAAGACAGTCCTCTCTATCTAAATCTCAGCCTCCTGTTAGGAACTTATTTCGAATAATGAAACTAGGAGTAACTGCAAGGTCAATAGTTTGAAATATTGGACCATGACATGACATCTTTATGACTTGTCTGCAAAACATTAATATTGATTTAGTCTTGACCTTCAAATGATTTTACATTTATCACAAAAATGGTCAAGGAGCAGAAACATTGAATTTTGGATGTGTACACCATATTCACAATCATTAGGGTTTGATTGCTTCTTCAGAGAGTTTGCCATTGGAGTAAGGAACCACTACAAGGAGACAAACATTGGACTATATTTAGCTCATGCCACCATGAGTAACAAATAGTCATAGCAATTGCCAGAAGATCTGATCAGAGATATTATATTTATAGATGACATTCTAGAGGGTCTATGTATAGGGTATATGTTTTTATCAGAGATCTATTTGAACATTTCTAATTTTAGTTGAGGTATTTAAGGACAAATTTGAATTTTAAGGCTTGCTTTGTGTGCAAGCAAACTATTCCTAACATATGAATTATAGTTTCTTTTACTTATTTATCTTGTGAAGCATTGAAGAGACTTACAAATTAGGAATTTTGGCACTTAGATTTCAGCCAAGGGTAATTTTTATACCTATTTCTGTTGGGATAGCCATTCAAGATGTCTTGTCTATTCTGTGTTTATTCATTTGTGAAATATACGCCTGTCTTGAGAATTGCAGTCTTTGTATTACAAGGTTTAATGAAGAGGTTATTGTAGCATTTTATGTGATAGTGTCTACTTGGTTTACTGTTGTGTTTCTTGTTTTCAATCTGATTTCTGTGCTGCTGTCAAGCTTTGTGTCTACTTGTAGCTAGACACAGAAGTGCTTGTCCACTATTGTAGGTGTATACGGTCAAGAAAAGATACAAAAAATTCTCTCCTTTAATAGAAGTGCGGATAAGCCTTATACTCCTTCCTGATAACTAAAAAGATATGCAATTGCTTTATTGCTTGGAATGAGTATTCATAACCCTGATATTTAACTTGTACATATTATAAACAGTTAAAGATCATTCCCTTAGGTTCTGATATTTTGTTTTTGTTTTTTGTTACTAGGAACTTCCTCTACTAATTTGAAGAAAGGTTTATCCTTTCACACTATTTTGTTTTGTGTTGCCTTGAGAGGGATGAATTAAAATGCTAACAAGTATTTTGGCATTATGAAAACTTATGGGCTTACATTCAAAATTCTATTGTAAATCTTGAACCATATTAATGTAAAGGAAAAATTGTAAGATATAGTGGTATATACAAAAGGAGCAGAGCTCTATGGGTGTTTTGGTATACCTTTTGTATATACCACTATATCTTACCTTTTGTATAGTGGTATATACAAAAGGAGCAGAGCTCTATGGGTGTTTCGGTATACCTTTTAATATGTAAGATGCCCATAAAGGCCTCTAGAAGCTAGTGATCCTTTGTAAATCTCAGGGAGATAATGACATGAGGATGAGATGCGACACTTTTGTATAGTTTTTCCATGTAAACTGCATTGGATACTCCATTTTGTGCTTGTTCCTTCTCTAATATCTGATGATACATTATTTGGTTACACATATTTGTACTTAACAGCAACAAAATTAAGGCAGAAGGATTGTTAGTTCTGTTTAAGTTGCATTTTTTGTATAGTGGGCAAGACATTGTAAATAATAAAGATTCATGCGGTGAATTTAGAGGAATGTCCACTCTTATTATGGATCGGATTGGTATTAAAGCATTGTTTTGTGCTCCATTGCTTGTGGCTTTGTTTGGTTTTAGTATTTTGATCTTGTTTCCTCTCCTTCTTCAAACCCTACAAACCTGTTTTGAGTAGATACAAATGCCAAATGAGTGAAAAATAAAAAAAAAACACTTTCAAATGCTGGATGGGTGGGTTTTACTTGCGGTGAGAGTCTGTGCCACGGACTCGGGAGTCTCGATGTCAGGCTCGCTCGAGTCCTTGTCATGAACTTGTGAGTCTACGTCGAGGACTCTCCTGGACTCGACTTGCGAGTCCGTGGTGAGTTGACTTGTCTCACCAACAGACTCGCGAGTTTGCGGCAAGTCTTGCGAGTCATTAAACTATGGGTCAATCCATCTATCTAGAAATGAATTTATTTGGGATATCTTTTGAAGCATAGATATTCACATTTTGGATTGAAACATGATGCAATACCTCCTTATTGGCGAGGTCTCTGATTCTTCTAAGACTTGTCTTGGCTAGAGTTACTCGAGGATGCATCGCTGAGGGCTGGGCCTATTTGACTTGTCTCGGAAACAGGGATGTCCCCTCACAGTCCCGTAATATTAATGTTTGAGTTTTGATAATTTGTTTGTCTTTGACTCTCATGTGAACACTCCATTTAAGTTATTTAACACCAATGTTATGTGTTAAGATTCTATGATGTATATATGCATGCTTCATCCATATTTTCATATGAAAATAAAAAAATTTCCTATATATTTTAAATTTTCTATATTTTATATAGCCATCCCCAAAAATGGCTTGAAAAATGGGGGACAAGGAAATACGTCCCTGCATCTTGGAAACTTGGGGTAACATAGGTCTTGGCACATCCTCAACGATTTCCCAACTCTTGGGGTATCAAGTGGTTTTGAAGGATGTTTGTTTCGCTACACCTTTTGCATCACTATATTCCTAATGTGGTTGATTATGCTTTGGAGATTGCCGATCTTAGATGCACCCTTCTTTCACCTGCCATGACTTTGCTACTAAAAAGCTTCAGTTGTGCTCCATTTTCACTTAAAGGTTGCTATTCCTTTGGTGCACTTGATTAGCAAATTGTTTACTTAAATGGCACATTTTAATTTTTTATTTCTTTTACTTTATCAATAGTAATTTTTTTCAAATATTATATATTCTTTTAGTTGCCTTGTCCCTAAATTTTTGGAAATTTTTTGCAGTCGCCAAAAACCATCCCTCCCCCCATTTTGAGATTTCAGGCAACATTGCTGTTGACTACTTCGGTTTTCCAATTTGGTTGTCAATTAAGGAAGTGGATCTCTTCAACCTTGTGTTGGTTCTATAGAACAATAGAGTGTAAAAGCTGGCCAACAATGTTGAACGGTTATATGAAATTATTGAAATATCTAATTGAAATTGAATCCAAACATGAGCAAAAATTTAATCAGATGCATGATTTCCTTTAAGAGTCTTTGTATGATATGAGAATACACATTTTGCTAGACCACTTTATAACAACAAATAAGGAATCATACACATTCTTTGAGAAAGTAAAACCTTCTACCAAATCCATGTAAATGCTCTACTGTGGTCTAGAAGAACTAGTGTTGACAATGACTAATCCAACTTTCTATTTATTTTATTGACTCATGCTACCCTAAGTTTACCGCCTTAAACTTTTCAACATCAGATACATTCACAAATTTGTTGTAATCTTTGCCACAACAATGGGAGAACCATCTTTGAAGTGATTGCTTCCCTCATTTGCTTGCTCAATCTGTAGAGAAAATCTGCTTGGAGATGGCAGTCTTCTGTAGTCTAAAAATCTGCAATCATTGCCTCTTTCAAGAGCTGAAATGCATCTCCAAAAGCTATTCTAGATGGCATATCAACCAACTTTTTAGGAACACCTCTTTTATACTTGATAACCAAATGAAATCATAGCAAAAGCCCATCCATTTTTAGTATTTTGTTTGCAGCAATTTCGATTGTATTTTTAGGAGTGGCGTGTGATTTGTGTGGATGATGGTTTCTTTCTCCATTAGATGGTTCTTGCATATTTTTACACTTCTACAAATGTATACAACTGTTTGTCATTTAAGCAAAATTCCAAAACAGCCCTATAAATGTACTGTGAATTATAGCAAACTAGCTTATCTCCTTGCAACATAAAAGTCCACATATGATAATAACTTGCATCTGTCTCTACCTCAAATAATAGCTGCAAATTAGGAGGCTAAAAATCAGTAATGCTGATTTTGTGGCTCAACTCCAAAAATGCATTTTGCTGATTTCTGTCATTTGGCCATGGATTGTTTGGAAGTGCAGAGCTGGTTTGTTTCGGGTGGAAGTGATGGCTAGACAGAGTCATGCTCAAGGTTGGTATCAGGTAATTGTTTTTGGCTTGAGAGTGAGACGTTTTTGCGATTTGTTGGGCTGAGCAGGTCAGCTAATCACCATTGGACCCAAGTGTCATGAACATGGAGTCCTGTCACTTCCACACCATTTCAGACATCCATCATAGGGTTAACTATGAATGAACTTCATTAGGTTGAGATGCAATCTAGAAATTTATGTGTACTGGTCCATAGTGTAGACAAAAAAATTGCATAGGCCTGTAATAAATTAATAGCATGATGTAATTCATTACAAATAGAGATGAAGGGTTGGGAAAAGGAAACAAAACAATTATTTACCAAGAAACAAAGCATCAAGACAATGTGAAGAATTCTTGGCCAAAATAAAATAAAATCCTGGCGTTATTAGGAAATTACATTCTTCGCAAAGTGATGGAGACCTGAGGATGACCTCTAGAAAGTCAATTGATGAGGATTTTGAGAAGAATCCCGTATTGGAAACCAATGAAATTTGATGCATAGCAAGAGAATATTGAAAAGCACTATGTAAGATTTCGATGGTGGAGTAAAAGGATGGAGAAGAGAGAACGCAATCACCTTGAGACATGGGGGTATAGATATTGGTGTGGTGATAGGGATGGGGCGAGTAAATGAATAATGCAATTACTACACTGTATATCAATATAGTCACTAGAAGATGTGTGTATGAGGATGGGGAGCATGACTCTCATCCCTTATTAGAATTTGGTGATAGATGGACATGGATATCCTGACTGCCACCTTGGCTATAGGGATAGACACACATGATGTGCTTCTTCACCATTATGTGAGTTGCAGCGGCCTTGGATGTTAGGAGAGATTCTAGAGAAAGTACTTTGCTTCCTCCTTGCACCACCATGCCTAAGCCCCAAGCATTCAACACTACTTCATGAGCATTACCGGATTGTGTATTGGTCTTTTTAGAGTGATTGAATATGACATCAACAATTCCTTCTCACATGCCTTGAATGCTAGGAGAGATTCTAGAGAAAGTGCTTAGCTTCCTTCTTGCACCACCATGCACAACCCTCAACTTTCAGCACTCCTTGATGAACATTACCAGATTGTGTATTGGTTTTTTGAGAGTGATTGATGATGACATTGATGATTCCTCCACTCAAGCCTTGATATAGATGTTTGATGAAATTTGTATCCTATCCTCCTTGTTGACGTTTTTTTTATGACTACTTTGAACACAGAATAAAGTTGTCTAATGGTCACTTCACTCTCTCTTGATCAAAGTGCGGTTGCATGCTAAGATTGCAAGAAGTTCAAACAATCGACTCCAAGGTTCCTTTATGCTACGGACGGGACTCAGTTGGCTGATGTGATTGCTGGTAATCCAAGGGGCCTTACGTTTGCATCATTCTTTCACTTCTTTGCTGTGGTTGGAACACTCCATCATCGGATATAGCGAATTTGTGATGCTTCTGCTCCGAATGAACTAAAATGAACTGAAAGTAAAAGGGAAAGGGTTAAGAAGGATCTAAATGTACTTCTAAGGGTAGTGATAACAATGAATAATGCTTTGGTGGACAAATTCCAAATAAACCAAGCTCTGCTTCGCCAAGATCAACTACAACTTCGCAAGAACCAGTGCAATCTTCTGGGGATGCTAGAGGATTTTTAAATTGGGAAAGTACATTTGAATACCCAAAACGACGCAATCCAAACGACTATCCACAATCGAACTTAGCACAAATTTAGGGGGCTTGTTGTGACGTTTTCACACATCGCCCCATTGCAAATGGGGACCCTTGCTTTTTTGCTTTTTAGGGTTTGTTCTTTAGGTTTTTTAGGGTTTTGTTAGTTAGCCTTTGCATTTTGAGTGCCGTCGGGGAGATCAATAAGGTAGCAAGTCCGGCTTGTGTGATGTCCTGATCCTGAAATTTGGCTAAGTTTGGAATGTCCTGATCCTGAATTTGACTAAGTCTGGAAACTGAAAAACCTCCAAAAACTAGATTTTGCAATATAACTCCTGGAGGTCTGAAACCACTCTCAAACATCCTGAAAGTATATATGGAATATAACTTAAAGTATAAGAAATTCTTATACTTAAATGTTATATTCCATTAAAATTGTCCTGATAGAGAGTTCGAAAAGTCAAATTTCGCTCCTGACCTTCACTGAGGGTCCAGAGTGAAAAGCGCTCATGTCCCTCTCCAAGGGACCAAGGCGAAGCGCTCCTGTCCCTCAGGAAGGGACCAGAGCGATATTGATTAGATTGGCTAAATCTCTCAAAAATCACGTGAGGTTAAGGTTTTGCAAGGAGGTAAAAGGTTCAAGGCATGGTTAGATGATGATATTCAAAGGCTTCAAACGTTAAACGATCATTAAATTGAACAAAGAGACTATATCGCTCCTGTCCCTCTTCAAGGGACCAGGGCGATTTTTATTAAAACCTTCATTTTCCTTCAAATGCATGTCAAGGCAAGTTCACACAAGATCAAGGACGTCCTTTAAGAGGCAATGAACGAGGAACCAAGGTTGAAAGATAGCGCATTTTGGCTAGAGCTTTAAGATCGCTCCTGTCCCTCTCCAAGGGACAAGGGCGATGATCTTCTAAAACATCAAGGTGTCTTCTGGAATTCAAGCAAAACGAAAATGGAATGAAAGAATAGCGTTGTTTATCCTTCACAACAAAGATTGAAGTTTAAAGCTACAAAGGTCAAGGAGAAATTATGAGGATCGCTCCTGTCCCTCTCCAAGGGACCAGGGCGATATTTGCTAAGTTACTAGTTATCCTTCGAAGATCACGTTAAAGCAAAGTTGCAAAGGGTTTGAGACGTCTTTTGAAAGATAATGAACGTGGAGTTAAAATCAAGAACGAAGTATTTTAAGCTAGAAGACAAGGATCGCTCCTGTCCCTCTCCAAGGGACCAGGGCGATGATCCTCTAAACATCAAATATGCCTCGTAGAAGTCAAATGAAACAAGCGTGGAGTGGAGAAATGATGTCATTATTCGCCTTATGATGAAGATTGGAGATCGAAGATGCAAAATCAAGGAGAAAGCATGAAGATCGCTCTTGTCCCTCTCCAAGGGACCAGGGCGATATCACATCTAAAGGGCATTCGTTTGCAAAAACAAGTCAATCAAGCTCGAAATCCCTAGCAAAAATGGCAATTTCAACGTAGGAATGAAGATTTTGAACGTCAAAAGTACAAGGATCGAGACTAAAATGGTAGATCGCTCCTGTCCCTCAGTCAGGGACCAGGGCGATGAGGTTTGAATCTTCCCACTTTTCCAATTTTTGCGCTAAACAAACATTTTGAATTTATTTAAATGCTAGAAAATTCGATAATTTGAAAATTTAATTAAAAATGGCATTTAAATATTGCGCTTGATCATTAATTAATTATTTTTGCCTTGCAAAAAAAGATCGAATTTATTAATTAAAAAAACGATGGCATTTAATAATTAATTATTAATTAATTAAAAAATTAAATGGAGCGCTTGGTTTATGAAAGTCGGCCTTTATTATTTATTAAAAATCATTTAAATTGTCTTATTTTATAAAAGTCGGCCTAAGTGAATTGGTGGTGTAAGCGCTTATAAAGGGTGGTGAAGATTGTTATTTTCACATTACCATTTTATCATTCAAGTGCGATTTGAGGAAGACAAAGGAGTAGTGCGAATTGTGTGTTAGAAGTGCGAATTTCATTTCAAGCAAAGGAAGGCGCTAATATCATCAAAGGAGTGCGAACTTAGTTTCCACTTGAGCGAATTTGCCAAGGACATTGAAGATCACGTCAAGGACATATCAAAGGTGGCGAAGTTTCTAATTTGAACAAGAGATCACGTTGAAGCCATCTAATATCAATTTTGCCTAGGCGAATTTTCTTCATTTTGCATTCTAGAGTTAGCTCTCAAGAGAGGTATGGCGATATGGATTTATTGTTTTGATTTTGAACGTTGATCGTCATAGCTTAAATTTTGAATTTTGAATTTTGAATTTCAATAAGCTCAATTGTTTTTTAGGAAATAATAACTCAAGGACTTATTATGAAGTTTCCTAAATTTAATCTCTAATCTAGTTATTCATTGCAAAATCATGTTGCTAATTTTGAAATGTTGTGTAGGCATCAAATGGAGATCTCATCAAGGAAAATCAAGCCGGATCAAAGATGGTCTTCGCCAGGACAATCAAGCCAGGACAGGGGCGACCTCTTTCAATCCAGCGTTCCAAGGCGAGGTACATCATCATCCTACACATCAAGGACACATGGAGTTAGGACAAGGGCTCGTTGAAGAAGCAAATAATTTTAGAAGAGTTAATCAAAGATAACTTCTCAACGCTACCAAATTGAGTATCAACCAAGTGTCAGACGAGGTGGCATCCTAGTCATCACGTCTCCAATCAGTGAGGTCCACCTCAGCATGTCCAGATTCAATGTACTTAACTCATGGAAGGTGGCACAAACTCCGATGTACCTACCCCGGCTATCCATTGGTCGATTTTTCTAGAGAGGACATGTGTCCAAGCAATACAATTTTATCATTGGTCAAGCATTAAATGTTATGTAATGGTTGTAACAAACCCTAATTAGGGTTTTCATTGTTGAATCTTGGCCATTGATCTTGAATTGATCTAAGCCATCAAATTGTATTGTGGGCACTATATAAGCCCAGGCATTTCATTTGTAAAAGCTAATTAGCAATAGCTAGAGAGCTAGAAGATAGAAAGTAGTTAGAAGGTGATTAGAATAGTAATTAGAGTAGAATAGGAGGACAAGGCAAGAAATTGTTGCCATTGATTGTAAACAAACTCCATTTTCATTGAAGTAATGGTGAAGTGTGTCGTTTCTTGCAATTTGCATGGTTTCTTGTTGAGTCTTCAATCCTAGATGGTAGATGATTAGATGAATGGAGGAAATGCGATTGATTAATGGTGGAATTCGTATATCCATACTACTAGCAGTTTGTTGATTGCAGACTTGCCTTGTGTAGTCAACTGGAATCATTCAGCTTAAGCTCAATTTCAATTTGTCGCTTCTTCATTGATATGCATCAACTTGATGGTGTCTATGCCTGCGGTGATGACTTGAACATCATAAAGCTTCCCTTAGAAGATCGCACTAGCCTTGTGGAGATGGTCCATTGATGTCAAAACAAGACCTAGTTAGAGTTTCATCAAAAATCAAATCATTGCTCCTACATTCTTAGTATTAGGATTAGATCTTCTCTTCGCCCTCATCCTTTTTCCATTTTTTTTTTCAAATCTAAGCCAGTAAGAGCCTGTGTTCCAGCAAAGCAGATCGGAAGTTCAATCATCAGATGTAAGTCCCCTTGTGATTCCAGCAAATCACATCACACCACGAAGAGTTTATCCACACGTAGAGACCCTACTAACCAGAACATTGGAGTCATCCTAACTGATCCTTCATGCGAATCTTCAGCAGTTAGAGACTTTATTCAAGAGAGGATAAGATGCCTTTAGGTATTTTATTCTGTGTATGATGGTGTACAAAATACACGTCAACAGGGCTCAGACTAACTTTTCACTGCAACTTACAATCAGTAAGATGCAAAAAGTATGAACCATGGAAATTCATCAGACAACGTACATTCTCCATTGAAATCAAAGCACTTTATCTAACAACTGAGAAAATAAAATTCTACTCTAAGTGAGGAAGGTGAAACCATGCAAGTCTTGAAAAAATAACTTAAGTGGACACCATCAGAGAACAATGTTTCACTGTTATTATCTCAAACTTATGGCAACAATTTCATATAAGTCTCCCCCCTTACAAATGAGGGGGGTCACCCCTTTATATAGGCCTCATGCCATGATTACATGCAAAACCCTAATTAGGGTTTCACCCTAGAAGATTCCCCACTCAAGATGCAACAAGGTGGGAATCAACAATAAATACCCCATAAAACCCACATACAGTTAATTACAATCCTTCCAAAAATGGCACCCATAAAGCATTAATTAACCATTACATTCAAAAAGTGCCCACTATGCAATGAATGTACCCTCATGCAAAAATCGCCCATGATGCCATAAATGCACCATCATCTCCTGAATGTTACGGCTGCATGCAGAAGGAATCTGCCATAATGTCATAAATGTGACGGCTGCATGCAAAGATATGCTTCATTAATTCAGTGTGCGTTGACTCGACTGCCACTTGGCGAGAAAACCTTGGAGAGAAGAAAACTTTAGGAGAGAAGAATTTGATCCATGAAGAATTTTCTTGAAGTTTCTCGAACTTTCCTTGCTCTGGAGGAGATTTTTAATGATTTTCCACCATCTCCTATTTTTTAGGAATTTCCACAAATTAGGGTTCCACGGTCCAGGAGAGTGAAAATTCCCTCACGACTCCAAGGCTACCATCATTTTCAAATTCGGATGATTCTTGATGCTCGAGAATGGATTTTTCAAACTTTTCCCTGGGGGGAAATTTCTTGTTCAATTCATCCTTGATTTCTTCCTTGCCTTAGAAATTGTTTTTTTTCCACCTTCAATTCATCCCGACGTGGAATTCATGGTTTGAAGGAATTCTCCTTTGGAAAGAAATTTGTTCGTTACCCTTGAGGAAGGAAATTCTTCATGCCTTAGCCAATTTTCATGACTGCCAAGAACTATGTCCTGAAGGAAGAAATTTCAAACACTTAGTCGATTTTTCACCTTTCTTGGAATTTTGTCCTGAAGGAAGGAATTTCTGACACTTAGCCAAATTTTCACCTTTCCTGGAATTTCTTCTTCTGGGGCGCAATTCTTCCCTGAGGAAGGAATTTTTTTTGAATTTTGAACCTTTCTTCCCGAACCTTGATTTTTACGTTTTGCTTCCAACCTTGGGCACATTTTGGAACAGGAGAAGAAATTCTGGAAATTTGTTCTTTGAGGAAGGAATTTTTTGTGCTCTTTAAATTCATCACGTCCGCTGAGAGCTTTTCCATCAGTTTTCCACAATTCCTAGTTTTTAGGAACTTTCCAAAAATTTAGGACATGGGTCCAAGAGAGAGAATTCTCTCATGAGTCCAAATCTGCAAAATTTTTCGGATTCTACTAAGATTTGGTGTGTACAAATGGATGAAATTTCCAAGGGGTTTTCTGCTTTTCCTTCCTCGACCTTTGGATTTTCATGCCTTAACACAAATTTTCAATTTTCCAACTTAGGCGTGGAATTCACCATGTCTTGGAATTTGATCATTTTCCATGCCTCCAAGCACCCCTCAATTTGGCGCTCTCCATTAGTCTAAGGTGTTATTTCCATGTGCAGAGGAATTCACACTTTGTTTGGAATCTTCCATGACCCTTCCATTTTGGTGCCCAACAGAGTGTTTGGGCGGAATTTCATTGTGGAGGAGGAATTTGTCAAATTGTGAATCCTCCATGACTCTTCCATTTTGGCGCCCAACTGAGGATTTGGGTGGAATTTCTCAGTGGAGGAGGAATTCATTAAATTGTGAATCCTCCACAATCCTTCCATTTTGGTGCCCAACTGAGGATTTGGGTGGAATTTCACTTTGGAGGAGGAATTCCATTGAATTGTGAATCTTCCATGAGCCTTCCATTTTGGCACCTAGCTGAGGATTTGGGCGGAATTTCTTTGTGGAGGAGGAATATCATCTTTTCATGCTTCTTCCGGACTTGGATGGATTTTGAGCTTCTTCCAGATCAGGCCACCATAAAAGAATTTGGGGTTATTTCCCAGACTTAAACAAATTTCTTGAGCTTTCCATTTCAGGAATGGGCTTGCAGCACCCGTTTTCTGACCCTCCCTGTTTGCTTTTTGACTTTCCGGAATTAGAAGTAGTTGCAAATGTCAGATCTTTGTCACCTTGCCTGAATGGTCATGTCAGAACAAACTTTCCAAAAATATAAACCTTTAAAATGTCAGCGTTAGATCCCTAGACAGGACACATGAATGACTTACTATAATTAGAAACTTACTAAAAATCTAAGTTTGATTTTTTGGCAACATGACGACATTCCGGGACTCAGCAAAATCCCTAAAAAATAGGAACTTTCTAAAAATAGAAAATTGCTCAGTTTTGGCTCAAATTTTACTGGGAGGTTCCTTGAAGGGTCCCGATTCCAGTTCTAAGTTCATTTTTTTCAAAAGCTTAAAAGAGACCCCTAAAATCCAAGATTGAAGGCAAAAACCCCAAAATTAACAAAACGAGTCCTAGACTTAACCAAATTTGCTCAAACGAAAAGCAAACTTAATCAATATGACCCCCAAACACTTGCAAAACAGAGAGACTGACGAGACTGCTGCGAAAAGACCCCAAAAACGCAAGCCAAAAGATCGGGATTGCCTAAAAAGTAGGGGGTCCCCATTTGCAATGGGGCGATGTGCAAAAACGTCACAACACTTCCAATCTTCGTTGCCCCTTTCTCTTTGTGGATTTTGTTCTCCCATATCCCTAGTTGTATTAGTTTATTAATCACCTGTTTTGGTGCTGTATTATATTTTTTAGTTCTCTCATTTCCTTTATTTTGCTTTCCTAGCATATTCTCTTAGAATTTTCTACTATAAACTGATATATTCTTGAGTCCCATTCATGTATGTTTGGTAAGTCATTGACATTAATATAACTAAAATACTCTTGATGAGATAACAATGCCTCGACTAAATATGAAGATGTTGGAAGAAATTTGATGAATTGTCACTATCTGTGTATGCAAAAAAGAGGGTTGAATGGAGAATTGAATTAATTTGTGAACCTACAAATAAATCTCAAGAGATTGCAGACCTTGCTGAAGGTTCATTGTTGTCCAGCATCTTGTACTTTGAGATCAGCCGAAGCATCCAGTTTGCTTTGAGGCATTGCCACAGTTAGGAAGTACACTTACTCAGCTACCTTCTCATTCTAAGTGTTAGCATGGATTCCAACCATATTTTGGTGTTAGGGAGAGGGAGAGATTAAATGTAGATGTCCTAATTTACTAAGGCACGTTTGTTACCCCTGCCCAAATATTTTTGGTATATCAACAATGAGGCTATCTTAGAACTAACCCAACCGCCTTACAAGACACTATTACTTCACAGCTAACCACTAACAGCATTAATAATATTATTTACACACTTATATATTCACTATCAAATTGCTGACAATATTTATTCACTAACCTTGATGGTATAGTCACACATTCCCCCCATTATTACATCACTCCAAACAAAGGTAGGAACATTGGTACTGAATCGAGACAAACTACCCAAAATATCACACACCATCAAGGACATACCAAATTGAAAATATCAATGGATGGTGTTACAATCCATCAATACCTGCCAATTGAGCCAAACTAACTTTCCACAATTGCTACACTTCTCTTGTGAATCAAAACACACTCACTATCTACAAGTACACCACACTACATGTGAATGAGACATACCCTCCAGCCACAATGCAACACTCTGTTTATGAACAAACACATGCCCTGCATCCACAAGAACACTCCACATGCAAATCAAAACACACTCAAATGCCATAAGTACTAGGAATTTTGTTCCTATTTGGTAACAGCTTTGTTATATGTGCTTTCTAACATCCATATTCGAAGGTAAAACATTTCTTGTGGCTTTTAGGATTTTTTTGTTTTTGTTTTCAGGGGAACTATATAATGTAGGTTAACCCATCTAATGCATTAATATTGAATATAAGGACGGTTCAAAGTTACATTTTTGTTGATATGTGGTTATTAGAATATATTCATTTAGATGGTTTAGCAATTCTGAAATCTCTGACTGGAGTAATTTGCAGGTGCATATTTAATGAATTCATCAACGCCAGGACTTCCTCCAATCCCTGGTGGATCACTACTTCACAATTCCATTTCTGGTGTGGCATCAAAATTACTTGATGATACTCTCAGATATATTTCGCCACCTTTGGCATCTTTCATAATTCAGTTACCAGTTGGCAATGGTAAGTTTGGGATAACCTTGAATCTCCTTCTGAGGAATATGCTGATACTTCATTTGTCATTAGTAAGGAATCATGTCTGTGGTTGGAAACAACTCTGTTGATATGAGATAAATGTCCTCACATTTTAATTTGCACATTATAGGGAATTCATATCTGAATTTTATCTTTTTTAAGCAATATGATTACTGCTAATTGAATTCTTTTTCAGCCTCATTAGTTTTTTGCCATTTATCGATGAGACAAAATAACAAAAAAATTTACAATGAATTGTCATGAAAACTATCCTCTCTATGGTTGGTTTTTGTTATAGCCCAACTAGGTCTACTCTTGACAGAGAATCAATCAACTGCATCTTTAAGCACATGGATGATACTTTGCAAGAAATTATTAGATATATTATAATCACCAGCTAGATGACCTAAGAAGACTTAGAATCACTATGAAATCATTAATCTAAGAAAATTACTTTAGGATATTTTCAATGTTTTCTGCCCTAAACTAAAGTGAATCAGAATTAATAAACTATTAATTAGTGTTTCATGATAATGTCATCTTAACTGTCAGCCACACCAGCGAGAGTAGTTTTATTTGAATATAGACAGATATGATCAAGTGAGCCTAATTTAGTGGTAATTACTTGCACTGAAACCCGGTAAAATATTGTTATCAGAGTAAAGAAATTTCCCTTGGATTTATCGGCTGACATCAGTGGGGGACACAGACTAGGGAAACCTTTTGACCTATGTTTGACTGCAAACATCAGTGACCTAATTTACATTACGATCAAGTATGTTTGCTTGAATGTTGACTTAAATTTGTTTTATCAATGTTGTGTGAGTAGTGGCTTAAGTCTTCCATAAATAGTGGGTTGACTTGCTCCTTTACTGTAAAAAAGTGCTAATGTACGTTTTTAAGAATTAACTGCAACTGAAAATCATTTGTGGAAAAGCTCTACGTAGACTACGCATAGATCATTAGACAATGTAATGTAAGACATAAATATCCCTTACCTTATGCATGCACCTTTTTAGATGCTCTTAAGGGTTCGAAAGATGTTTCCAAAATAGATCTTAGAAGTGGGTATCATCAGGTTAGGATTGACAGACTTTTCTACACTAGAACTTAGGTGTGGATATCATCAGATTAGAATTATCCTAATCCACCTTCACAACAACAAATGGTAATCATAATTCATTTTTTGTACTCGCAAATGCTCCCATCAACATTCGTGATGCGATGAACACCACAACATCCCCACTTATGTAAATTTATTGTTTTATTCTTTGAAAAACAATACAAAAGCATCTTGATATCATACTAAAACTCAAGTTTTGAATAATATGCCAATTTATCTAAGTTACCGGTTCGGGTTCGGATTCACGGGTTCGGCAAATTTTTTTTTTTCTTGGGTACGGGTACGGGTTCGTCCGTACATATATACATATATTAATTATAAATTTATATATATACACATATATTATATATATCTTCAATATATACAATCCATACAAAAATAAAATATACAATGTGACTTTCCATACATAAATCATAAATCCATAATTGCCAATGCCAATAAATATCCATATATCGCAAATGTTATCAGTAAACTAATAACTAAAGTCTAATATCATATTCATAATTTGCAAAAAAGATAATATTCAAGTTTCAAGTTTCAACTGATTCAAGTTTCAAAATGTGAATATGTCATGACACAATAAAAATTCAAATTACAAGCCATCTATGGGATTTAAATTCCATATTCATCTTCATCTGAACCATCCAACCCAAGCCCAAGGTCATCAAGTGGTTCAAATCCAGCATCAATTGAACCACTATCGAATGGAATGTCACACCCACTAGCCAAGTCTCTCTCAAGTTCCATAGCTGCCTCGTCTATAGAGACTTGGGCAAGTTGTGCAACTATAGCATCTAAATCAACACACTCAGGGGCTAGATCCCAATTCCTTGTTGCACCCACATTATATTCAAGGTCCTTATGTGACAACAAACGAAGGTTGGAGTGTACATAGACCAAATTCTCAGCTCTCTTTGCACCCAAACGATTACGTTTGACTGAGTGGATGAAAGAGTATGTACTCCAATTCCGCTCAGCTGAAGAAGAACTTGCAACCTGTTAAAAGTTAAAACATTATTAGAAATTTATAAATTATAAAATAAAAATATGATAGCATCAAATGGAATTGGAAAACTATAAAAAATAAAAAGATACATACTTGGGAGAGAAGTTTAATTGCAAGAGGCTGCAAGTAAACGGAGCCTTGACCATGTACATACCACCACTCATCAGCATCCATCCCATATCTAGCATTGAGAGCTACAACATCATGATTTTTTGTGGATACAAATTGGCCAAACTCCTTCATGACAACATTTCTTGTCTCCTCATCTTGATATATCTTTTTAAAGGCAGCTCTATAGCCATAAGCAACCTCTGCATCTCTATATGGTGGTACCCTCCTTGGTGTTGCAAGCATCTCTGCACTATAAAATTTTGGTGTCAAAGCAAATGCCAAGAGATGTAAGGGATTGGTCATCTTGTTCCAACGGTCAACAATAATATTCTGCACAACTTTGAAAAATGTTTCCGTTGGGTCATTTACTTTTCTTTTTATTACTTCTCTTATTTTCTCCACCATGCAATCCATGCCGTCATAAATCTCACCCAAACATGGGCGATCAGTATCAGCATACCTAATCATGCTCATGATGGGCTCAGTGAAATTCAAAACATATTCCACATCATCCCACCATTTCTCACTAAGGATCAATGCTCTTACTTTTAGAGCTCTTTCTGTCTGGGCCTTCTTCCATACACTTGTTGTGACCATTTCACACATCGCCCCATTAAAATGGGGACCCCCTCTTTTTGCTCGTTTTTGCTCGCCTTTCTCTCTGCTTTTTTAGGATTTTGGTTTAGTATGCCAGTTGTCTGGATTAGGGTCAAGCCTTAGGGTTTCTGTTACTGTGTTTTCAGGCCAGAGTCCAGTCCAATTTTGAGCTTTTGAGCTTCCTCTCGTAGGATGCAATTTTGAATAAAGTGAATTCGCCAGGGGCTAAGTGAGTTGGTCTAGTTTCAATTGGAATTTTGAATACAGAGTCCAAATTTGTCTAATTGTGAATAATGAGATTTTGGATTTTTGTCCGATTGAGTAATTTTGACCAAATTTTGAAAATTTTGATAATTGATCCCGGGCATTGGAAATGACTTGTTTTCGCCTTGTGAAGTGATTAAAATCCCAAAATCTTGATATTTTGGCCTGTGGAAGCAAAATTGCTCCTGTCCCTCAGTGAAGGACCGGAGCTTGTTTCTCAAAATTTTACTGTCTCTGCAGGATCAAGATGAATTTCGGATTAGAAATGATAAAGGGAGGCATGTTCTTTCCGTTGAATATAATTTGAAGAATTTTACAAACACGGAAATGTGCCAGGAGCAAAAATCGCTCCTGTCCCTCAGTGAAGGACCGGAGCTCAAAATCAAACATTGCCTTGTCCTTGCAGGATTTGAACAATTTGACGATTTGAGGAGATCAAAGGAGATATGTTTCATCAGTTGAATATAATTTGGAAGTGCCTTCGTGAAGAAAATTGGACCTAGAAGCTAAATCGCTCCTGTCCCTCACCAAGGGACCAGGGCGAAATTCAGTGGTAGCTCCTGTCCCTCTCCCAGGGACCAGAGCGATTTTCCTTGTAAGGCAAAAGTTGAGCAAAGAGCAAGTAAGTTTTAAGTTTGAGGTAAGCAAAGAAGGTGTAATGAACCCGTTGAAGACGAATTGAAGATTACAAGACATCAAAGTGAACCCCATATTGGCCTGGGCGCTCCTGTCCCTCAGCCAGGGACCAGAGCGATTTTTGCCTTAGACCAATTTCTCACCAAGTTAGAACAAACTCCAGGCCAAGGATGAATGAAAGGGGGTACAACGAGTCCATTGAATATAATTTTGGAAGTTGGCAAAGTGTGATTGAGCTTGAAAATGAAAATTCGCTCCTGTCCCTCAGCCAGGGACCAGGGCAAAATATTGGTTATGTTGCCTTCCTCCCAAGTTTAAATCACTCCAAGTCAAAAGTACAAAGTGGCAATGACGTTTGAGGTGTCTCGACAAAGAATGAAGTTGCAAAGATCGCCAAGGATGAAGGATTTGCACTAAATGCCCAGATTCGCTCCTGTCCCTCTCCAAGGGACCAGAGCGAAATATTCAAATATGTCCAAATTTAGGTTGCCGCTCACGTCTCAAGTGTTCGAAAGGGAGTAAAGAACATCATTTTGCGCCTTGGAGACAATTGCAAGTCAATATGATGAAGGATTTACACTATATGCTCAAATTCGCTCCTGTCCCTCAGTCAGGGACCAGAGCGAAATCTCTATAAAGGCTTAAGTTTTGGATGTTGATCATGTTTCAAGTGTTCAAGAAGGACCAAAGGACATCGTTTTATATTGTGAAGGCAATTACAAGTTGATAAGAACAAGGATGTGCCCAAGATACCAAAATTCGCTCCTGTCCTTCAGGCAAGGACCAGGGTGATATTCATTATATTGGCCAGTTCTTTCAAGAATCATGCTAAGTCAAGGACGTACAAGGTTGTAAAGCGTCAAAATGTTCTTAAGAGGATGATATGCAAAGAAGTCAAACATCAAAAAGTGAGCAACTAGAGCATGGAGACAAAATCGCTTCTGTCCTTCAGGCAAGGACCAGGGCGATTTTCACAAAAACACTCATTTTCCTTTGAAGATCATGTCAAAGCAAGATTATATAAGATCGAAAACGTCATTTGGAACGCAACAAGTAAGAAGCTAAGATTAAAAGATGATGAATTTTGGCTAGAGCATAAAATTCGCTCCTGTCCCTCACCAAGGGACCAGGGTGAAAACCATTCAAACATCAAAATGCCTTGTTAAGGACGAATAAAGTAAGCGTGGAACCAAGGGATAACGTCATTGCTTGCCACATGATGAAGATTGGTAATCGAAGAAGTTAGGATCAAGGAGAAAACACAAGGTTCGCTCCTGTCCCTCACCAAGGGACCAGGGCGATAATGGTCACAAAGGGCATTCGTCTACGAAATCAAATCAATCAAGCACAAGGTTCTTGTCAGAAATGCCAGTTTCAACGTAAAGATGAAGATTTTGAACGTAAAAGGTAAAAGAATCAAGGCTAAGATGATAATTCGCTCCTGTCCCTCTCCCAGGGACCAGAGCGATATGGTTTGTATCTTTCCACCTCTCCAAATTTTGGCGCTAAAACATTTTTTTTTGAATTTTATTAAATGCTAAAAATCGATAAATACAATTAAAAGTTAGCATTTAAAATTTGCGCGTGAGCATTTAATTAATTATTTCTTGCCTTTAAAAAATCGAAAAATTAATTGCAAAGGCATTAAATGAATTAATTATTATTTTAAATAAAAAATTAAAATGGGGCGCTTGGGTTTCATTTGCTTTATTTTACAAAGTCGGCCCTTGGTTTTTATTTAAAAATTGTTTAAATTACTTTATTTTTTACAAAGTCGGCCTATGGGGATTAATGAGGTAAGCGCCTATAAAGGGAAGTGGTTTATTTCATTTTCAAATCATCATTTAAACCTTCATTCACATGCGATTTGGAGAAGACAAAGGGGTGTGCGAATTTAGCAAAGGAAGTAGTGCGAACATCATCCAAAGGAGTGCGAGTTTGAGTGAAGCGAGCTTGCCATCAAGACGTTGAGGACCCCCAAAGGTGGCGAAATTGCAAGGAAGGACATTCGCTTGAGGAAGATCACGTGGGGAAGCTTCAAATTTTGATTTTGCCTAGGCGAATCTCTTTATTTTAAATTTTAGAGTTAGATCTCAAGTAAGGTATGGCGATGTAATCCTTTGTTTTGATTTTGAATTTTGATCGTCATTACCTTAAATTTTGAATTTTGAAATTTTGAATTTCAATAGCTCAATCGTTGTTTAGGAAATGATAACTCAAGGACTTATCATGAAGTTTCCTAAAATTAA
Source organism: Cryptomeria japonica (assembly GCF_030272615.1). Classification (NCBI taxonomy): domain Eukaryota; kingdom Viridiplantae; phylum Streptophyta; class Pinopsida; order Cupressales; family Cupressaceae; genus Cryptomeria; species Cryptomeria japonica. The sequence goes on from NC_081413.1 coordinate 349,849,677, forward strand.
TCTTTGATCTAATCTATGTTATACATTGCAAAATCTATTGCTTATTATGAAAGGTTGTGTAGGTATGGCGACCCCGAAGGCGGGAGCATCCACCAGTCATCCAGCTCTCATGAAGGAAGATCAAAAGACCGAAGAAGTGGAGACCAAGATCGTGTCTAAGTGGAGCAACATTGGAGATACCAACTTGGGCAACTTCAGTACGAAGAAGTTTCGAGAGGTCCCTTACATTGGCAAGCCATCACTTGTCGCCAGGAGGATAATTGAGAGTGGCATCATCAAGGCGGCCGGCTTCCCTCCAGCAGTTCAATGCCATGAGTTGATGATCGAGTGTGCTCGTCATTATGATCCACAGTCCAGAACGATGGTGTCCAAGGAGGGAAACACTTTAGCTTATCTTTCAGAAGAGGCTATAAGTGAGGCTTTCCATCTTCCAGAGCACAGAGATATGGTCTACAAGAGCATAGAAGGAGCCAGGTCCATGTACGAAGATGATCCAGATGCTTGCCTAAGCATCATCAACAAGAACTGGTTGCTTAAGAGTCGTCCTCGCCTGAGCAAGATCCCGAACACACCACACAGGATCGATTTCCAGGAGGAGTACAGAGATTTGATTACAATGCTCAACCGAGTCACAGGAGCCCCTCAAGCCTTCTACTTTGAGAAGTGGATGTTTTACTTCATCCAAGTGATAGTTCAGGGAAAAGGAACAATTCATTGGGCTAGAATGATTAGCCATTGCTTGGACGTACAGTTAAGGCGACTCAAGGCTACCAAGTCCTTCCACATGAGTTCATATGTCATATATGCCTTGATTAGGAGCTTTGAGTACGCAGGACTACCTCATAGGGGAGTGATTGGAAGAGGACTCGGCAAGGTCAGAGTTTGTGATTCCTATGTTCACTTGCATCATCCACCAGGAAGTAACTACAAGTTAGTTAATGATACCTTCACGATGAACATCACCAGAACGTTGCAAGGCGGGATTCACAATAGATTATCTCAGGATGCACAGGAACTAGTGAAGAGGTACGGTGCTTGGTTTATCCAATTTCCGAAATTTACTTATATTAGAGTTCATGGATGTCCTTCACCTCCATACATGTTGCCGAGATATCCGACAGACAGAATAGTGTTACTTGAGGTAACAAGACAATTGGCAGCTTATGCGAAGGCGTTCAGACACAGGCATGGGAATGGAGTTCCGGTACCTATCATATTGGGCAATTCAGTTGAGGTATGTCCTAATGCTTTAACCATGGATGACGCAGAGAAGGAGTTAGCTTTGTATTCTTTTTCATTCTTTGCTTTGAGAGAAAGCTTTGATCCACATGGATATATAGAGGAGACAGTCGGTAGAAAGTTTAAGCATGAGTTTCAGATAGAAGATTTTATGATGAATCTCTTAGATGATCTTGAAGTGAAAAGAAAGATGCATTCTAGATTGCCTTTGGATTTCATCAGGAAATGCAAGATTTACAGAGTGGCCAACCAAGCTCAGGACAGTGGCAGACATCTTCAGTCATCCTATGATCGAGAAAGCAAATCAGTAAGGTTAGACTGGAATGAGCCCGAGGTTGTGGATCTAGATGCTTTGATGGCTTCGGTCTTGTCTTGTACTCGCAGATGGGTTGATGTGCAGCATCAGAAGTTGAGAGAGCAGGGCATAGCTATGACTTTCACTTTGGAAGAGAAACCAGCTGAAGGTGGAGCTAGTGTAAGCGAGGGCAATCCTAATCCCAGAAATACAAGTGAGGGCAACCTTCGAAGTGCGAGTGAAGGCAATATCCATCCAAGAGGCTCAAAGAGGAAAGAAAGACCTGAGAAGAGAGAATCTTCCAAAAAGAAGCAAGAGGCCAACCGAGATCGTTCATCCGGCACATCTTCTCGACAAGAGAAGAGGACATCTGAGATAGAGGAATCCATGGAATCAATGGTACAAAATAATAAAGAAGGACAGGCACCTCGAAGGTCACCAGGTGAATCTCTTCAAGATAATGAGTTGCATGATGATAGGGAAGATAATGAAGTAACATCTCCTCCCAGAGAAGAAGAATTGCTCAAGGAAATACAGGTTAAAGAAACAAGATCTGCCATCCTAGATTGGTTGAAGGAAAGATTAACGAAGGTGATCGTGATTGAGGACGAAGACAATGTAATTGATTTGGAGAGCCTTGTTGGACATTCCCAGGAAGTGACAGAGAAGAGAAAAGCTACCAAGATGTCCAAGATGATTAGAGATGAGACTGGATCCAGAATATTGCAGATAGCTACACCGGCCGTGGACAAGTATGAAGGTGAGATCCTTGCAGAGGAATATGATATAGAGACATTTGAGCTAGGCCCACTCACGGCCGAGCAGACACTAGATGATGCCACCGATTCGTTTGAGGCATTGAAAGATAAGCTTAGGGAAGAAATGGAGAAAAATAGAAAGCTTGAGAGAGAAGTTGGTGCATGGAGAACATATTTCAGCCATCTCAATCAGCCTTTGGGACGTCAGGATCCAGCAAGATCACCCGTGCAGGCACTTCCCCTTCAATCAATTAGTGAGGCAGAGAGATTCAGGAGTTTGGTCCAGCATATGAGCACTTGGATGGACAAATCTCATACAGTTGCCGTAGAATTTGCAACAAGGATGATGAAGACTATTCATAGGGCTATCCAGGTTCTTGAGATCATCCACAACTTGATGATAACAGTAGTTGCTTTTGCTCATACCAAAGAGGTTATCATTCCTGTCTTGCAAGTAATCAGACAAACATCAAGGAAGGTCTTAGCGCAGGAAAAGATCATGGATGGAGGACCTCACAGTTTACTTCAGTGGTCAACCTTACTCCAGATGAAGGAAGTTCTCTTCGAGGACATCAGTACTAGATGTAGCCATGTTGAGGAGGTTATCCACCCAATCCAGGACAGAGTATTTGAGGTACTACGTACCATTCTTGGCAGGAAGATCGAGATTGAGACAGATGTAGATTTGCAGGAATTGGAGGATAGAATCAAGGTTATCTTTTGCAAGGATGCAAATGTTATCACAGATGAGCAACGGGACCAGATGTTTGCTACCATGCTGCTAATTGAAAAGACTAAGGAACTTGAACCTGGTTGGGACGCTGCTCTTCTCCAGGCCTTTGATCAGGTCATCCACTTGGAAGAGAGAATGAAGAATCTTCCCGAGATTCCAATTGCTGAGATCGAAGGAATCGTGTCTAGATTCATTGCATATGCTAAAAAGGAGCATTGGAAAGGGAATAAGATTCTAGATTCTAGATTGTTATAGATGACATGGCACCTTAATTGTCATTGGTTTATGTCTCCTAGATTTTCGTGCCAAATTTAATAATTGGCTATGCATTTAATGTTGTGCAATAAAAGGGGAACTTTTGTAATAAAACCCTAATTAGGGTTTAGGTGTCATAATCTTGGCCATTGATCTTCTTTCGATCTGGACCGTTCATTGTAATTGAGGATGCTATTTATACCCTCATTTCTTTCATTTTATGTAACTAGAAATTAGAGAGAGTTAGAAATTATTGATGCATTAGAGATTAGAGTTTAGAAGCAATTTACTTTTGTAGCAAGATTGAGTTTTGAGAAAGGAATTCAAACAATTGTTGTACATGATGGCTTCGGGATCAATGAAATATTGAAGTTATGGTGTTTTGTTGCAATTCTCTTGGTTATCTTCATGGTTGTTCATTTTTCTTGAATCACTCTCAATCAAAGTAGTGTGTTAATTCGAAGGACAAAGTGTTGGACTTGATCTTTGGTAGGATTCGCTTTCCAAACCACTAGCTTCTTGCTGATTGTAGGAACGCCTTGCGTGGTCGACTGGAGATATTGGAATCACTCAAACCTTCAATCATTGTCGTATCTTGGATATGTACCTTCATGGTAGTGTCTTTGATCTTTGATGTATTGAAAAATCATTTGTTACCTTAGAAGATCGCATCAATTTCAATTGAGTTGTTAATTTATGGCAAAATTGAAGTTGGTAGAATCTCACCAAGTCTTGTCCACATCAAGTCATTCTTAGGGTTAGACTAGATTAGACCTCTTGCCAACCCTATCCTTTTGTTATTTTTCGAAAAAGCTTGTTTAGTTTAGCAAAATCTTCGGCAACATAAGGCCCCTTGATGACACAGCAATCACAACGACCACTGGTGCTTATCCACACGAAGAGACCCTACTAAAAAGAACATTGGAGTCATCCTAACTGATCCTTCTTGCGAAATCTTCAGCAGTTAGCGACTTTATTCAAGAGAGGATAAGATGCCTTTGGGTATTTTATTCTGTGTATGATTGTATACAAAATACACGTCAACAACACTCCACAATCCGTTGATGACCATAGAACTCAAGGCCTCTCGCACCTTCACAAGTCGTCTTAAGACGAGTGTGTGAGATGCAAATCATGTTTCAGCTACCTAACATGACATAAAAAAATACACAACATATATCAATTATAAAAAATTAAAAAATTAAAATTAAAAAAAAAAATTAAAAAAAAAAATTAGTAATTACCTTCAACAACTCCAACTTGGAGAAGGTCCTAAAAATGGCTTGTGACATATGATGATTAGTCACAAACATTTGAATCTCCTCGCCCTCCTTGTATAGTTTTTTCACCCAATCAATTTGTGTGCCAATCTTTTGCATGATTAAATTGAGTGAGTGGACTGCACATGGTGTCCAAAAGATGTGACCGTATGTAGCCTCCACTATAGTCCCCGCTGCCCTACAATTTTTAGCATTGTCCGTTATGACTTGGACAACATTTTGAGGCCCCACCATGTCAATGCATTCTATGAGGATATTGGCAATGAAACTTGCATCTTTCACTTGCCCCTCACAATCCACCGCTTTCAAAAACATTGCCCCTTTAGGGCACACTGCTATAACATTGATCAATGGCCTATTTTTACAATCTTTCCATCCATCAGAAACGATGGTCAAACCTGTTTCCGGCCATGTATCTTTGATGACTTTCAACTGTGACTCTACGGATGCTTTCTCCTTTGCCAATAAGGTGGTTCTCACCTTTTCATACCCTGGACAAACATAATCAGAAGGTGTGTTGCAAAGGGTATGTACCATGTCGCGAAAGTAAGGTGATCTAACAAGGTTGAAAGGAAGCCCATTGCCATAAATGCAACGCCCAATGCTCTGATCTGCAATCTCTCTCATTTCATTTTTGAAGGCAGTATCTAATGGGCCTCTTTTCCGTGAAGCCACAACATTTTGATTCTCTAGTGGAGCAACTGGTGGTTTTGGCATGAAAGGATGCGATCTGGCTAGTCTTGTGGAGCCAATACTACTAGAAGGCCTCGTAGTCTTTGAGCTTGACTGGACAAGAGGATGATCAGTCTTTGCTTTGCCACTTCTCCTATCAGCTTCCTCTTGTTCTCTAATATATTCCAAAACTAGAGCTTTTGGCAGCCCCTTGCCATCTGATCCCTTACAAAATTTTATTCCACGCCCGGGGATGAAACAAGGGTGGCCTTTCACTCGATAGTATGAGCTGGTATACTCAGTGCCACAATGGTTACACTTCCAAACAAAACCCCCACCACCAGACACTTGCTTGATCATTGTTGTATAATGCCAAAGTGGTGAATCTTGATCAATTTTAAAGGGGTTATTTTCAGTTCGGGCATGGGCAATTGAACTAGAGCTTGCACTTGCACTTCCAATTTCAGCCATTATGTATGATTATATGAATAATGCACCTAAAATAAAAAGAGAAAACACAACATTATTGAAAAAAATTGATAAAATTTTGGCATTATAACCTCATACTATGCATACAAAGTGTAAAAAAATATACAAAACTTATTTAAAATTTTTTAGAAAAACTTAAAAAAAAATTAAAAAATTTGAAAAAAACTTAAAAAAATTCTTAAAAACTTGTAAAAAAATCAGATTCACTCACCTTTGATGACTAAATCTTCCTTCTCCAGTGATTCCTATGCCTTTTATGCGTGTCTCACATCTTCATAGTCTCTACCTTCGAAGAAAAATGCAAAAACTAAGAAACCCGGCTTTAGAGAAAAAATCTTCAAAAATGCAAATAGAATGAGTTGAATGAATGTTTTGATGCATGAAATGCATCATAAAGGGGCGAATTAGGGTTTAATTATTAATTAACTATTTTTTAAAGTACTTTTTAATTGGTTTTTATTGTTTTTTGACCCGTGGGCCCCGTTTTTGGGAACCCACGGGCTTGGGTTCCCCCGGGTCCTCCTGGGTTCACCCGGGTTCGACCTGGGTTCCACCCAGGTCCATCCCAGGTGGCTGGGTTCCAGGGCCGGGCACGAACCAAGACCCGGACCCAGGCCTAAACCACAAGAACCCGTAACTTAGCAATTTATTGATTGTGGCCTTGTGGAAAGGAAATTGAGTATTTAGTACACATGAAACACATAGTGTCCAACAATGGTATACTTGCATGTCCTTGAAAGGTCAGTTTTATTTCTGATTGGAGAATATTGGCTAGTAATTATAAGATTAGGAAATAGGCTGTTTAGTGGTTGCTATAAATTACTTTGTGATTAACCTAGTCATAAGCATTACTAAGGGAAACTGAAATATTTATTCCAATGGATGAACAATGGGAATCAATGGGAATCATTCAATGTGCTTAAGAAGATACGAACATGGGTTTCCATACAAAGTACAAGCATTACTTGGCCCAGATAAATAATTGATATTCGACATAATGCTGGGAGTCATGCCATGGCAAATCTCCTCTTCCAGTAGGTTACCGTACTAACATATAGTTGGAAGAAAATAGATTTTGTTGAACAATTATCCCATTTTCAGTTGGTACCTCTTAGCATTTCACACAAGTTAGATGTTACAAACCATGAACATGTTACAAAGTTACAAACCATAAACAGGTTAGGAAGTAACATGAAAGTGTTGAACTAAATATTAATATTTTAGCCTAACATTTATTGCATATTAATATGTTGGCCTGACATTTATTGCAAGTAATTACTAATAAGTAGTTAATATAACCATCATTTATGTGAATAGAAGAAGAAATGCATCACACAAAATCTGCACTCTTGTAGACGATAAAGTTTCAGCTCGTTTAACGATATTCTTTTTCCTTGGTAAGGGTGTGTGTCTGTACCCATATGAATTTCTGTATTGTGTAATAAGTTTCAAAGCTAAAAATTTGTCTTTCTGTGAATTCAAGCAGTCGTGTTTCAAATTTTTTTTTGTCTGTCCACGTCGTTGTTTCTGGTTTAATCTTTGCAGGGGCAATAATACAGTTTTCCAATGCATTCCTAAAAATGAAGAATGGATCTCAAATTATAGCTGAGATTCACTAAGACCAGCACATTCCAAAAAGGGGAATGCTTTGTGAGGAGTTCAGATCAGATTTCAAATATTGGGACAGTTAATAAAAACAGGGTTTACCAATATTTACACTTGCAGATTTTTTTCTCTCATATATCTATCGCTACTACTTCACTGTCCTTATCTTTAATGACAATGAGGTCTGGATTTAGTTTCATTGGTTTCAGTACTTGAAACTATTCTATGTGCATATTTCAGATCAAATGTTAGCGCCTTTCAGATATTCTCATCAAGGATCTAACTTGAAATGTTTATATTCAGTTTTCTGCTGCACAGATTTTTAGGTAAAAGACAAGTAGAAGGATCTGCAGAGAGAGAGAGCAATTGGCAAGAGAAAGCAGCAAGAGTTTATGTCCAAAAATTGTAAACACAAATATAGGCACATGATCATCAACATGTCTGTAAATTTTAAGTCTCAGAACTTTGCAAGTAATTTAAGCAGTGCACACCTGATGATTTTTGGAAGATTTGATTGAGGATGAAAATCAAATTTGCTTATGCAAGTGTGCACTTGGTAAAGGAAATTGGTTTGCAAAGTCAAAGAACATACCACAGATTAGAATGTTCTTTAACAAAGAACAAATTTTAAAATCACAAAACGGGATAACATATGAAGTGTTGCATGCACCTCTGAAAGGCATTTTCTCTCAATTTCAAAAGAATCTTTGTGGTATTTAAGCTCTTGCCTGACTGAAGAAATTTTAAGACAAATCTTGAAGTCAGTTTCAATTGCTATAGGCACATTATGTAAAGGCGTTTTATATAAGTTCTGAAACAATTTCATATTCAGCTGCATGCCTGCAGATAAGAGAAACAAGTTAAAATGAACTGCTACGATAACTGTGTGCTGCAAAAAGAAATTGAGGTCAAATCTTTTTCCATGTTGACCCACGCACCTCTAAAGGGATTTTGTTTCAATGCTTGCATGCATAGGCACATACATTTGAAAGCAAAGTTTATTAGAATGTTTGAAAATGTAGTTGCTTTATGAAGCATGTGCTTCAATGTAGCGGTTTCCATTTGCAAATGTCAAAGCATTTTTTGTGTCGACAGGTGTGTGCCCAACAAGTGTGATTGTTAAATTGAAGGTGCTTAAAATTACATATATAGGGGCATTTGGGTAGAAAGACTGATTGACGTGTTTGAATCATTTATAGATGCTCAATATAATATGGTTGGTCAAACTTGTCAAGCCAAGTTTGTTATTTATAGAATGGTGGCACATCTATTCTTAGCATCACAGCCTTTTAAACTCAAATTAATATCTGCTATATATAGGTACAGTGACCATTCAAAGGAGAATCCAGTTTTGAATATGCAAAACAAATTAAGGAAACGGAAAGCAAATATTAGTGAAAAATAGCATTAATTCATGTTTTAATAAAACTTCACCCTTCCTCCTTTTCATAACAGCAGAATGCAAAAAGAGTAGAGCAGGATTTTAGCAAGCACCAGCAACTCGTATTTTTCTGTTATTTCAGCAGGGTTTCATTTTTGAAAGTATCAATTTTAATTAAGTTGGAACTCCAATGAGCTTCAAAATAGGTTGGTGTAATCAAAATTCAGTATTTGCCGATTTTATTATTATCTGCAACTTTGGGTGGATGTGCGAAAAAAATAAAAATTAATTAATTAATATTTAAGTTGTCTAAAAGCGAATTTTAAGACAACTTATATTAATTATTAACGAAGGTGAATTTTAAGTGACTTAGTGCTCAAACAAGTAAATAAAATAATTCTATGTTACCCGGGGACGCGTCCCCGGTATTTTTTTCAGCAGTCCCCATCCCGGGGACAGGGGACTCCTAGGGGACGTCCCCATAAATTCTGCATATAGACAATGAATTTTGACAATGAATTCTATAAGCAAACTGACTTTGACTCTCAATTTAACACAAATTTGCCATAAGAACTCTACTAGTTCTTATATGTTAAGGTTCTATAATGACTATGTGCATGTTTTATCCATGTTTTCATATGAATATTTTAAATTTCCCTATTTATTTTAATTTTCCCTACTTTTATATAGCCGTCCCCTAGCCGTCCCCAAAATTGGCAAAAAAAATCATCGTCCCGGAAACGCGTACCCCCATCCCCTGCCGTCCCCGTCCTGGAAACTTGGGGTAACATAGCATATAAAGTCACTTTTATGAAGCTAAGGATTATTATTAAAAAGTGATATAATTTCTGGAAAGTTCCAGAAGTGCTTATAGAAGGGAAATTGGAAGAGAAGAAGCTCGTTTAGAACATATCATTTCACTCTATTTTCTCTGTGAGCTTGAATGTTGTTCATCTTATCCGCCCTAGATGGAACCCTAAGGTAAGATTGGTTTTGGTGGTGAAAGATTCCTCACTGGCCAATAATGTGTGTTTCATTCATAGTCACAATGTGTGCATAAAGGATTCAAGTTGTGCCAGAACAAAGGATTGAGTATAATTTGCCTGAATGCCATACTTGTACAGGTTCATGGAGTTCTAAATGACAGATTTATTGGAGTTGTAGGCAAACAATAATTAATAAAGTGTGTTAGTTAATTAAACTAGTCATTGGATTCCTATTCCTTGCATGAAAAGCTAGGCTCACTTTTTTCATAATATTCACAAGTGATACTTGTTATATTAACTAGTTTGAATTTACCATGACTAATGGAAGTGATGTGGAGAATATTTAAAATGCTATTGCAGCTTTTAGGACGGAGTTCTATTGTGAACAGGACTCTAAATAATCAGCCCCCAGCTTTAACCATTTGAAACCCCGTGCAAAAATATAAATTGCAACATATTTATGAATTTTGTGGGCTTAGGAGGAGATATGAGAAGGAAATAAGGTAGCCACAGATTTTGGAAAGATTTCTATTATCATTTGGACACTTAAATATGATTGATCTGTCCTTTTGTAAGCGACAGAAACTTAAAATGTGAAGCAATGCCACTTTGGAAGGGAAGTCAGGTTCTACGCTAGGATTTTTGAAGTCTTTGAATGCTGAAAGGACTCTTTCTGGTTGACCGGCCTTTTTGGCTGGAAATTGGAGGAGCTGATAAAGTATCAGCCCATCTTGGTAGAGTTGTTTGGATTAATTAGTATGTAAGAAATAATAAATTAATAGCTACCAGGTAGATTGGTTGGCAATAAAACAGAAGGACATGATATTTTATCAAAATTATAAATTTATTTCAGGGACTTCAGTTATCTACAAGGTTTCATTAATTAGTTCAGGAATAATTTTTTATGTCTGGGTTTTCTTATAAACAAGCGGGTCAGAAAATTGTTATATTTCTGGAAGTATCTCTGATTTTAAATCAATATGTTCGAACTTGACTTGCATATTTATTGATTAAATGAATCTGCCAAAGATGAAGTTTGTTTGACAATTGTTTGACAAAATGATCCAGTGAAAATCAATGCATGCAACTCTTTGTGAAAATTTCTAAAATTATAATTTATAGATGCAGCTGTTCTTGTTATGAATGCAAATTTTTTGACGAAAGGGCTATGAGCTTATATGGTGAAACTTCACAAGTTTGTTGAGATTATTTTGATAGGCACTTTACAGTTGCATGATTATAGTTGATAATTGCAAGAATTCAAACAATATTCCATTCTGTATTTTACAGTCAGTTCTCTTCATCTCTCATTCAAGGTGGTTCGAGGTCATTATATGAAGGTTGTTATAAGTGAAAGATGAATTTTAAGCTTTTAGAATATTCTAAATCTCAACTTCCAGTAAGGTATGATGTATAGAAATTGACACAGTAAAAGTTTGGATTAGAAATGTCAAGGAAGACATGAGATTCAATGTCTCTAGAGGATCCACCATGATTAGAATAGAGGGAAAGCTTGGTTAATATCTGCTGAGATTCAAGTATGTAACATCAAATTTTGCTTGAACTCCAACTTTTCTATGTGTCTTAGTGGTTTTTGGTCCAAGTTAATAATCAATATGAGAAATTTCAATGGGCCATCTTGCTTAAAAGTATGCCTTTGGATGTTGCCTCAATCTTCCCTTTTATGCCTTAGTCAAATACCTAAGTTGAAAACCAAAACTTTTCTAAGTGTTACGTTTTTTGGGTTGTTGCAGTTTTAGGGTTGCTCATTCCAACATGCCTTTCCTATCAGCCCTGACTCTGTGCCTTGAAACCTTGTGAAAGGCTAAGTTTGAGTTTGTTGATGTCTTGGACTTTCGGAATTTATCTTATTTGCATACCTGTCATGAGTTCCCCCTAATCCTCGAAGTCCAAAACATGAGACCTTGTTATTTCGTTAAGTCCCCTTTTGTCAGCCTTTCAGACTTTCAGTGCACCCCTTATTTGTTTACCTTTCTATGGTTTCCCTGATTCCTTAATTGTTGAAGTCCAAATGTCTGAAAATCTGCTTAAGTGTTCCTTTGTCAAACTTTTGGCCCATTGACAACTCCTTTGCTCCCATGCCCTTGTAAGAAAACATTTCCTTGCATTCTCGATCCTCGAGGTCCAACGTGTATTCTTGTTAAGTTTTCCTTTGTCAAACCGTCAGCTCATTGGCGGTTCCCTTATTCCTCTACCTTCTTTAGCATCCTTTCCATGATCTTACTAATCCCGAAAATCCGAAGTTAAAAGTGTCTAAGTATTGGCTTTTCAGAGTTCCAAACTTTCACATCCCTCCTTACCTGTCTACCATTTACTCCAGTCATCAAAAGCTTGACATCTCGATTCCTTCTACCTGTTTCCCTTATTTGAGTTTGTTGTTTCCCATTCCCTTCGACCACTTTTGGCATATGTCAAGTAGTATCGTTATTAATTTCACATGAACGACATTGTATATAACATTATTTTCATGGTCTGATTCACGTTACTTCCTAAACCAGCTAGGGATATTTGAACTGGACACATTTTTTAAAGTATGACTTTGATTCAATATCTGAATGACAACTAATTTGTAACTATAAAATTGATATTCAAATATCTGGAATGTTAATGCTTATATTTCTAAGTTTTTACTCAAAGATTTGTTTATATGTTTAATTTATCTGAAGTCATGATTTTATGAAGAATGTTTTTGGGACATGAATTTGATATGAAACCTTAGACTTATTTATGTTTTATTTGTGGAATTAGATAAAGCATGGATGATGTGGATTTTATTAATATCGCAAGAGCCTTTTGATGCATCAATGAGTTGCTTTTAGTGTGCATCGCTCACAAGTAATGTGGATAGCCAAAGTTTAAGTGGGGTAATCATTTTTGCTCATATGAAGATTCTAATTGCAGTCATGAGATAGTTGACTTAACTAATATGGCAGGTGAGCATGATGCTGATTGTAAATCAGCCATAGAGGAGGAAACTTCATATCTCATTGGCAATAATGATGGGGAAGCACATCTAGAGTTTAAACTCTTGAAACAGGAAAGTGCAACTTGCAGCCATGAGGAATAGCCTTTGACATGGAATACATTTGATTTTCAGCAGGTTACACCTCTTGGAGCAGCTCTTGAGGGTGAGTACTCAACGAAGAATGAAATTGCACAAATTATAGCTTGTTTTGATATCACAAATAAGTCATCTAGATAGTTCATCTTGATGAGGGACAAAATGGACCTAGGGATGGAGTCTCAGCATCAAGTTTGCAAACACTTAAGACGGGCACTTGAAGTGATAAAATTAGATTACTTGCAATTGCTTTCAGGTAGAAACCATGCCAACATGTTTGCAAGGTAGCTATATAAAGCATTTACAAGGAAAGAGGCACAAGAAGCTACTTCAAGGGCTATAAAGATTGAACAAATGAATTGGAGTTAATGATACTAGGAGTGATGACATATCCAATGGCATGAGTAGCTCCACTCTCACTCCAATTACACATGGAGATAACACAAGGGTGGAACATGATGAGTGTGATTCAGCTAGGCTTGGTATGTGGATTGCACGTAAAGGTGTGCACTTTTCGTTCAATGATTTGCATTGTGAGATCCTTGATGGAGGCGATGAGAGATGGAATCCTAGTGTTGACTCAGAATTTCCATTGGAGCTTGAGGATGCATTCCATTGCGATTACACTGTGGGATATGCGCATTCTTTTTCATTTAGCCCACCTAGAGATGATTTGATATTTTGAATGATACATAAGAGTGGGATGGATGACTAGTATGAGGTGCTTCCTTCTGTGGAGGAAGGAACCAAATCTTGCAAGCCTTTCTGTTTGCTTCTCCAAGATGATCTTTGTTGATTTGTTTTTTAGGACACCTCAAACACAAAATAAAATACTAAGTATTCTATCCTCTCTTGAACAAAGAAACCTCACATGTTAATGAATATAATCAAATGAGATGGATCCAAGGTTTACAATGCGAACAATTGACTTTAAGTTCTGGATAGATTTAGTGATGTATGATGTGATACTTTAGAATCACGTGGGGACCTATGTTTATGAACACAATTGGAACGTGAAAACTAAACTTAAACTCACTTAGATAAATAAAGGGATAAAAGGAAAGGGTTAAGAGATCTAATCTAATCCTAAGAACAATGATGGTAAAGGATGATGCTCTAATAGATGGATTCCTTAATCAAGATTTGCTTCACCATGCGGGAACAACTACACAAGACCGATGCAATCTCCAAAGGATAACGAAGGATTTTCATATTGTAGACATTCATCAAATACCTAAGACTAGCACAATTCAAATGAATATCCACAATTGAACATGTGCTTAACGAGGTTCAGACTAACCATATACTACAACTTACAATCAACAAATTACAAATGGTACGAACGGGAATTCCATCAAAATATCATCACATTTCTCCATTGTAATCAATGAACTTTATCTAAATTTGAGAAGTAACAAGAAACCATGGAACATGTAGAAACAACGTAGAAATCCACCATGCTTCAATGAAAATAATGTATTAACTCCAACAAGTTTTGGCAATAACTTAAAAGTTTCCTCCTACTCTATAGTTACTATCTAACAATGATTAACCTTTACAAATCAGAGGTATGAGCCTTATATAAAGGTCTCTTTACAATTCAATGGCTCAAATTGATGCATGATCAAGGATTGAGATTGCAAAATGAAACCTTAATTAGGGTTCATTACAACCAATGTTCCACAGAAACGCGTTCCCCCCCCATAGGCCCAAGTCCTCCTGTCCCTGAAACTTAGGCCCTTTGTCCTCACGTCCCCACATCCCCTCGTCTCCCCATCCCCAATGGCTGTGGAACATTGGTTACAACTAACTCCATTTGGCCATTGAGAAAATTACAATGTTAAGAACACATGTCCATTTTTAAATTCTAACCATTAGGAAGGTTAGGTATATTGAACAAACGTCAATGCAATGCCATGTGTCACTTGCTCTTCTACTGGATGAGTCACGTTCATTGAACGTGGACATGCTGACTTGTAAGAACTTGATTGGTTTATGACAACTAGGATACCTCCTCAACTTGCCTTGTAGATTACTATGAATAAATGTTTGTGATTGAGTAATATCTCTTGATACTCAACATTATCTAGTTGCCCAATGTGTTGATGATGAGGCATATTCCCAAATCATATCATCTTTGTATGATCAAGTATCTAACTTTGCTTAACTTTTCTAAAACTATTTGCTTGATCATATTTGCCCTTCAATCCCCTAACTTGGAATCTTCCTTGTGTGATGAATTTCACTTCGAATATCCTTCCTCCTTCGGATAGTCTTTGGTCTTGAAGTGTGAACATGCACTTGATGTAGCATATGCTTGATGATGTTTGTCCTGACTTGGTGATACTTATGCTTGATCAAATGTGCAAATTTATCATCTTGCTTGGGAACCTCAGACCCATGTAGTATTGTACCTTGATCCTTGTATTGATCCTTGCTTAAACTTGAATTGCTTGCCTTGATGTGCGGGAATACCTCCATGTTGTAATGTTCCTCAAACTCTTTGTACTGATAGCTATTCTTGGATTTACGAAGAAAATTCAAGATATTTGCAAACTTTCATCATTTCATTGCTATGCCTTGAGATCTCCTTCACTTGAAGTACCTCTCTCCATGCATCATTCCTTGCTTCTACCATTCCTAACAAAATACCTCAAGTTACCAAAAGAATGCTAGATTAAGCTTGAAACATGTGAAAATTCAAGAAGTGATTATGATAATATCAATGAATTCTTGCAATGGAAACATATTTTAGAAGATTATCAAACTTATCAAAAATCTGGAAATGAAAAGCTTTCAAATTAAAAAACTCAGATATTCAATGGGAATGTGGCTCTTAGAAATGCATTTACTCTTCTCAAAAATACTCCTTCCTTAAAAAACTCAGTTTTACGTAGTGATAGCAATGGAAGCTTAAATCTGATCAAAATATGGATTCAATAAGATATCCCAACTTTGTCCTTGGCTAGAAATCGACCTCCAATCAGGTCTGAGTTGAAATCTGCCTCTTGCAAGGTGATGAAAATCGCCACAAAATCAGGTATTATCTTCCTCCAATTTGCATTAAAGTCTGATAATTTCTTCCTTTCCAAAGTCACACCAAAATCTGGTCTTTACTTCCTCCTCTAGTCCGCACTTGAATGTTGCAAAAAAAAATGAAACAATCCTCAATCTTCTTCATAGGCGCTTAGATCCCTGACCTTTTTTCTCCTTTGAATGAGCCAACTTTACCTTTTGTCTCACATGTTTGAAGTGCATTACCAATAATTGGCAGATTTGGAGGGTAGATCTACAATTTCTATGGCAGGTTTGGAGGCCTCAACAACATTTTCTTCACCTCAATGGCGGAGTTTAAACAAGTTTAACATTTTCCTCACCTCAATGGTGGAGTTTAAACAAGTTTTACATTTTCCTCTCCAAGATTGACGGAGTTTGTGAAAGTTTGACATTTTTTCTTCATGAATGGCAGACTTGAGGCAAGTTTTACATTTTTCATTTTCCTTGCAACAACAATTTTGCCTCCTCACCATGGCGGACTTTGATGAAAGTTTTGCAATCTTTTGTGGCAGACTTGAGATCATTTTTGCATTCTTCACACTTGAATGGCTGACTTTGTTGCCACTTTTGCAATTTTAACTTGTGGCCGACTTTAAGCAAACTCCTTCATTGTTGTAAAGGTGAATGGCAGAGTTGAGATGATCTCCCGCATTGATGTTACTTAGTGCAAGATTGAAGAGAGAAATTATGGGCAGATTTAGGAGCATGTCCCACAATTTTGTGAAATATAACACCATTTCCCAATGGCAGAAATCAAGGGTCAAACAACATTTTGCAAACTTGCAATGGTGGAGATTAGAAGGTCATCAACAATCTTGATGAGTGGAAATTTGACCCCTATCAACATTTTTTTTATTGCAAAATTGCAAGAATTTCAACATTTTGAATTAGTAATTGCAAGATTTTAACATTTTTTTTATTGCAAAATTGCAAACTTGCTTTCATTAATTTCATCAAGAAGAGTAACATTCTGAAATGAAATTGCAACATTTTAAAGTGAAAATGCACATTTTATAAAGTTTTTAGAGCAAGATTTCATGCAACACTTGAATATTAACAAGATTTTCACTTGAAGGTAACATTTGAATTTGCATTCTAACAATTTGCCTTGACAACATTTTTGCAACTTTTCTTGCATCATGGCAGCTTTGCAATTCTGACAATATTGACAAATTTTATGTCACTCGACAACTTTCCAACATATTGACAACTTTGCAATATTAACAAGATTTTGTAACATTGACAAGATTTTGCAATTCCATCATCAAACAACACTACTTGACTCAAACATACCCTAAAAATGAACTTTGCACTTTTAAGACTCACTCCATCTTGTACTGACAAAACCAAGCTCTCTCACAAGCAATGGCTAAAGACTAGAACTATTTCCAAGCTAAAGAGACTGAGCAAAACAACTACTCTAAAAAGCGAATAGGGATCTGCTCTTCTGAGCATCGGCCTACTTGGCTAAATAGGTTGCAAGTGCATAACTTTATATCTGTGATAACACCATTGATTGCAAGGGAGAATGGCATATATCAGACACAACAACTATATCGCTATAGGCGATAATACATACATTGCATGATTTAAGAGTTCTTATCAGAAACAACAATCAATATTACCATACATTTCTTTGCATAAATCACATTAACATATCATGAAGAACACATATCTCTTATTGCAGATTGGAATATCATAAATTGGCATAGTTCATAAGATCATATCAGATATAGCATTATTGTATCATCCATCTTTATCCCTCATCAACATAGGTGAAAGGGAAAGTTTATTAACATATTGTTTACTTAGCATATATTAATTGTATAAATCAGGGATAGCAAGTGGCATTAATAAGTGTAATTTAAATATATTTATCTTTATATTTATCAATTTTATAAGATCAGAGAAAAATCAGATATATTATAAGTAAAAGAAGTTCGAGCAATTGTCCCATAATACCAAGTTATCTCAAAAAAGGGACATTACATAGCTCGTACTAGCAATGAGCTCAGTCCCATTCAATCTGAAAAGCTCCTGCCCCTATCACTCACTATGCCCCCTTGGGCATCCCATGCAATCTGAAAATATTCCTGAAGAACTATTCAGCTACTTGTGCTACAGTATGTGTTGCTGAAATGGAAAAGAAATGTGCAAATTTGGTCAATCTGTCAACCACAACATATATGCAATCCTTGCAGCAATGGAACAACTCAAAAAATTGACTATATTCGGAAACTAAAAGGTTGAAATATTCCAAATTTAATTTCTGAATTGAAGATGCAATTTTTTCTCAAAAGTATGAACAACCTAGTTCATAAAATAGCATTACAAATATATTTCAGACATACCCACAACATGCAGCAATAAAGAAGACTGATCTGATGTAGAAATCTGCAAACTGGAGGTATAAAAAATGGACACCACTTTTCAAAGTCATCAACAATAACCACACATATTATAGGAATGGTAAAGCAGGCCCAAAATGCCTCCAAACAGCAACTATCAATGCCTCAAAACCCTAAGCGCTTTACAATGAGTATGGCCAGCCACAAAGAGGTATGGCCAGCATAAAAGAAGGTACGGTCAGCCAATAGAAGTATGAACAGCAGCAATCTCCTCAAACACCACTCCAATCAATCTCTCCTCAACTAAACATCTGATACTGTCATCTTGTTGGATAAACTATCTCAAAATTCCCCAACCCTAACTCATTAGCCTATGGGAATCCATTGGATAGGCTAATGGTCCACCAGCTTAGGCACAACACAGTTATGTTGCAAGACTAATAATTCAAGAGGAATATTGCCATTTCAGATTTGGTCAATACAAGATGTTGCTGATCTTAAAAAGATTTATCTGCTGCTACAAGAGATTGGAGGTTCTGATCGCTCCTTTTGAATGTTGTTTCCAATGTAGGACTTGTTGATGTGTTTTTTACGCACCTATGAACACAAAATAAAATACCCAAAAGTATCTTATCCTCTCTTGAACAAAGCTTCTCAAATGCGGAAGATTGGCTTAAGGATCACTTGAGATAACACTCCAAGGTTATGGTATGTCGGGTCACGACGTGTAGATAAGCACAGTTGGTTGATGTGATTGCTGGTATCACAAGGGGACTTATGTTGAATTGTTGAATGTTTGAATCACGGGAACTTGATCATTTGATGTTGCAATCTTGTGATGCTTTTTATCATAAACTAGCTTGAGTTGAAAAAAGGGCAAAAGGAAAGGGTTTAGAGAGTCTATTCTAATCCTAAGAACACAAGAAGATAGGTGAATGATTAGATGGAATCCTACTGAGCGAGGTCTCACCACCAAACTGAACAATTTGACACAAGCTCAGTGCAATCTTTTAAGGACATTTCAAAGTTGTTTAAATCATTACCATCAAATATTGATCATCGTTCAAGTTAATGCATAAACAATGGATGCATAACAATTTGAAGTTAAGCTCATATCATTCCAGTTGACCATGCAAGGCGCACTTACAATCAACAAGAGGCTAGTGGTATGGACTAAATTGACTCCACATAAACACATTCAACAATTTCCTCCATCCAATCTAATCAATATGAAAATAAATTGAGAAGTAAAGACTATACAAGTTGTTGAAGCAACAAATCAAATTCACTTTAACTTCAATGAAATCAATTGTTCTTTACAACAAGGTTTGACAACAATCTCTGCCTTATCCTAATCTAACTTCTACTCTAATTGCTATTCACTATTCTATTCTTCAAAAACTATCTATTTTTCTATTAACCTTTACAAATGAGAGATTTAAGCCTTTAATAGTGCTCTTGATACAATTCAATGGCTCAGATCAATTCGAGATCAATGGCTGAGATTTTACAATGAAAACCCTAACTAGGGTTTGTTACAACAAACTAAATTTAGGCCAATGAAATAATTACAACACTTTTTCATGACCAATAGATAATAATGCTAGGTGCCTCGAAGTTTGTGCCATCACCGACGAGTCAAGTTCATTGCATCCAGACGTGTTGATGTGAAACTTCTTTGATTGGTGGAGGTAGTGACTGGGATGATGACTAGGAAGCCACTTCAACTTGCACTTGTAAACTTGGATCATCACCATGAAGGGATGTTGAGAAATATCCCTTGATATTCAACCTTTCCAGCTCTCTCAAAGTAGTGGTGATGGGACACATTGAGGTAGCTAAGTCCTTCCTTCATCCTTGCTTGCTTGCCTTAGGGTGATTGTATGACTTTTCCATCGCGCTCCTTTGATCTCTTTATGTCTCCATGGTGCGGTGAGAGTTGAGATTCTTCCTTCCTTGATACCCTTGTGCTTGCTGATGAAATTTTCTTCTTGAACTTGCATGTTGGTGGAGTCTTGGAATCTTTCCTCTCTCATTTCTTCAAGGTGCTGGTTTGCAATTTGCATCATCTTCCTTTCATATCTGCAAAACAAAACGAGTATAGCATCAAACATTTATGACATGAGCTTTTACAATTTCTGATTTTTTATGTGTTGCAGGTCCGATAAGAAGATTTAGAGAAAATCCGCTCTCATGAAGGAGCACTTGAAGTTTGCTCCAGCCCTGATGCTCATGAAATTACCCTTAAACTTGTCCTTTATCATCTCAAATTCAAAATTATTCTCTCCTAAGTATGTTAAGACATCAAATTAGCTCAAGGAAATGATCTATTAGCAGTTTTGCATCTTATTTTGGGCAAATGAAACAAATTCGCTCTGAGGCCTTGCTTATGAAGTTCGCCCCAATATGGGAGCACATGAAGTAACCTTCTATTTGGCCTATTCATCTTCTTAACTCAAAATTACTCCTTCCAACCATTAAATCGGTTCAAAGCAATGTTCTCATAAACAATCTTGCAAATTTGCTCTTGATCACATGCACATGAAGTTCGCTCCCCTTGGCTTGGGCATGAAGTTTTCTCTCCTTGGCTTGGACATGAAGTTCGCTCTCCTTGGCTTGGATACTCAGTTCGCTCCCCTTCCTCAGTTCATGAAGTTCGCTCCATTACCCTTTCTCATGAAGTTCGATCTCCATCCTTAGCACATGAAGTGAACTTCAAACTAAAACAAACTTTTCTTCAATCACTTCATTGTTTCATCAACTCAATCCTTAGGTTTTTCAAGTCTTCATTCACGTGTCTAATTTACCTCATGAAGGCCTTAAAGGGAAATTCGCTCCTTTTAAAGAGCACATGAAGTGGAATTCGCTCCAAAGGAGCACTTGAAGTGAATTTCAAAATCAACATTCTAACCCCCTTTGTTCACTTACACTCATTTTCCCAACTTCACTACGTCATAGCATGCTCAACATGAGGTCTTAGGATGAATTTTCGCTCTGAGAGAGAGGCTCATGAAGTTAATTGAAATTTGACACTTAGTGTTTTGTCATTCGCCCTCTTCCATTCCATTAATTCAAGCTTGTTGAACTAGGCTTATGGTGTGGTCTAGGAGCACTTCGCTCTCATCTAAGGGCGCTTGAAATGAATTTCGCTCCTCAAGAGGAGAACTTGAAGCATCTTCGCCCTCCACCTTAAGCACTTGAAGTTTGTGAAAATGTACTCCTAAGTTGCATCTAACTACTTCATACCTTAGTTCGTGTTTCTATATACTATAAAAACTCACCTTGCATAATGACTTCTCCTTCAACTTGAGGGAATAAGAGTGAAATTCGCTCTGGGAGAGGACCACTTGAAGTTAACTTATCTAGCAGTATCTCACACTCTTCGGTTGAACTCAAGATGACTTGACTCTTCATGATATCTAGAAGCTACAAACTCACTCACTTCACCTCTTACACAAGCCTATCCACCTGACTCCTGTCTTCTTGACCATTTATACTTCTTCAATGCAAAGACTAATAGCTAAGGACTCTACACTACCCTAGAAAGCAGGAAAAAAGTGGGGGTCCCCATTTGCGATGGGGTGATGTGTGAATACCTCACAACAGGACCATTGGCATTTATCACTACAAGTGTATTTGGCATTTGTAGAAGGTTAGAAAAATAAACATTCAGATATCTGTACTTTGATTTTTGGAAGAGAAACTGTTCATATTTGATTGTTTCCAGCTATATAGAATAAATGCCATCTATTTGACAAAATGCCCTTAAATGATCTATGAATGCTGATATGAGTTTACGATGTAATTTATGCTTTACAATTTTAATTACAGCTGTCCTAAGTGGTTGTGATCAGAATTTCTTTATAATATACAGTAAGAAAAGTTTTTGACGAAATGCTTGCAAGCTAAAATCAGAAATATTGCAAATTTGAAACACATATTCTGGTAGGGATTATTACATTCCTGTATCCTGATTATGATAAATACTTAAAAGATGTCTATAACTCCTGTAATTCACCTTGATCCTTGAATCTGAAAGCCTTTCACTGGAAGTCACAACTCTGAATGATCTAAAACGATAAGGCTTGATAGCAAGTTGTTGTTCTATGTGTTTTACTGACAAATTTTTTGGATGAAACCTTTACAATAGTGCAGCAAAACTGATAAGATTACAATCAAACCTTACAAAACTCAATCATGAAAATGGAGGAAAATATCCTTTGCAAAGTACCAATGTAACTGTTATATTTCTGGTATCTTTCTCTTAAGTAATTTGATAGGACTGCCTATTGTCTGAATTTGGATGTCAGCAAATTGATAAAACCCTAGGTGCAGATGACATGGTTGAAAATCTGAAATCTATGGAAGACAAAACCTTTTGGTAAGCAGTGGAAAGTCTATCTAAACCCTGCTTTGCTGATATGGAACAATGACTGCTGGAAACTTTGCTGCTGTTCTGCATGATATCTGATGCCAATTCACTGAGGTAGGACAATGGAGTATAGAAATTTTATTTAAGCACTAATCAGTGCCATTTCCAGCACTTGTTCTTCTATATTTATAATCTGCCTTATCTTTTTTCTGAGTTCATCGTGCTAATTAATACTTGATTTCATTTGTAAGGGCAGATACCTATATATAGCTCATCTTTTTTTGCTTGAAAACCAGTGTTCCATGGGCGTTGGGGACGGGCGGATGAGGGTACGCGTTTCTGGGATGGGGGGACGCGTTTCCGGGACGGGGGTAAATTTGGGGACGGTGGGGGGACGGTGAGGGGTGGCGGGGTGGTGGTGCTGATATAGCTATACATATACATATAGTACTTGAAAAACTAGTTTTGAAAAGATGTATGACAGTATTACAGTATAAGAATTACATTTTCAAATGAGACTATAGGAAATTTGAAATACTAAATCTAAATACCAATTACTAAGATTTCTAAGTTGTGTTGTTATATGGAGCCTAATCAGACTCGGAGGTTAGATTTTCCCTACTTCTATTGGCGCAGTTTCCCCCTATATCCAATTAGAGTTACCCCTTAACCCCCAAAAAACTTAAAAAGTCACTTTTTTTTTAAATTTCAATTTTAAACATTGCATATATGTGGGGGCGACAGGAGACGTCTGGGCGTCTCCCCGTCCCTTGAGAGACGTCTGCATGTCTCTTGAAGGATGGGGAGACACCCAAACGTCTCCCAAGGAGACGTGGAGGCATCTCCATGTCTCTCTGGGAGACGTGGAGACATCTCCCCGTCTCTGGCGGCGCTTGGGTGGCGGTGGTGGGGGACGGCGGGGGACGTTGCGTCCCCGTCCTCCCGTCCCGGAGACGTCCCCGTCTCGGAGACGCGGCCAAAAAGGGGGGGGGAACGCGTCCCCGTGGAACACTGTTGAAAACACATGTTTGTTCATAAGGGCGCATCACTATTATAAAACTTGAATCTTCTTAATAAGGGCATGCACTGCATATTGCATTCATAAATTTCTGTCATTGAATCTATGTTCCTGTATTCAGGTGGGCACTCAATAATGGGGTTTTCGACTTCAAATTTGAAATGCCAATTTTCCTTTATAAGTGTGTCCCTAACAATGTATTTCGAGACCTTTGTCTTGAACTTGTTTCCACTCAATCTGGAGTGTACTTGTCTACATGGACATCTGTTTTTAAATTTTAAAGTAGAATGCCATTGACAAAGTAAGTTAGACATTTGGAAACTGAACACATTCTTCTACATCAGGCATGCACTTGACAGTGCAATTTTGACTGTGTTCTTTGAAACACAATTTTTGTTTCACAATCGTGCATGAATACATGCAAATCTGATCCTTGATTTTGAATATCCGTTTTGTTCACACAAGCGTGTAACTCATAATGTATTTTATGAACTTTTTCTTGGAACCTGATTCCCCCTCCACATAGGTGCACACCTTATAGTGTAAATATTTTTTTTGTAAACTTGTTTGTCCTTCATACAGGTGCACACCTCATTAATGCAGACTTGTGCTTTGAAAAGTATACCTCTGTCTGCTTCATATGGGTGTACCCTGACAATGGCATTTAAAAAAAAATTCAATGTCATTTTTTCTTAAACAGGTTGACAGCTTACTATGTAAATCAATGCTTTTGAATAGTGAACCTCATTGTGCCTTACTAGTTCTACACTCAACATTCAGGCTGCACATTTTGATTTTGAAATTCACATTGTCTTTGATTAACCTCCGTTCTTTTCCTTGGTGAATGTGTATGAAAGTCATGTTTGCTAATGTGCAAAGATACAAAGAGAAACAAGAAAACACTTCATCTACCAATAGTAAAAAACTTTGAAATATGACCATTTATTTCAAGGAAAAACATGGGTTTGACTTGAAGTTTAACACTATATGAATTTTTATATGGGTACAGAAGATCTTATCCAGCACTACCGATAGTGCATCCAAATCCAATTGTAGATCCACCATATGCAAATGCATATCTAGTCACAGGCCCTGCAGAGGTGTAGGCAGATTCAGATTCACCAGCTTTGGGAGGATCAACAGGTCGAGTTGCAGGGCTGTCAGTAGTAAATGGAGATCCAGTTGATTTTGTAATCTTTATGATGTCTTATATCTAGGTGTCTTTTACAACTAATAGAAAATACTTGTAAATATATAAAGAACCTGGAAGGAGAGGTATTTTTGGTTATCATTTATCAATCTTAGATAATTTATGTGGTATCGCATATATATTCTTAAAGAGGCATCATCCAAGAGGATGAAATTGTTGTGAAGCTTTAAAAATTACTAGAATTATCAAGATGTATCTCTAAACTATAATCTTGACTGATTGATTTTTGTTTGCTTGCTTCAATTTGTCTATAATCATTTATGTTATGCTTCTCATGGAATTAAATTTTGGAGTAGATCCTAGATTATTAGGGCCATATCATTTCCATTGCCTGGTTTCTATTAATAACATTTGTAGGCATAAAGACCCATTTGCGAATCCAGTTGAGGCCGAAGCAATATGGACTGTCTGATTTCTTGTGTTTATGGGTTGAAGAATCTGCCATGGATGAGTTTTAAGTTGCCGTGGAACTCTTTATTAATAACTTTATTCCATACGTTTCCAAAGCTTTCCTTAGTCATGAAGTCCTATAGCTAGATAGTTGAGATTGTGCCAAGTGTCCTAATCACAGTGCGGGAAGGGGCCGGCCACATGTTGGACGTCTTATCCTAGAATGTATGGGGGCCTTAGATTTATTTCCCCTTGGTACTAGATGTCAAGTTGTATATAACTCTATTGTAAAGTAAGTCAGGTCTGAAGTTATATGGGATGCATTCCATTCTATTTTGATGTCCAGTGACTTGATTTGGTGAACGAATCTGATATTGGAATTTATTCATAGTTGCATGGAGATGTGTCTCTGAGCCCTTGGGATGTGTCTCAGGTACCAGGACATGTTTCTCTACCGAAAACTCGCGGGAGACATCCCTGCTTGCAGGAGACGTCCTGCCAACATTTCCTTAATTCTTCTTTTAAAAAAACAAAAAAAATCTTACGTTTCGACAAGTTTCCATATGAAAAGAAAAAAAAAAATTGACACTTCTGAATTTCTATATGTAATATCAAATATTAGTATGAACTCTTTGACATTTGCATGTTTAAACTGTAAAGTTAATGTTCAACTTTACCAGTGTTCTTGTTTTGAAAGTTCAATGTCATGATATTTTCAGTTTTAATGTAGCAAATTTATAAGATTATATTAAAAAAATGGTGTCTCCAAATACCCCTGCCTACTGTTTTTCAAAATAGACATATTGGTACGGGTAACAGTCTCCCATACCAGTACCAATACTGTTCTCCTGGCAACTATGGAGTATCTTAGTTAAATCAAATGTTGAATCCAGAATCTCAAGTCTCTAGAGTGATCGCAAGGATCCTAGAAGTCCCAAGTGTAAGTCTGTGAGTAGCCTATAATGCAGTAAACCATTCTGACTTCTTTAGGAGTATCACCACGAAGTGTTGTGACATTGTGCCACATGGTCAGTACCCTGATGTGAGATTGAGACATGTGTCTTTCTTGGCACACCAATGCTATCAAAGATATTTAGTTATGTTTCAATTGTTTATTTATCTACCCAAGGTGTGAATGGATGACAAGTGCAACCCAATCGCACCCTTTGTTGTATTACATAGCCATAGGCATTTGCACTTTGTAGGAAACGCAAGCTAGAAGTTAAACCAGTTGTACAGTTTGATTGCATCTGACTTTCATATTGGACCTCGTGGGAACCTAAATTGGAGTAAGTTGGTTTGATTCAAATGTGATGCGGATTTCAGATTTAAATCCCTTTTTTAACGATGGTTGGGTCCAGTTGTCTAAGTTTCATACTTAAGTTTTTTTTTGGATTTCTATGGTTAAATGTTGGCTTAGTTTTAGCTGCCAAAGTGTGTCAGATACCACCACGTGTACCAGATCATGAAGATCTTGACAGATGTCATGATCTTGGTGTATCACATCATGCTTGCTAGGTATGTGAAATCTTTACAAATATCATAATCTCACAGGGACCCCCTTTGATTTGTGTATGATGCAATTAAGTTATGGTGGGACTTGTTGATGTCAGTTATCGTGATATGAGATTGCACCATGTAGTCAGATGCCTTGGTGCAAGATCAAGCCATGTGTTTTTCCTCGTAGTGTGAGGTGGCAATATGCGTTGATAATTGTCAGACCACTTTCAATCCAAGTCGGATCACTTTTCACTCCATTTTGGCATCCAAGTGCTTCAATCTGATCCCGAAATTCATTCCAAATAAGGCTTTAGTTGGCTCTGTAATCGCCATTTAGTGGCTTATCTTTACTCGAAGACTGCATCACTATGCACCTATATATTCTTCATTTTAAATTAATAACATTGAAGCATTTGAAAGGCTATTGTCTTTTGAACTTATAAGTATTGTTGTGCTGCAATTCACAATATGGTACTATTTTTCCTTCTAATATTTCCTTGTTTGGGTATCACTGAATGAGTAAGTCATACCAAACATTCTACTCAGCTGATCCTAAACCCACACTCCTAAGAAGCTTTAAGTAAAATGATTATATTAGTTTGTTTGAGAAAGGAATAGCTATTATCGTACTTTACCTCCTTGCATAGTGTCTTCCTTCTTCTGTTCAACACTATTGAATTTCATATCCAGTGTGCACACGAAAATGTGGACTGTTACGGAAAATGTCAAATGTTAGATAAATGTTTTCCTTTTACATCAGTGTAATGTTTATGCAGCTCACTGAGGTTTGTTTTTCGCTAATTCCCAGGACCTTCACCAGATGTGGATACGGTAATTTCTGTTTTAATGCAGAGTGACATCTCATCTAGTTTCGTTGACAGCACAGCACCTTTGTCTCAACCGGCATCAGCTTTTCTTGGGTCCAATTCTATAGAAGTTTCGGGGGGCTCAAGTAAAGGAAGGGTTATCTTAAATGGTTCAATGTTGAGGTCATCCAAGGCCAACCATCCGTTAAAGAGAAAGGAGCAAGAGAGTAAGTTTTTTATTGTGTGGAATATCATGTTATTTGTGAAAATGGCCTCTTCGTTAAATAGAAAGGAGCTAGAGAGTAAGTTTTATGTTGTGTGAGGAAATCAGTGCTGTTTGTGAAAAATGGTTTTGTATATCCTTTTGTTACGTATCTCCAGTTTGAGTTAGTGAATACATGCTAGTGGAAATAATCTTGCTTGCTGTCTAGGGCAAGAAGAAGATGAAACTGCACCAGTTAATCGACCCCTTCAGAAGGACATATTTAGGATGCGGCAAATTCAAAGGGCGCGAGCCTTGAGCACTGGTCAGGCTGGGTCAACTTCTGGTGGCAGTGGAGCACTTACTGGAGAGCCATCCGGTAGTTCAGAATAACAAAAAACTTCAGTCTTCCTCAGTTATTAAAATTTCTCGATTCAGAGGGAAATGGCATTCCCTGTAAAGTGTATCATTCAAACAGAAAATTTAATTGATTGCAATCTTTGTGCCAATTTGTCTTTTAGTCTATTTCTTTTTAATCATTGTATTCTATGTGAATAGTGATCTTGATTTATATCTTCATTTATCATCAGATAAAAACTGTGATTACTTGTCTTGGATTGAGATGGAAGAGTAGCATGCCAGTACAGAAGAGAAGAAACATCTGTATCAGCTGCGAGTCCATCATATAAAAAGAATTTACGTTAGTTTTTGAAAAAGAATCCAATATGTCAGTTTCGTGTTCTCCAAAACCCATTACACTTGGCCATTTGTTAACATTCGATGCCTTTATGTATTTCAGTCTTGCATACAAGGCTTTGTTGGGTAAGGTGAAGGCCTTATTACTCGCTCTGGAATTTTCGATTGATGAACTAACATTTTTTAAATGTTGTATATGCACACTCAGTTTCAGAGCTTGATGGTTGAATACAAATTGACTTGAAGCTGCTATCAAGCTTGTAGCAGAAGACTGCAACGTATGGTAAGATAGCAAGAAGTACTTGAATCGACATTTTGGCGATTCTTGTCCACACAAATGTGGGATTCACCACATGGATATTAGTAATGAGTCGAATAATTGCAGTTTGTCCTTTTGTCTAGAACAACGTTCACAAATATTTTGTGAAATTTCTTCTGTAAAAGCTATTCCAGTGTGTACAGAATCAACATGCTTATCGGAGTTTCAAAGGTCATCTACTATCTAGACATGCAAATGGCAACGACTCTTCAAAATCGTGTAGTGTAAGCTCCCTTTCATTCATTTGGTGTAAACTGAAAGGATAACAAAACATATCGTTGGAACACTGAATGAACTTTTTATAGGTTGGATTTAGATTTGGATATTTCAACATATGCTATCTTGAATGAAAACTTGGTCATTTGTGGACGTAATGGAATCTTGTCAATGCATGTTTAACTAGTTCAAGATTAATACATTTCGTTAAAACTTCAAAGCACCAGTATTTATAACTTTACAATTTCAGTATAGTAGACAAATGTTTAATAAAAAGTATATAAAATTTATTAACAATGGTTCAAGCTAGACGTTGATGAGGCCATATACATCTTACAAGAAGAAGAAAAGGCTGAGAGGAAACAATAATAGTTTGCATACTTTTTTCTTAAGAAAATTTGAAGTTTGCTGAGCATCCCATGATTTGAAAAAAATTTATAGCGTGTAATGACCATATGGGTTAGAGCTTATTTCTTCATTTAGTACAGTCGAACTATTTTACAACTTCCATGGGCCGCATGCTTTTGTTGGACTTCCGATTCTGTCAAGTGGAAATAGTGTCTTTTCTTTATTTGCAGATGGCATGTTGTACCAAGCTTAATCGTACTACCCACTACTTGAAACAACTTCACTAAAATTTAGAGAAGAATTTTGTATTTTATTGAAAATAATGGTTTTTGCATGATCTGTAATTTCATCATATAAAAGTTTAATATATTCATCGCCTCTATCATTGCATCTAATTGGACTTGGATGATGCAGTGTTTACTCCTATGGAATACAACATTTTCCAAATAGTTCTTGCCTCGATCCATTTTTTTAATTGAATATTCTTAGTATTTCCTTAAGTTTGTATATCTTAGTTATGCTACATCATTGACTTATCCGTTGTGGAACAACATTTGAGTGACATTTTCAGACTTTGGCTTATCAGTTATAGTATTTATTGCCGAGTGAACATTTCATATTGTATTCTCACCACCTTTGTTTTACATGAAATTTATTGTAAATATGTAATTACAATGGAAGGGTCCGTTCATTAACAACTTTTTCCTAACTTAAAACAACAAATCCAAGTCAACCCAAGTAAATGGAACTTTTTATGTTTTTTTGTTTAAAAAAACAACAACCTGTAATACTCATATAAATCACATTATTTTCTTTCAAGCAAATATGAATTCTACAAAAGCTTCTGTGAATGGTAAAGTGAATGCGTTTGTATTGCCTTATTTAGTTGTTTGTTGTATTTTAGTGACAATGACTCTTCAAAAGCTTGTAGGACATTTAAGAATCTTTCTTCAATCTTCATCCCAAAAAGAATAAAGATTGATCGTGAGTTACAAATAAAAATGACGATGGAATTGTGAAAATTGCTTATAACAAAAATGAGTACAATAATTTTAATAACTACAAGAATAGGAATTAGTTGCAAATGAAGATGAGAAAATTGTTAGATAGAATAGTAAAGCAAGTGATAAATATCATCCTTGTACAAAAGTGGAGATCATATTGTATGATTAAGATCAATAAGAACAATGACTGGGGCATTTGTTAAGTGAGCAAGGACTCTTGCTAAGTGTTAATATTTCATGTCTATTCTACTTGATTTAGAATAAGACAAGCATTAATTTTCTTGTTTATAAAAATAGGCATTAGAAGGCTTATCCTTTAAAAGCATGGGTTTTTATGATTTCATCATGATAATTAAAATTTTATTTCATATTTTATTAAAGTTTGGGAGTGTGTTTAGATTATTGTTTATAGCATCCAAAAATTTAATTGTTCATTTGTTAAATTATGACTTGGATTTCATAAAAAATGTAGTGTCTTAATGTAGTGTCTTATTTCAGGTCTCTTTGACTTTTTGATTTCTTAGCTTCTCTTAATAGTTAGAAGATATCTGGTTGTCTTATTGATAGTTTTGTAGAGTATAAAATCTTCCCAAAATTCTAGAATTTTAGATTTGTAGAATGTGAAAATGTTAACTGCTACAAAAGAAATCTTTCTTGAGAGCTAATTTCACTTTATAGTAGGATAAGCATGTTCAAGTTTACTTAAATTTGTTTTGATATTTATTTAAAAAAAAAAAAAATTTAAACAAAAAATTGAATTTTTTAATTAAAAGCTTGAGCTTGTGAAGAAATCAATTGATGGAACAACAATTACAACTTTTTTTTGATAGAAACGGAAATGACAAGCAACAAGGAATGTGGGGTTCAAATTTGGAAGTGTTTCTTAGGACACAAATACAAGTTGAGGACACACTCGTATGAAATTTTTTAGTTTGAAAACAAAATAAAATGTATAGCTAGGTGTGAAATTGCCCTTATATACACTACATACAAAAAGATGAATTATATAAAAAATGAAATGTGAGGCAAAGTTGAAAAAGATGACATTGGATAAAGTTGCTTCCCCAACAAAAATTGAAATTGAAAAGAGAAAATTGTTTGGCTGTTGAGAGGCTTGTCTTTGTGAAGGCCTCGTTTTTGTATTTTTTTCTTTTCTTTGGATAGCTTAGATTTTTTATATATTTGAAACAAGAAATCAAGTGCTAGAATTGAAAACTGAAATAGTTGTTGTAGATCGGAAAAATATTCTTAGTTAGAGGTTAATCAAAAACCAAAAGCATAATCTATAGCAAATCACAAACTTCTGAAACACTATGCTAATCTATCCTAATCATACCAATAGGCACTGAAACAAAATGAAAATAACTTGAAAACTAAATGTAGATATCACCATTTCTTCAGCGCTACTCCATTGTTATTTATTTCTCCTCTAATTTGATGTCGCTCTCATCATGCAGGTGCAAGTATGAATGAAAGCAAGGTGATAGAAAGGATGACTTGAAAGTGCGATTCTAAGATGAAATGATAAACTAAATGAAACTTATTAAGCTAGATGATTAAGATTGCTTGAAAATTAGACAAAATAACAATGCATAAAAGGTTAGATGAATTGATTGGAGAGGTCCCAATTTATAGAAAACGAGAGACTTGATAGACAAGCGAGATTGAATTCATGACAAAACTGCCATTCAAGGAAGGATGCAGAAGATGAAGGAAAAAGCAGAGAATAAAAAAACACCTTTTTTTAGGACGCATACCTCATTTTCAAATTTAAAATTGAAATATAATGAGATATTTCCAAAAATCAGGATTTTCAAAAATCAAAGAGGAGGGGGAGATTTTAATTAGGTTGCAATACCAGGTGCCATTGATGTTGGGAGGAATCACAAGATATTAAGGAGATTTTGGCACCTATAAGGAGATCAAGCTAAGACTAAGATTTCATGGTGGTGACTAGGGTTAGAAAGCCCAAATAAATCAGCAACGGTGCTGTAATGTACTACACTATTGGGACGATTATTTTACCATTGTTGCAAATTGATATTAATCAAGCCAACGATTGCATTCAATCTTCATACCATCTTATTTAATAAAAATAAAATGATGAAGAGAAGATCAAACATCTCGATGAAAATGTGGGCCTGAAAATGTGGAATCGTAGAAACGGGCTGCGACCTGTTTGACAAAATGCCTCATACAAATTTGGTATTGTGAAACGTTTGATAGAAATCCTGAATCAAATATGAGCTCATGGAAGGCCAACAATACGTAAACTTATGTCAGCCTATGTCAAGATATGAAGCGATGGATAAGCGAAGGGAACGAACTGTTTGACAAAATATATTGAAGCAAATTGTGGTCACATGACACAATAGATGGTTCAAGGCTCGCCAGGGAGGACGAGCAAAAACCACAGCAACAACATAAAAAACGCCACAATAGCAACAAAAAGCCATGACAGCAGCATAACGCAACCACAGTAGCAAAAGAAACCCGACACCCAGCTACGAAGGGTAATTTTTTTTTTACCATGAGAGGAAGTTGAGCACTGAGTAACTCAGAGTGATGCAGCGAAACATGCAACCAGGGTTACTAGGACCTGGACTTGTGGGAGTTAGGCAGGCCACGTGGCAGCTACATGATGATATATCAAAGAATAGACGCTCTTTTGATGGAGTCCAGCGGTTTCCAAGTAGGCATCGAGATAAGGGGAGAGAAAGAAGATTCTTGCAACATCGGTTTGCATGCTGACTAGATTGAACACCACAACCTTCGTTTGACATTTGTGAGGGGACACCACCGTTCTCACATCATTCTCTATCTGAATCGCAGGCTAATCCTGCTAATCTCCCATCATATGTGACTTGGCCAAACAATACCCAGTTGATAAACCCCAAATTCCTTTCAACCCCAAACAATCTCCCAATAAACAACTTATGTCAAGGAGCACCCTTCAAACCAAAACAGATTACACAGAGCTGGAGAAAGAAAACCCCTTCCACATTACTTCCCGATCCACAAGCACTTAACTCGGATGCAGAAGGTAATGGGCAATGTCTAAATGAAACAACTAAAGAGGTTAGTCGAGCTCCAATCTCACCAAAGCACAAGATTGCTGCTAACACTGGAAAATCAGGCAAATCTGAAGGTGTGTATAAGATCGTTTTGCCAGACCTCCTTATTCAGCCTCAAATAGATCTGCTATGTGCCACAACCCTCATTGGTAAACTTCATTCTACTATTTCCTTTATGCAACTTTCATTTTGGGCTAAACAGAATTGGTTGGGCTTGAAGGATATTTTTTTGATGGATAAGCAGTCTCTCTTTTTTATTGCCATTTTTGATTCTAAAGAATATAGAAATTGTGTTCATAGATTTAAGGGATGGTTCTATAAGGGTATTGGTATTATCACTTTGGCGTGGGTTCCAAATTTTAGCATGGAGTCAGTTCCCCTCTTTTCATGCCTTTTTGGATTACTCTCCCAGGGCTCCCTCTTGAATATCGTGATCCAGATATTGTGGAAATTTTGGCTAACCAAATGGGTATTTTTATCAAGCACGATCTTATCCCATATGAACTGGCCCATTCAACCGTCAGGGTATGCTTACTGCTAAACCTCAAAAAGCCACTTCCCAAGTCCATTATAATGACTTCCTCCATAGGGAAATGGAATCAAGACATTTGCATACAGGGTACTAGAGATATTGATGTCCGTATAGATAAATTGGGTCATTTTAATTCGCAGTGTCAAGGTTCAGGCATTGATGTTGTTAGGGTCTGCAAGGACTTTGTGACTGATTACCATAAATGCTCCTTTTATCAATCTGCTCCATCTCCTCCTTCTACAACAAATGGGACAACAAGTGTAATTAACTCAACAAAGAGCTCCGTACCTCTAAACAATGTTGATAATATTGCAAGCCCTTTCCAAGGTGCTCAGTTGTTTCAAGATGTTTCTCCTCTCTCTCTAATCCTCTCTCAATCCTTTTTGGGCTCTATGACTGATGCTTTACTTCCAACAAAAAAAAGAACAAAGCCCTCCAATTTGAAGAAATCTCCTCACTATCAGATTGCTATTTCTAGTTTAAGTTCTCTGCAAAAAATTGGGGGGAGATACAAGAAAGTATCTTTTAAGATCCACTGCTCTTCAATCCTGGTTGATTGGTTGTACAAGAAAATATTTGCTTCCTCTCTCTTTAGGCAACCCACTTCTTCTTATTTGAGTTTAACTTTTATGGGAAACTCAGATACTCAACTCCACGAACTCTATATATCACAGAATGCAAAGGTCAACCTGATTCACAACTTGATGTTTAATTGTCAACCTTTCCATGTGATTCAACACAGTCCTTCCATTCTTGGATCCTCATCGAATTCTCCAAATATTGAATTAATGGCACATGATATCCTTATCTCTGTTGCATTGAACTTGATAGATGAAATTGCTTTTGAGGAATTTCTAGAAATTCAGGGTGTCCCTGTTGTTGATGCTATGCCTCTTGCTCTCAATACTTCACCACCCATTCCCTCATCCTTGTTAGAATCTAGTCACGTTGAACACCTTGTGGTTGAAGATAATTCATATCAGCCCTTTCAACCTTCCACACAGCTTGACTTTGATTTTGCTCAACATCTCTCTCTTGTTCAAACGGTTTCTTCATCTCCTCTGTTATATAAAACACCTAAAAAAAGAGGTCGGAAGCCAAATATTCTTAAAACCCAAGAAGAGATTCCAGCAGGTATCTAGACCACAATTGTAGATAAGTTTTCACCCCACACAAGACTGAGAAGAACATGTTGTTCTTCTCGGATGCAGTGAGGATCTTATCTTGGAATGTCAGAGGTTTGAATGCCTCTGATAAGAGGGGGCGGATCAAGCAGCAGCTGGATTCCTCCCAAGCAGACATCATTTTACTACAAGAAACAAAGCTTTCAAATGAAGCCACTCAAAAGATTTTTAAAAAATGGACTTTATGGGATTTCATACATATTCCTGCAGTAAGGGCTTCAGGTGGTATTCTGACCTTGTGGAATACCAGGACAATCAAAGCAAAAACTTTGAGTCAAGGGACAAATTGGCATCTTATTCTTATTGAAAATTTTGATTTATCCTTTGTTCTCTTTAATATCTATGGCCCAATAGCTCCTCAAGAGAAACATACTCTTTGGAATACTATAACTTGTCAGATTCAACAACAGGGAGTTTAGAAAATCATCTTAGGAGGTGATTTTAATGCCATCTTGTCTCAGAATGAGAAACAGGGAGGCAATCCTACAACACCTAAGGTGATTAAAGACTTTAGATCTTTTGTGTCTGATAACGCCCTTTCTGACATTTCACCTTCTAATGGTCAATTTACATGGACAAACCAGAGAACTTCCCTTCAAATTGCAAGTAGAGTGGACAGGTTTTTCACTTCATATGAATGGATCCTTCAGAAATATACTTTCAGCTCTAAAATTCTATCGTTCTCCAGGTCTGACCATTTTCCTATTGAATTATGTCTAGATAAACATGAAGTTTCTCATCATAGATCTTCTTTTAAGTTTGAAAGAATGTGGTTTCGACACCCACATTTTCATGCTCTACTTTGTCAATGGTGGGTGAGTTTCCCCTTCTGCAAGGGGAAAAAAATGTTTTAACTTTATATGAAAATGTAGTTTGTAAAAGAAAATATCAAAGTCTGGAATAGGAAAGTATTCAAAAATATCTTTGCAGAAAAAACAAAGGTAGAGAAGGAATTAAAGGACGTCAATGAACTTATCTTTTCTACTGGGATTAATCCAAAAATTTTCTTTAAGCAGAAGCATTTACAAAGCTATTGGGAAGAACTGTGCTCTAGAGAGGAGGAATACTGGAGACAAAAATCAAGGGAATTATGGCTAAAAGGAGGAGATAAAAATACTAAATTCTTCCAGGCTTTTGCAAAGATTAAGCAAGCTACATCTACTATCTTTTCTATAAATGCCTCTTCTTCAGGGGAAAAATTGACTAATGAACAAGAAATTAGGGAAGAGGGTGAACTCTTCTATAAAAATCTTCTTGCTCCCTCCCCTCCTTTTGTTTCTGAGGAGTCCAGTGTCGACATATTGTTAGACTCCATTCCTTATCTAGTTTCACAACGTGATAATGATTATTTGATGCAACCTTTCTCTCTTGCTGAATTACAAGAGGTGGTATTTTTGATGGCTTTTGACAAGTCTCCAGGTCCTAATGGTTTTACCATACTATTCTTTCAAAAGTGTTGTGACGTTTTAGGCTTTGATCTTTTAATGGCTTTGGAAGAGTCACGACAAAAAGCTTTTATTCTCAAGAACTTCAATTTAACCCATCTTTCTCTTATCCCCAAATCCAATAACCCTCAATCTTTTGCAAATTTTAGGCCTATCTCCTTATGTAATTCAATGTACAAGATTTTCACAAAAGCTATCTATCTTCGGTTAAAATCCTTGATACCTAAAGTAATATCTCTTCAACAAGAAGGTTTTGTTCCTGGCAGGGAAACATCAGAAGGTGCGCTTGTGGCCCATGAAGTTCTGCACTCAATTAAGTCTTCACAGTCCCCTGCTTTTATAGCTAAATTAGACATGTTGAAAGCATATGATAAAGTATGTTGGTCCTTTCTTTTGAGAGTGCTTAAAAAGTTTGGCTTTTCGGATAAGTGGTGCAAATGGATCAAAAATTGCCTCTTTGGGGCACATTTTTCAGTTATTGTTAATTGTAATCCTTCTGGTTTTTTTCGAGCCACCCAAGGGGTTCGACAAGGTGACCCGCTATCACCTTTTCTATTCATTATCATGGCAGAAGCTTTTAGTAGATTGGTCAATAAGTAGTTGAGTCTGGGTTTCTGGAAGGGGGTATGCATCCCTAATACCTCGATTTCTATCACCCACACCTTATTTGCAGATGATACACTTTTATTCGGCTGTTCCAATATACAAGAAGCAAGGCATATTAAGAAAATATTGGACATATATACTTCTAGATCTGGACAGAAAATCAGTGCGCAAAAATCTAAACTATTCATATTCAATACTTTTGAAATGGCGTCTAACAACATTATCCAGACATTGGGCTTTCCAGTGGATTCTCTTTCATCATTGTACTTGGGTATCCCTTTCTTTATGGGAGTAGGGAAACCTTCTTTTTGGAATTCTGTGATTGATAGATTAAAAAGAAAAATTTCTGTGTGGAAAGCTAGATGGTTATCTCTGTCAGGTAGAATCCTTCTTATCAAAACTATTTTGGCTACAATTCCAAACTACTACATTTCAGTCCTTCAAGCCATGAAATCTATTGTCTCTCATATCGATAAAATTATTCAAAATTTTATTTGGAAAGGTAATCTTTCAGAAGAGAAAAAGATCCCGCTTGTGTCTCTCAACAAAATGACTCCAAGCAAATCTATGGGCGGGGTGGGTCTGCACGATCTGTGAAAAAGGAATAAGGCCTTTGGGGGAAAGCTAGTTTGGAATATGTATGAAAAAACACATGCTTTATGGTGTCAAATTATGCAAGCAAAGTATTTAGATACTCCTACCTCTTCACGTATATTTACTATCCTTGATCCTCCATCAGGATCTGCAGTTTGGAACTTCATGACGGACTCTAGGAATGTGATTACTAGATATTTATCGTGGCAAGTACATAATGGCAAAGAAGTCAACTTTTGGCATGATTCATGGAGTGGTCTCCCCCCTCTTAATCTGGAGGAGTCCCTAGTAGATGTGATCCCTATATTTACTGCTCATTGGGGTTCACACCTTTATGATTACATAGATGATCTTGAGAAGCCTTCAAATCGTGTCATTTGGAAGAAGCCAGCTCTACTCCCAATCTCCCCGGGTCAAAAGGTAAAATTTTCTTTGATTCTCAAGAACCGCATTATCTTTATCTGTAATGGTTTGGACAAATTGATATGGTGCCCTGCGAAGAATGGAAAGTACTCTATCAAGGAAGGGTATAAGGCAATTCATCAAATGTCTGTTCAATCCTATTCACAAAGACCCTACAATTTCTGTTGGAATAATAGTGTTCTTCCCAAGGCAGGGATTTTTGCTTGGCTTGCTCTACATAAGAGAATACTCACCAGTGAGAGACTTGTTAAATTGAATATTGCACATCCATTTGCTTGTGTACTCTGTGGTGAACAGAGTGAAACGTTAGATCATCTCCTCCTCCAATGTGATTTTGCTCACTATTGTTGGATGTTCATGCTTGATAAGCTTTCCTTTAGCACACCTCTTCCAGATAATGTATGGGATTTGTTTCAGTCATGGCCAGTCTTATACTCATCCTCTCTTTTTGCATGTATTTGGAAAGTGATCCCATCCATAGTAGTATGGTCACTTTGGTGGGAAAGAAATAAGTGTATTTTAAGAATGCAAACATCTCCTCTTTCTGAAGTTTTCAATTATATTGAAAAATCAGTATCAGAACTGGTTAATGCTCAAGTTTCAAATCAGTTCAATTCAAATAGGGAATTTACTTCTTGGGATGGTCAAGTTATTAACTGCTGGAAGGGCATCTCTATTCCTGTATCACCTTGTCTTCCGAGAGTGAGAACTAGTAAAATTGATAGAAATAAAGTGAAATGGTGTCCTCCGTATTCAATGCATTTCAAACTAAATTTTGATGGCTCCTCTAAAGGGAACCCAGGTGATGCAGGGATAGGAGTATGCATAAGGGATCACACAGGATGTGTTTTAGCTTTGAAAGCTGCTTTTATTCCGCTGGGTACTAACAACTTTGCAGAGGCATATGCTTTACTCGAAGGTATTCTACTAGTAAAAAAACTGAACATCTCATATATACACATTGAAGGCGATTCATCTATTATTATCAACGCTTGCATAAAGAGAAATATTGATAATTGACAGATAAGATATTTACTTGAACAAGCATGGACACTAATTGATACATTTACAAACTTCACCATTTCACACATGTATAGAGAAGGGAACTAGGTTGCAGATCATTTGGCAAATATGGGAAGTTCCAAGGAGGAACTTAATATGATGGGTCCAAATTGTGATTTTGATTCTTATCCAATTCTTAAGGCAAAATTTTTGGAGGATATGGGTATAGGATAATATTACATATAGCTATATAGTGGTCTTTTTCATAATGATATAAATTGGTGTGTGTGATATTATAAGTGCAGGGTCCTGTGGTTTCGCTGCATCTATATATTGTGAAGGGATATCGATTTGAGAAGTGTGTTGGATTGTAAGTTTGATAAATTCATAAGTGAGACAGATTGTGGACTGCTATGTAAATGTGCACAGCTCTCATGATGTTTTGGTTTAGATTGCATCTTGTTCAATATATTCCAGAAAATATTCGATACTGGGGGATGTTTTATGGCACTCGGTATTCTAGCCACTATAAGATATTGTATTTCTTGGCATATTTGAGATTTAAATCTCACAACCTTTCTATGTATTGTAGAGCAAGGATCAGAGTTTTTCTTACTGGTTCTTTTCTCTGGGATCTCTTTGAATCAACTTTATATAATAAAATATATTAAGTGGCACCACCACCTTGTTTTGAAAAAAAATAAAAATCAAAGAGGAATCTCAAGATAATAATGCCATTTTCAAAAATTAGGAGGATATCAGACAATTAAAAATAAAATAAAAAGAAAATATTATCCTCATATGAGAAGACAATTGTAAAATTAAATAAATAAAAGATATTTAATTTTGATGACATAGTTAGCTAATTGAAAAATTTAAATAAATTGTTCAACTGTAAGTTAATAGAAAAAACTTTAATTAAATAATTAAAATTATTTAATAAAGGGGATAAATCAAAATTAATTAAACATATATGACCCCACAACACAACAGTTAGCTGGAAGCCACCTACATGGGAGGTCTTGGGTTTGAGTCTTCTGGAGCCCAATGTGTCTCCCACACAGGCAATGGAGAGATAAGTTGATGCATGGGTGTGGAAGACAAGACGACACAAAGGAGATATAAGGGTGTTAATGTTGAACAAATATGAGGATGAGGCCCCTAAAAAATGTGGTCTCATTGGTTCATTACTCCAATCAAAAGTGATTCGGCTTCGACCCATTATCAATAATTTTATTTTGAAATGAATTAAATAATTCAATATTAATTAATACTAAAAGGAGAGGGGTTAGATGAAATGATCAAAGAAGAATAATTGGTAAAAAAGAGCTTAATTAATTAAACCTAAAAGGGCAAGTTAGTCAAACTGACTTTCAAAGACCTTAATTGGGTCAAATTAAGTCAATTTTGGTCAAAATAGGTGAAATTATAATGAATCAGAAAGGTTTGGATAGAAAATGGGAAGATTCAAGCGAAAACCAAAAAAATAGGGCAAACCAAGGAAAACTGAGCAACGAGTAAACTAGGTCAACAAACGGAGAAGGGACGAATGTTACACCACATGGCTGAAGAAGAGGTCAAAATGGAAGCTTAGAATAGGAATAGGGAAAAAAAATGAAGCCAACGAGACTGAAAATGGAAAGCAAGAAATGACAGGATCCTAAAAGAAGGCAAAAAACCCTAAAATCGAGACAAGGGTTTAGGTTGAAAATTAACATCACTGGAACGAGAGGGGAACAATTTGATGCAAAGGGCTTGAAAATAAAATGTAACCTCAAACCTAAAATGGGAGGAAAATGGAAAGATTGGCTAGAAAATGGAAAAGGGGAAATACGATGAGATCATGCAAATAATAAAGCTCATACGAGATCATGCGAATAATAAAGATCATATGCACGATTAGGTTAAAAATGGAGAACACAAGTGATTTGGATTTTTTGTGTCTATATTTTCCCCCTCTTTGAGACAATCTGATTTAGAGTATTGTTTCAAAGAAGATACGAATGAAAAAGCACATTTAAACATGCCCCAAGCATGACAGGATATAAGGGTGTCCCCTCAAGAAATTGATCGAATAATCTGAAAAAGAGGTTAACTTGTCGATAATGACATCACAATTCCAAAGAATCAAACGAAAGTGAAATAGAAGTTAGGATGCAAAAGGTACAAGCTTGAGAAGGTTAAAACAACCATGACCAATGCAAATGGAAGTGCAAGCACGTCCATTTAGGCAAGTGAGAGGGGTATAAAAAGGGGGTGGGTGGGTGAAAAGAGCTCATTTCACTCTCATTTGGAAGATTTTGGGCTCTCAAGTTGGGAGGAAAGAGAAAGAATGGTGCATGTTCCAATTGAGAATCATTGCAGGGAGTACGTTCAGAGCTATCGATGACCGAAGGGCGTAGGACCATAGGTATGTACTTGGATGCCCACTTGTCAATTTTGAATTTGTGCAAGCTTTTCTAGTTTTATTTTCTTTCTTTTTTATGCATGTAGGAGGGTCAAGGTTAGGTGTTGCGCAGGTAGCTGTGTCATTTATGTAGTTGATCAAACTATTGCGTAGTTGGTCAACCCTACTGTATAGTTGGTAAGAATAACTACGCAATTGATAAGACTCATTGTGTAGTTGGTTAGGCAAAACTGCTTAGGGTATGAAAAAGGGATCTTGGAATGGTTAGGGTTTGACTAGGCATTTGAACTAGGTGGATTAGGGTTTGGAACAGACTGGTTAGGTGCTCAATTGAGTTTTCCAACGCAGGATTATCAATTAGGGTTAGGTTTAGATAGATTAGGGCTGACATGATTTTGCCCTTATCATGTTGTAGGTCAAATTACCACCTTTGCAAACTCGTGAGAGTCGTGCTTCATGCCTTGCACTACACCATTGGTTAAAGGAGTGGGAGAGAGATTGTCTGTTACATCTAGGGTTACATCATGTCACGTACATGCTTGAGATGAGGGTACAAAGGGGATTTATTACAACATTAGCAAAGTGGTGGCACTTGGAGACGAACTCATTTCATCTACTGACAAGGGAAGTGACAATTACATTAGAGGATGTGTGGTGTATCCTGAGGATTCCTATTCATGGAGAGTTAGTAATGTATGAGCTAGCTACAGGTAGAGAGGCATTGAGTTGGTTATTTGAGGTGGACGAGGATGAGTTATGCATTATGGATTATGAGATCATTTGGGAGACTATGAGAGCTCAACATCTTAGGTTAGTGACTATGATGAGCATGGTTATAGAAGGTTTGGTAGCACTAGATAGGAGAGGGCATAAATTTCCTATTGCGTGGGGATGAGTTCTAGAGCACATGGTGTCAGAGGGGATGGTATTTTCTTGGAGACCATGCCTATTAGGCATGTTATACTTTAATCTACATTAGATAGTGTGCAAAGAGACTTTGACACTGAGATCTGGAATGATACTACTACAAGCGTGGGCATTTGAGCACTTTACGATATGTCGACCTATACTAGAGAGATAGGTATGACCTGGGTTACCATATGTATACTGCTATGATGGGGCCTTATTACAAAGACCAATGGGACACACTCTATTTTGGAGACATCAGTTAGATTGTTTGAGAGATTTTACTTCGAGACCATCTAAGGATTGCGAGGGTTGGTCAAATAAAGATGAACATCTTCCTTATTGCCGACATGGGAGGTACTTGACAGGGTGAGTGATGATGAGATATAGGGTCTTTGAGGTGCAGCTACCTGAGAGGGTAAGAAGGGAGTTCGGGGAGAGAGAGGATATCCCTACAGGTATGGCTTTCTATGCACGGTCCAGAAGAGAAATAGGAGATTGGGGTCCAATTACTAGACCACATGTAGCTTTTACAGAGCTTGAGTAGTTATAGCCTAGGCAGTGGGGTGTGGGTATGAATGTGATAGATGTAGGTACCATAGAGGCATATGGAAGATGGTTTGCAGAGCATAGATCGATTTATTTGAAAAATCTAAAGATTTCAATTATGAGGGTTCCATTCCAAGGAATTCAAAGAAGACAAGGTCGCACAACTGATGTGGAGGGGGGAGATGAGCCAAGAGATGACAATGATGATGATGATGAGGATTATGAGGAGGAGGATGAGGAGGAGGATGAGGATGAGGATGAGGGTGAGGATGAGGACGAGAATGAGTATGATCGAGATGAGCAATATGATGATTTGTCTATGATACATGATGATCCTATGCAGGATGTGGTAGTAGAGAATGATGTTGATCATATCTCGGATGATGGGACTATGAGAGGAGATGTGAGATATTAGAGGGAGCACATTGCTGGACTAGAGAGACATATAACATCTCTTCAGTAGGAATGGGTTGTTTGGGATGCTAAGAGGACATCTATGACAACATACATGGGGAGATTGACAGTGGAGATGGATCAATTGAGTGTTGAGAGGGCGACACTATTGGCAGAGCAAGATATGCACAAGGCAGAGACATATCAATGGGTATCAAAGTGAGCTTCATTAATAGCTTCTCAAGACACAGTGATAGCTAGGGCACAAACATCAAATGAGTGATTCTGGGAGTTTATTGATGGGGTGCAAGATTTTGTTGGCATTTGATCATTTGATCTTAACTGGTAATTGTTTGTTTTCTTGATGTAACCGGTACATGTCTATTTTGTAAATAGATTAGATTGTTGTTTGATGACTATGTTGTATGTTGTCATTGATGGCAACTATGTTTCTATAGTCATATGAGTCCTACAGGTCAACTGGCAAGGCTTAACCGGTAAGCAGAGACAATTTTTATCAGAACCGGTAATTAGGACTTTAACCGGTAAAAGGCATATAAAATAATATTCTGACAACAGGTACAAGAAATTTATGAAGGATGAGATAATGTGATTTTGCAGCAATAATGAAGATTGGTAGATGAAGTTATGTCCTAGACCGCATGTGTTGATTCGATCAGATGAACAAGATTTGATTGATAGAGAAGGTATTTTGACTGAGCACTAACCGATAGTGATGAAAATCACTCAGATTAGTAAAACGACACAAATTATATTTGTTATGTCGGTGGCCGACATAACTAAGGCGTACAATGCAAAAATTGTCTAGACTCATTGAACCTAGGGAGTTGTTTCAAGGTTCTAGCCAA
Organism: Cryptomeria japonica; assembly: GCF_030272615.1. Classification (NCBI taxonomy): domain Eukaryota; kingdom Viridiplantae; phylum Streptophyta; class Pinopsida; order Cupressales; family Cupressaceae; genus Cryptomeria; species Cryptomeria japonica. Next base: position 349,893,922 of record NC_081413.1, read on the forward strand.
TCTAATAATGTTTTTAAAATGTGTGGTGAGGTATGAAGGCATATATGAGTATGAGCTTGAATGTGTGAGATATCAATGGCGAATTTTGTATTTCTTATAGTGTGGTGATCAGAGGAGTTATGAGATGAAGTATATGTGATGTGGTAATGTTATTAAGTGGATCTTATCAGACACTGATGGTGTTATACTAAGGTCATTAGAACTTGTTGTCCCCCTAATAGTTGCAGCAAGAAAATCCTATCACAATGTCAGACCTAACAAGGTGTAGTTAGATCCTAACAGGTCTGATCATTAAATCCTCTAACCAGGTGACACATTAACTTGTGTTTTCAAATCCCAGTAACTTGGGTAACTCCTAACATGGCTGGTCTTCAAAGGCCTTATTAGCTCTTAACTGGGCTTAGACACTTCTAATAGAGTGTGCCCCTAATCGAGTGTTGTAGACCTTAACCGATTAGATCTCTATATTGCAGATAGTGGATCTTTGTGGGTACCAACACCCACCGTGGTTTTTCCCATTTGGGTTTTCCACATATAACCTCTTGTGTCATGTGGTTTATGCTTTATGTGGCGATTGCTTACTTGGTGTTATTTCTTATATGCCTATTGAGTTTTAGGTTGGTAAAATTGATAATTAGATTTGTATTGTTTTTAGTTTCACTGATTCACCCCCCTCTCAGTGCCTTATAAGTTCATCAATTGGTATCAGAGCCTAGCTTCCTTAAGGCTTAACCGCTTGGAAGGGATCTTTAATCCTAAGGCAAATATGGGGGAAGGAATGAGTTATCGAGAGATGGATAAGGAACTTGCAGAAACCAAGGAAGATCTAGAAACCCTAAGAGGAAAGTATAAGACATCACTAGCTAAAAGGAAAGAACTGACCGAACAATTGTTGGAGATCAATGAAATAAGCTCTTCTAATGGAGAAAACATAGATGCATTGGTTGAGAAAGTGGAGAAACTAAATGGTGAGAAAGTGAACCCGAGGAGAGAGCTTGAATCCCTTACAATCTAGATGAGTCTGTTGGCATTTGCATGAAGATTGCATTAATGAAATGTTATGTTGTCATTGATGTCAATTGTAGCCGGTATTGCTAAGTAATGGGGAGTTGAACCAGTAAACCCTACATGTTGATATGATAAACCCTAATCGATGAAGTTGGTTGTATTGGTTTATGATCTGATGATGAGCAATAATGATTATGACACGTATGCATGTTGTATGAGAAGAGTTTCGAATGGTTTTAGGCGTGTTGAGATAATGGTTTTTATCTTGGGAATGATAAAGTACATTGCATGTAATGCAAACCGCGTGATGAGTTATAGAGTTCGATGAAGCGGTGATCAAGGAGTGGTCAAGGCTATCTTGAATGATGTGCAAAGATTGTTATGTAATCCAACGGTCATACTTGAACCAATTTGTTTGTAATCTCTATGAGAATTAGGTTTGTGTTGTGTTATCGACTTGATGATTTGTTTATAAGTTCTATGAGTTGTTTTGTTGAAGAGTTGGCAATTTTGTAGTTGGGAGTGAGAGTGTGGTTGCCGAACTATATGATGTATCTGCAATTTGTGTAAAGCCAGATAGGAGCATGAAAAGGATTTGAACAAGCAAGTGTAGTTTTATTCAAACAGATCAACAAACCCTTGTTGTTTTCTAACAATTACAATAGTAAAATCCCCTAACCGGGTAAGCTATAACAAGATTAGTGTTATTCAAATCTTCTAACCATGTGGTCCATTAGCTTGGATTCCAAATCCTCTACCGAGGTTACTCCTTATAGGGTATTGCTTTTAATAGGGTATTATAGTTAATCCCTTAACCAGGTGGTCCCTAACAAGATTTGTTCTTAACATGACTTTTGTAAAGCTTTAATAGGCTTGGCTCCTAACACGGCGAACTTCAAAAGAGTTCAGAATACTTGTGGGTATTCATCCCCACCGTGGTTTTTCCCATTTGGGTTTCCACGTCAAAAATATTGTGTCGTGGTGAATGTTTTTGTGGTTATGTTTACCATGGTTGAACTACTTAACTGTTAAATCCACTTTGATATGTTATGTTAATTGACAATAATCTGAAATGAGGTTTTACTTATGTTAGTAAAGTATTTGGATTTTTGTGAGTTTCAAGTTTTTTACTATTCATTTGTTATAGCAGTCAACTAGTTTAATTTGATAGTGATATTGTATTTGTAGTTCAGTGGTTTAACTTGTCAGTTTTGAGTTTTCTTTGAGAGGTTGTTTTAGAGATTGGTGAAAGTTTATATCAGTTTTCTATCTACTGATTCACCCCTCCCTTTCAGTAGTTAACCGGATCCTTATTCCTTCATCATACCATTAGAGTCAAGAACTTGAAGCTAGGAGGGCAGCTGAAGACACGATCAAAGAGAAAGATCATGAGATCTATAAGATAAATCAGGAAAATGACACTCTATATGCACACTGGCTTTAGGAGAAAGAAGAAGAAATCATAGCATATCTTGATATGGCAATGTCTCTTAGAGAGACTCTTATGAAGTAGAATGGATATCTTACTAAAGAGCTTGCAGAAGCTAATGAGAAGCTTGCAAATTTTTTCAAGAGGTCTACCATGTTGGATGAACATATCCAATCTCAGAGGATGAATGGTGATACATATGGGTTAGGATACAATACATTTGAGAAAGGATAACCTTTTGAGTACCAAGAGCAACATGCATGAAGGTAAAACAACTCCTAAGGCTCGGAAACCAACCGGTAAGAAAGCTTACAAACCTGTTTGTTTTACTTGTCATAAACTAGGACATATTGCTAATGTTTGTAGAAGCAAATCTGATGCTAATACTGGTTATAGACCTAATACTAGATATGTGCCTAGAAAATTTGAAGGTTACTGTTATACATGCAACATGCATGGGTATAGATCGATTGAATGCAGGTATGGAGCTAAAAATCCAACACCTCATATGAATCCAAGATCTGTTGGTGATTGGAGAAGGAATTCCAATGACCGAAGAAGCACTAATTGGCAAAGACCCTATGTTAACCGGTCTAGTCCTTATGAGATGGAGAATAGAATCAATGTGATTTGTTCAATCTACAAGAATTATGGACATGTAGCAATGAATTGTAGAAGAAGGACACATAGAGGCAATGCAGGACCGTGGAGAGCATCTGGAATGGCATGTTATCATTGTAACAAACCGGGACACATTGCTAAGTTTTGCATAACATAGAAAACCAATCGGTGAATCATTCTGCAGATTGGAAAGGAAAGCATAAATTTGATATTGAAGAAACCAGAGCTGAGATGAATAGAAAGTTGAGAAATTTGATATTGCAACTAACTATCCTAATGGTGACAATGAGCACAAGCGAGAGAGATTGTCTTATTGCAGTTGATGGTGGTATCACTGATGAGGAATCTAAGGGTGATGCTAATGAAGACATTGTTTTTGTAGCCATTAAAGAGGAGACATCTGATGAGAAAGCATTATTTTCTTGCATGGATAATTCTGATGATTGGATCATTGATAGTGGTTGTTCATGTCACATGACCGGTGACCAAAGAAAATTTATTTCCTTGAAGGAATTTGATGGTGGAGTTGTGAGATTCGGTAATGACTCGCCCTGCATGGTAAAAGGTAAGGGAACTATTTCTCTTATTGGAAAGAGCAGTGAAGATGATGTCTACTGGGTTGAAGGATTAAATCACAATCTTTTGAGTGTTTCTCAGCTCAATGCAGAGGATATCCATTGGAGTTGAAGAATGGAATGTGCAAAATCTATAGGAGCAAAGGTGAATTGATTGCAACTGACAAGTAGACTAAAGGTAACCTGTTTCACCTGAATCCTAAAGTCAACAACTGTTTAATTGCTAAAGTAGATGATAGTTGGCTTTGGCATAATATATCTTCTCATATAAATTTTGATAAAATTGTTAAAGTGAGTAAGTCCAAGACAGTGAGAGATTTGCCTCAGTTGGACAAACCAGTTAATGCTCTATGTAAGGAATGTCAGTTGGAAAAGATGACATCCTCAACTTTTAAGAGAAAATCTTTTTCAGCTGAACATCTATTAGATTTGGTTCATACAGACCTTTGTGGACCAATAAGGACTAAAAGTATTCAAGGTGACAGATATTTTATGATCTTTACTGATGATTGCTCAAGAATGATGTGGGTCACATTCTTTAAGGATAAAACATAAGCATTTAATAAGTTCAAGGCATTCAGGGCCTTAACTAAAAAGGAAAGTGGTAAGAAAATAAAGTGTCTGAGGACTGATCAAGGTGGTGAATTTACTTTTGAGGAATTCACTAGATATTGTGAAGAAAATGGTATCAAACGATAAAATTCTGCATTGAGGACACCACAATAGAATGGTATTGTAGAGAGGAACAACCGATCAGTTGTTGAAGTTGCTAGAATGATGTTGATACAAGGAGGTGTAGCAAATTTTTTATGGAGAGAAGCTGTCAGCACAACTGTATACACTATGAACCAGATATTGGTAAAGAGAGGTAAGGATAAGACTCCTTATAAATACTGGTATGGTAGATCACCTAATGTCAGTTATTTTAAGATATTTGGCAGTAAATGTTTTATTAAGAGAGGTGACTATGTTAGTAAGTTTGAGGCTAAAATTGATGAAGGTATATTTCTTGGTTACTCCATCAAGAGTAAGGCCTACAAATGTTACAACAACCAGACACAAAGAATCATTGAGAGTGCCGATGTTCGAGTGGATGAGTATCCTAAAGTCTCAGGGGAAACCAATGTGGAGAAAAAGGATGAAGATCCTTGCATTCTTTTTTTGGAACCAGAACCGGTGAAACCTAAAATTGGTAAAGAGAATGTTGTTGTACTAGTTCAACCGGAATAGGTAGATTCAAAAGAAGAACCTGAAGATAATGATCATGTTATTCTGAGGTATGTGAGACTCAATCACAATCACGACCAGATTATTGGAGATAAGGATGCTGGAGTGTTAACCAAAAGAAGAATTAGAGAGAATTTTTGCATGATCTCCACTATTGAACCTAGAACTACTAAGAAAACATTTGGATATGATCATTGGATTAAATCTATGGAGGAGGAGCTTGATCAAATTGAGAAGAACAATACATGGACCCTAGTACCTAGACCAGTGAATAAAAATGTGATAGGTACTAAGTGGGTATTCAGGACAAACTAAATGAAGATGGTGTAGTAGTCTGAAACAAAGCTAGATTGGTTTGCAAAGGTTATGCACAGGAATAAGGAGAAGATTATGGTGATAATTTTGCACCAGTTGCTAGACTGGAAGGTGCCAAGACTTTACTTGCATTTGCAGCACATAAGGGATTCAAAGTATATCAGATGGATGTGAAGTCAACTTTTTTGAATGGAAGACTGAAAGAAGTAGTATACATTGAGCAACCAGATGGTTATGCTTTGACTGATGAAAAAGACATGGTATGCAAATTGCACGAGGCACTATATGGGTTAAAGCAAGCACAAAGAGCATGGTATGAGATGCTTCATTCACACCTGATGAAGATAGGTTTTCAAAGAACTAGTGAAGACAACAACATATATCTCAAATCTAAAGGAGATAAGATACTGGTTAGTGAAGTGTTTGTGGATGATATCATATTTAGAGGCAATGATGACATGAGCAATGACTTTACAAATGAAATGAAAAGTGTGTTTGAAATGTCGCTAGTGGGAGAGATAAAAATTTTCATAGGCTTGCGAATTCAGCAAATGAACAGTGGTATTTTCATCACACAGTCTAAATATGTGAAAGAGGTATTAAAGACATTTGGTATGAGTGACTGTAAACTAGTTGGGACACCAATGGTTACAGGTTGTAAATTTTTTAAGGAAGATGAAGCCAAATTTGTTGATGAAAAGGAGTATAGGTCAATGATTGGGAAATTGCACTATGTTGTTCACAGCAGACGGGATATAGCTCATATAGTTGGTCTAGTTGCTAGATTTTAGAAGAATCCAAAGGAAACACATTTGATAGTAACCAAGTGGATATTCAGATATTTGAAATGCACTATTGACTATGGATTATGGTATCCATATGTAGGCAACTTTGATTTGAAGGTGTATACAGATGCAGACTGGGCAGGTAATGTTGATGATAGGAAAAGTACAACCGGTGGACCATTCTTTCTTGGAGGAAGACTTATTTCATAGAGTATAAAGAAGTAGAGTTGTATATCATAGTCTACTGCTGAAGCTGAGTATGTTGCAACTTATATGAATTGTACCTAGGCTATCTGGATGAGACACAATTTGGAAGGTTTCAAGATGAAGTTTATAGAAACCTGTAAATTTTTAATGTGATAGACCAGTGCCATAAATATTTCCAAGAACCCTATTTTGTATGCACAAACCAAGCATATTGAATTGAAGTATCATTTCTTGAGGGAAAAAGTGCAGAGTAAAGATGTGATATTGGAGCATGTTTCTACCAAGGAGTAGATTGCATATATCTTTACTAAACCTCTGCCTAAGACTACTTTTGAGTATCTTAGAAGTCAACTAGGGGTTGTACCCCTCCATGAGGTCAATTGAGCATGATGTAGAGTACATTAGTCCCTGAGCTACTTGCAAAATTTTACAACAGGATTGGTGTAGAGTGGAGTTATTCCACAGGGGGAGCATCAAGTTGCAGGTTGTTGATGCTGAACAATGAAGTTTGACATTGCATGTTTTACTTTCACTTTGGCATTGTTGTCAAAGGGGGAGAAGAACTATGTGTGTATGGGAGAGTAGAGAAGAATTGTATGATTGACAGATAGAAGATCTATAGCCAGCTACCAGTTGAAGGCAAGGAGAGTACATGGTAAAATGTAAACTAGGATTCCTATTCACAATCATAGCAATCAATGGTATTGATACTTGTATTGCCATCAATGCCAAAGGGGGAGATTGTTGGCATTTGCATGAAGATTGCATTAATGAAATGTTAAGTTGTCATTGATGTCAATCATAACTCATAATGATGTTGTTATAATGTTGTTTTGTAACTGGTAGGAAGAGCTAGTGAAGGGAATTGCAACTGGTAGGTGAGTTTGTGGTGGAAACCGGTATTGCTAAGTAATGGGGAGTTGAACTGGTAAACCCTACATGTTGATATGATAAACCCTTACCAATGAAGTTGGCTGTATTGGTTTATGATATGATGATGAGCAGTAATGCTTATGACACGTATGCATGTTGTATAAGAAGAGTTTCAAATGGTTTTTGGTACGTTGAGATAATGGTTTTTATCTTGGGAATGAGCAAGTACATTGCATGTAATGCAAACCATGTGATGAGTTACAAAGTTCGATGAAGCGGTGATCAAGGAGTGGTCGAGGTTATCTTGGATGATGTGCAAAGATTGTTATGTAATGCAATGGTCATACTTGAACCGATTTGTTTGTAATCTATATGAGAATTAGGTTTGTGTTGTGTTACTGACCTGATGATTTGTTTATAAGGTCGATGAGTTGTTTTGTTGAAGAGTTGGCAATTTTGTAGTTGATAGTGAGAGTGTGGTTGCTGAACCAGATGATGTATCTATAGTTTGTGTAAAGGCAGATTGGAGCATGAAAAGGATTGAACAAGAAAGTATTGTGCTATTCAAACAGATCAGCAAACCCTTGTTGTTTTCTAACAATTACAATAGTAAAATCCCCTAGCCAGGTAAGCTCTAGCAAGCTTAGAGTTATTCAAATCCTCTAACTAGGTGGTCCATTAGCTTGGATTTCAAATCCTCTACCGAGGTTACTCCTCATAGGGTATTGCTTTTAATAGGGCATTATAGTCGATCCCTTAACCAGATGGTCCCTAAAATGATTTGTTCTTAACAAGACTTTTTGTAAAGCTTTAACAGGCTGGCTCCTAATAGGGTGAACTTCAGAAGAGTTCAGAATACTTGTGGGTATTTATCCCCACTGTGGTTTTTCTCATTTGGGTTTCCACGTCAAAAATATTGTGTCAAGTGGTGAATGCTTTTGTGGTTATGTTTACTATGGTTGAATTGCTTAACTAGATCCACTTTGATATGTTATGTCAATCGACAGTAATCTAAAATGAGGTTTTACTTATGTTAGTAAAGTATTTGGATGTTTGTGAGTTTCAAGCTGTTTTACTGTTAATTTGTTATAATAGTAAATCATTTTAACTTGACAGTGATATTGCATTTGTAGTTCAATGGTTTAACTTGTTAGTTCTGAGTTTGCTTTGAGAAGTTGTTTTAGAGATTGGTGAAAGTTTATATCAGTTTTTTATCTACTGATTCAAGCCCCCCACTCTCAGTAGTTAACTGGATCCTTATTCTTTCATCATACCATCAAAGTCAAGAACTTGAAGCTAGGAGGGCAGCTGAAGACAAGATCAAAGAGAAAGACCATGAGATCTATAAGATAAATTAGGAAAATGGCACTCTATATGCACACTAGCTTGAGGAGAAAGAAGAAAAATAAGAAATCAAAGTAGATCTTGATATGGCAATGTCTCTTAGAGAGACTCTTATGAAGAAGAATGAAGATCTTACTAAAGAGCTTGTAGAAGCTAATGAGAAGCTTGCAAAATTCAACAAGAATTCTACCATGCTGGATGAACAGATCCAATCTCAGAGGATGAATGGTCATACATATGGGTTAGGATACAATACATTTGAGAAAGGAGAACCTTTCGGGTACCAAGAGGAACATGCATGAAGGTAAAACAACTCAAGCTCATAAACCTACTGGTAAGAAAGCTTACAAACCTATTTATTTTAATTGTCATAAACCAAGACATACTGCAAATGTTTGTAGAAGCAGATCTGATGCTAATACTAGTTATAGACCTAATACTAGATATGTGCCTAGAAAATTTCAAGGTTATTTTTATACATGCAACATGAATGGGCATAGATCTATCGAATGAAGGTATGGAGCTAAAAATCCAACACCTCATATGAATCCAATATTTGTTGGTGATTGGAGAAGGAACTCCAATGACTGAAGAATCACTAATTGGCAAAGACCCTATGTTAACCGGTCTAGTCCTTATGAGATGGAGAAAAGAATCAATGTGATTTGTTCAATCTGCAACAATTATGGACATGTGGTAATGAACTACATAAGAAGGACAGGTAGAGGAAATGGAGGACCGTGGAGAGCATCTAGAATGGCATGTTATCCTTGTTACAAACCAAGACGCATTGCTAATTTTTGCAGAACACAGAAGAACCAACCGATGAATCATTCTGCAGATTGGAAAGGAAAGCAGAAAGTTGATATTGAAGAAACCAGAGTTGAGATGAATAGAACCTGGAAGAAGAAGAGTGATGACAAACCATGTGAGGAATCAAATTCTTCACCTACTATGGAGAATCCATTACCGACAAACTAAGTTGTTTTTATAACTTGGGGTGTACATAATGTCACATCTTGAGATGAACCCCTGGATGAAGTACAGTAAGTGAAATCTGCATATTTTGATGCATTTTGATGTTTATAAGTCTTTTTGAATCATAACCGGTAAATATTATTGAGTTTTAGCAATGGGTAATATGCTTAAGAGTGCTTTAAGGCATTTTAGGGTTTTTTCGATTAAAGCATTTAATGGGGTAGATAGAAAGCAAATAAAAAGAACATTTTGAATTTCATTTCTCACATTGTGATCTTGAGAGCACTTGGCGAGCGAGTAGAGAAGAGAAAAGTTTGTGATTGCAACATTCAATGTGTTTAGAAGAGATCTAAGGTGATCAGAAGTGCATTGTGAATCAGTGTTGAAGGTTTTGGCAGTATGGAACCCTAGTTCTGAAGCAGGAAAGGTATTTATTAGTGAATCTTACTATTTGCTTCGAGATTTTGCATATTTTAGTATGGATACTCCACATCTTGTTGATGTGACCGAGAGACCACGACCAGAGTTCAATCGTCATCCTTTCAAATTAGAAGAAACAGACCATGTCGGTGCCCTATCCAGTGTACCATATGGAGTTTTACACATTGATGATGTCAGATCATTTTGTCACTGCAAATTGGAGGACATGGGTGTATCAGTTATTTATGATCAATATAAATCATTGTGTGATAACAAGGGCATACTAAAAGAACATTTTAAGAGTGTTGCCAAGAAAGGGTTTCATTATGCAATTAGCTTCATTAATAATTTTGATAATGAGTTAGTTAGATTTTTTTTAGTAGGATTCATGATCAATTTATGTGGTTGGATCGACCACATAAAATAACCAAGGAAGTCATCCATGCAGTAACCAGATTTTTCTCAACCGGTGAAGTACCTCTACTTAGATCAATACCCAAGAATCATGTAGAGAAGTTGATAGGATCAAAATGGGATGGTAGAGCCATGACAGTAAACAACATCAATGATCCAGCTGTGAAATATGCCTCTATGGTGATCGGGTATAGGATTTACTAATCAAGTAGAATGAACAATATACCGACAACAACTATTCATACTGCCTACTGGATGGTAAAAGAGAACATTGACTATGATTTGGCTGAGGTACTAAGAAGCCAATTGATGGTGAATCTAGAAGCTGTGAAGAAAGACAAGAAGCTGAGATTCAAATTTGGACACTTGATTTTGGGATTATTTTTCTATTTTCAAAACCATTTCCCTGGTATTAGAGATGTTAAATGGATTGAAGGTACCCTTGCACTACTACAGATGAAGAACAACATTAGGATGCTGAAGGACAAGTTTGATAATGTTTGATGGGGCTACTTCAAGGAATTTTAAAAGAAAATGCTTGTTAGAGAGCATATACCAACAAAATTAGTCAATCGATATGAGAAAACAATCTATTTCATGGTGGATACAGATACCTGTATGATGGAAGCAATTATCCCTAAAACCACATACATATTACCTATGGGATATGAGGTAGACAAGGATCTACTCATTTCTTATGCTAATAATCTATTAGAGCAACCAATGGATACCACTGCAGAGAGATTTGGGACATATAAAGAAAAATCACTACAAGTCCACTCTGAGCTACAAAGACCAGTGATTTCAAATAAGATAAGGAAGGAGGTATAATCATTCACTGAGAAAGCAAGATTTACAAAAAAATTAGATAGCAGCAGTTAGCACAAAGCACGCAACAGAGCAAGGTGAAGCATCTAGCGTACCTACCGGTACCCCTATCAGTACTCTTACTAGTAAGACTAGAGCTACAAAAGCCAAAGCAGCAAAAAAAAGATGGAAGAATCATAGAGAAACCGGCTGAATCACAAAGAGGTAAACCATCTAAAATTTAGTTCTGGAGAAAGCAGAAAATTGTTGATCCACCTGCTGCACCAATACAAACTAGAAAGAGGAAGAAGCAACAAGCCCACAAACTGACAAATGATGAAGCGACTACTAAATCAGATGAGGATAAAAGAGCACTTAGAAAAAGTTTCAAGAAGCCTAAGGAAACTAGTAAGGGCAAATCACCTAAGAAACCATTTACATTAGAAGACTCTTTCAATAGGATGGTTCAAATAATTAAGGATTATGGAATATACAAAGGTTTGAATATATTGTTTATTCATTTATCTGAAAGTCAACAAAGGGAGATTGAAGATGCAACCATCTTTAGTATGGACAAATTTAGTAGAGTCCTCATTGAGCTACAAGGGCAGATTCCAAATTATTTGTATAATCTTATTGATGCAAGGTGGTAGGCTACCACTAGCCAAGACAAAGAATTCATTGATTATATCTTTAAACACCTAACTTTGGAAGAAAGTGAAGATGATATTGAAACAATAAAGGTGAATGCAAAAGCATCATTTAGATCCAAAAAGAGATTAACAAGAATGTTAATAGGATAGACCAAATTAGTCTAGAAGGAGACTGAGATTTTGATCATGAAGGCTTTAGGTTTGATACCGGATGAAGAAAAAGATGAACAAGTTGAGGAAGGTAGTTCTAAAAAGTTCAAGTCAGAAGAACTTCCTAAAGGTGTTAAGATCACATATTTTGAACCGGATAACAAGTATATGCAAGATGATCCTATTAATACTAAACCGGAGATCATTTTTGATGATAACTTCATAGACAATGTTGATAATACTATTGGTAACATAGGTATTTGATGTTGATGTTTAAATGTTTGAACATCATGAGAAGCAAGAGGAACAAGTGGAGAGGAAAACTAAAGAAAATAGCTCTGATAAGCCATTGGTGAACACACAGCCTAATGATACTCAAACCCGATCAGTAAGTGTAAATGTAAATATTGATGACAATCAAAAGGAAAAGACAGATGAAAAGAAGGATGCGGAAGCACCGGTGAATAAACAAAATATGGAAACTCAACCACCACCGGTCAAAGAAACCACTAAAGAAGAGAAGACATAAGAAGATAAGACAGAGAAGGAGAAATCAGAGAAAGAAAAGGCAGAGAAAAAAGAGACAAAGGAGAAGAAAATAATTTATGATGATGATGATGATGACTCAGTGAGTATTAAAGGGCCTATTGATATGGACAATCTGAGTTCTTCTCAATTGATGGAGATTGCAAAAACAATGCAATCTAGAGCTCAAAAGAAGAGAATGAAGGAACAACAGAGAGAGGTGGAGACAATCAAGACAACAATTGATATTTTGTCCAGTCTCCTACCGAATACTGATATTGAATGTTTTGTTACTCCCATTAACAAACTTGGATAGTTGATTACTGTTGTCGGAGATCAACTCAAGACTTTTGAAGATGCAACATATATATCAGTTGAAAAGGATTACAAGAAGAAAAAGATAGAACACTTGATGTCCAAGATAGATAAAGGTAAGGCAACACTCACAGTTAATAAAGACTTGTTGAAGGATGGACTAGAAACCGAAGGAAAGATTTTTGGCTACTATTTCAAAAATTTTACTGTTTTGTGTTGACTTAAAGGAGAAAGGGGAAGATGCTGAGAAAGAACTTGAAATATTGAGTGAAACTTTTAGACCCCTGAACGACTCAACTATTCTTCTTGGTAGATCAGTTGTAGGCTTACATAAAAAACTTGAGGTGTGTGAACATGAGCAGGTCAAATGGAAAAGATCATTGAAGGAGCTCCAGACTCAACTGATTCCTAAAGTTGAAATCTTACAACGAGCATACAAGGAGTCGGAGGCTATTTTGGCTACACCTGAGATGAGCACAGTTAATGAAATGGATGAATTAGTAGGGAAGATAAAGACACATGTTGAGATTACCGACACACTGTTAGAGACATGGGATAATGATCTCAAACAATTCAAGTTTCTTTTAAGTGACACTTTTCCTAAAACTGCTTTGTAAAGACATTATGACTCTTATATCTATATATGCTCTGATGCAAATTTTGATGTAAAATGTATACATCTTTCATGTATTTTACTTTTTTTTTTGGCATTGTTGTCAAAGGGGGAGTAATAGTTAAAGAGTCAGTCAAAATTTTGTATGTAATGTAAAGGGGGAGTAATAGGAGTAATTTATAAGGGGGAGTACATGTCATTTAGTCAATTTTTGTATTGCGCACTTAGTTGACAAAATTTTTCCTAAGTGTTTCTATCAATGCCAAAGGGGGAGATTGTTGGCATTTGATCATTTGATCTTAACCGGTAATTATTTGTTTCCTTGATGCAACTGATACATGTTTGGTTTGTAAAGAGATTAGATTGTTGTTTGATGACTATGTTGTATGTTGTCATTCATGGAAACTATGTTTCTACATTCATCTGAGTCCTACAGGTCAACCGACAAGGCTTAACTGGTAAGTAGAGACAATTTTTATTAGAATCGATAATTAGGACTTTAACCGGTAAAAGGCATACATAATAATATTCTGACCTTTGGTACAGGAAATTTATGAAGAATGAGATAATGCGGTTTTACAACAACAATGAAGACTGGTAGATGAAGTTATGTTTGTGACCGCATGTGGTGATTCGATCAGATGAACGCGATTTGATTGACAAAGCAGGTATTCTGACTAAGACTTAACCAGTAGTGATGAAAATCACTCAGATTGGTAAAATGACACAGAATTAGATTTGTTATGTCGGTGGCCGACATAACCAAGGCGTGCAATGCAAGATTGTCTAGATTCATTGAACCTAGGGAATTATTTCAAGGTTCTAGCTGACCTAATAATGTTTTTAAAATGCGTGATGAGGTATGAAGGCATATATGAGTATAAGCTTGAATGTGTGGGATTTCATTAGCGAATTTCGTATTTCTGATAGTACGGTGATCGGAGGAGTTCTGAGATGAATATGTGATGTGGTAATGTTCTGAAGTGGATCTTATCAAACACTGATGGTATTATACTAAGATCATTTGAACTTGTTCTCTCCCTAACATTTGTAGCAAGAAAATTCTCTCACAAGGTCACTCCTAACAGGTCTGATCATTAAATCCTCTAACCAGGTGACACATTAACTTGTGTTTGCAAATCCTTGTAACTTGGATAGCTCCTAGCAGGGTCGGTCCTCACATGCCTTATTGTATATCTCTTAATCAGGCTTAGACACTTCTAGTAGGGTGTGCCCCTAACCGGGTGTTGTAGACCTTAACCAGTCAGATCTCTATACTGCAGATAGTGGATCTTTGTGGGTAACAACTCCCACCATGGTTTTTCCCATTTGGGTTTTCCACGTATAACCTCGTGTCATGTGGTTTATGCTTTATGTGGTGATTTCTTACTTGGTGTTATTTCTATTAGAGTATTTGGGTATTTACTTGATTACTTAAACAATATTTGTTTAATTATTTAAGTTCCCTTTATCTCTTTTACACTTAAGCTAACTTTAGGTGCATAATAATTAATTCTTTTATTAATTATTATTCAAACCTAGTTTTTCCCTTTTAGGGTTTCTTGACCTATTAAAAGGTTGAGTTCTTTCTTTTCATTGTAAGAACAAGAAGAAGGTTTTTTACATTACACATTTTGTGAATATTGAGCTCTCTCTTTTTGAGCATATTTTCTGTGTATTTCTTTCTTTTGTGGTTTGCTTCCTTGCTTCTCCTTGTAATAGGTTTTTCACCTTGCAGAGATCATTTGGGCTCTTGTGGTGTTGTATTTTCTCAACTTCAACATGGTATCAGAACTTCAGATCTACAACTATTTGTTCATGTTTTGAGAATTTTTGCATTGGAAGCAGATCTGGGGTTTTAGAATTTTTTTTATGTACTTAGGGATTGGCCTTTTTTTCTAAGAACTTTGGGCCTAAACAAACCTCACCATCATGCTCAGAAGGCCCCAAAACCCTTATGGCCATATAAAATTTGACTTATTTTAGTTCTTGAGCCTCTGGGAGTATTTTTTTCTTAGATACAGGCCGTACGACCCTGGCACACAAATCGAGAAAAAAAATTTCAATTTTTTTTTAATGCCTTTTTATGACATGCAGGCCGAATCTTGATTTTTCAAAAAAAAAAAAATTCAAAAAGGGTGAAAGGTTATTTTTTTGCAAAAAAAATCAATTTTTTTTTTCGGGCTCCCACAGTACGCAGGGTACCATGGGGCCCCTATTGGTGCCTAGGCCTCAGGCCCCGCGCCGCTGTCCTCTGGCCTCGCAGCTCTGATTCTGGCCGCTGACGCTTTTCCTGGCCCCGACCCGCCACCCGCCACTACTGCAAACCCCAACCGCCGGCTCCACTTCCCTGCGGCCTCCTCCACGCCGCAGCGCCCACAGCCTCCCTGCGGCCCTCGGCCCGCCGCCGCTACAACCCCGACCACCACTTGGCTCCCAGAGCTTCACCCAATAGCCATCGGAGTGCCACCATCCCGCCACCGGAGCGCCACCCACTGGTCTCCTCCGCCCGTTCCGCCACCAAACTACCCCTTCCTCTTGTTTTGAAGGGGGGTTTGGTTTTTTGGTCATATCTTGGGCATACAGAGTCATTTTTTCAGAAACAAATAGGCATCAGAAAGATGGTTCTGAGCTAGACCTCATGGTGTTGGTAATTTTTTCCAATTTTGGAGTTTGATTGTGTTTTTTTCCAGTCAAAGTGAGGTCTTGTTTTTGCATTCCGGGAGGCATAGAATGAGCATCCGACCTCCATTTTGTGAAAAGTTTATATTTTTGGAAAGCGTACGATGTGTAATTTCTAGCCATATGAGTTTTATTTCCAGATTCTGCTCCATGCATATTTTATTTATTTTTTGTCTTTTCAGCACTCTGGTGGATATCTTGGTTGTTTCAGGTCCCGGGATCTCTTCTCTTGGTAGGATGTCTCTAATTTGGTTCTCGTTTCTATTTCCATTCTTCTTATCATTGTAGCATTGTATTTATGCAAACACACTGAGATAAAGTGCCATCATGCATTGTTTACTTGGGATCTTGCATATCTTCTGCCTTGTTGTACATGCACTACTTATAAAGTGCCATGAGGGGGTTGATGTTTACCTTGTTTGCCATCTACCATTGTCTAGTGAGTGTTCCTTCCATGACATTCACCTCATGATGTGTGTCAAGTGAGTGTTCCTTCCACGACACCATGTACTTTTCTCAGCACCTTTGATGTTCCTGGTTCTTCGTCATGCAGTTCTTCTTGGCTGTTCTTTTCAGTGTTCTTATCCCTCTCCCTCATCAGCATTATGGGGAGGTTTGTCCTGTTGGTTCTAATGCTTCGTGGTTCGATTGATTAGCTCTTCAAGCTTTGGTGTTTTCATGCCATCTGTATCTTCGATTTTAGTCGTTTGCCTTATTTGCCTTCTGATTCAAGTAGTGTCATTTGAGGGCACTCATACAGACTATAGTCTTCTCTACCTGGTCATGTTCTATTTCAATGGAGGTTCTTCAGATCAGTAGTTTCTTAGAGACAGTGTTTGCATCTATTCATGCTTCAGTGGTGTTCTTTTCCATCTCTTTTTGGAGTAGAGTTTTTTCCCACGTGGTTTTCTCTATTTCTCCAGTTCATAGAGATTTCATTGTATTTGGGTACCTGATCAGGCCTTGTTGCCGGGACCCATCTTTCATGCTTTCAGTAGCTGTTCTAGGTTTTAGCTTCTCCCTAAGTCTAGCTTAAGGGGGGATGTTAGAGTATTCGGGTATTTACTTGATTAATTAAACAATATTTGTTTAATTATTTAAGTTCCCTTTATCTCTTTTACACTTAAGCTAACTTTAGGTGCATAATAATTATTTCTTTTATTAATTATTATGTGCAAACCTAGTTTTCCTTTTTAGGGTTTCTTGAACTATTAAAAGGTTGAGATCTTTCTTTTCATTGTAAGAACAAGAAGAAGGTTTTTTACATTACACATTTTGTGAATATTGAGCTCTCTCATTTTTAGCATATTTTCTATGTATTTATTTCTTCTGTGATTTGCTTCCTTGCTTCTCCTTGTAACAGGTTTTTCAGCTTGCAAAGATCATTTGGGCTCATGTGGTGTTGCATTTTCTCAACTTCAACAATTTCTTATATGCCTATTGAGTTTTAATTTGGTAAAATTGATAATCAAATTTGTATTGTTTTTACTTGCACTAATTCACCCCCCTTTTAGTGCCTTATAAGTTCATCAGATTTGACTATGCGTTAGGCCTTTGAGTAGATGACAGATTATTACAAGGAGATTCATAATTGGAGATTCCTGTATGAGGGGGTGGTACTATCAGATCAGAGAGCACTATCCATTATAGAGGTTCATGGTCAGGGGAGATCACAAAGCAGGACTCATTCTCGAAGGACACAAAGTAGCACGAGTAGTAATGCTAGCTAGACAATTTGGATAGGGGATGAGAGGAGCTTCATGCTCAGGACAAGGGTGAGACTACGAGGACTTAGGGAGCACCCTGTGATATTTCCAGTTTGATACTTGACGTACTTGTAGACACTTTTTGATGTTATATCGAGCTTGTGTGCTCCATTGTGAGACACACTTGGATTATGTACTCAGATACATTTTGATGGTATATGTGATATATATAGATTCTATATGTGTTGTGATGTTATGATATTTCTATGTGATGTTTTGATTCTATGATATTTAATGAGGGAATAGTAATAACATATGTTTGCAAAGCGTAAAGATAGGTGAATGACTTATGATATGCATATGCACAAACATGTTGTGAATGCAGGATGCATATTTGTGTGCATATTTTTAGGTTCCAGAGTACAAGATTAAGAGATGGACTAGACTAATAGAGGGAAAGGTTAGTGAAAAAAGGAAATTAGATAAAGAAATTTTAGTAAAATGAAGGAAACCTTGCTTTCGTTTATGCACCTTTAGCAATAGAAAGTTTTATTTTAATATGGAAAAATGTATACATCGCATCATGACACATATATGGTCAGAGTGATAATGCGATCCTTTTGCAAAAGAGATAGATATATTGTAGACAAGGAATGTGTCCATGGTATTGTTGTCACATGGATTTGCACCCGATGCAAGCTTGAAATTCATGCAATCTAGTGACACATTGGACTGCTCTGAGGCCGTGGGTATCCTATTATGAGAGCAGACCTCCAGATTATAGGTTGGCTTCCTATTTGATCACCTAATAATAACCTGAAATTGACTTGGAAAAGGGATAGAAGGATATGCATAAAATGAAACTATTGCTAAAAAGGTGATCCACCAATGACTAAAATGATCTAAAATGCTTACAAACTCACAAAAATGCTCAAGTAATGAAGCTATTTCTGACACACAACTTGAATACACATGATTGCAAAAACGATTTTCATGAAAGGTTAGTTTTTTGATGTTCACAAAAGGAGCAATGATATTCTCACAATTCTGATACAAAAGAAAACTCGGACAATCAGAAACCTGCACTATAACATGTACCTTTTACACTGAGCATCTAAAGAAACTGAGATAAAATAAAGGATTCAATGGAAGAATCATATTTTTTAAATCAAATATGCTTACAAACATAACACTTAGACAAAAGGTATCAAGGAGGAACTCAACTTCAATATTGAAAATAAGGAATTTTCTACATTACAAATCTGGAAAAAAATCCTATGAAATGAGTCACAGGAGCCTGAATATTTGATGCTACACCAGTATCAGAAACTCCAAAACTAGATAACTAAGTGAAAAAAAGTCCCTTATACAAGTAAGGTTTTCCAAAATTCAACAAATGAAATTTGGCTCCCAAAAATATGTGTTGTCATTTCTCCACCAAATCAGGACTCTAACTGAAAGAAAAACTCCTCCAAAACTGCTGATTTCTCGTCATTTCGCGCTGAGTTCACCTGGACTGAGTCACTTGTCTGCAGAAAGTTTACAACTCATGCACCTTCTTATTGGGTTATCGACGTAGTGTCAAAACACTCCTGTCAATATTCGATGGCACGCTCCCAACAGTGTGATATCCGATGGCATGCTCCCAACAATATACTTTCCTATCAGGTTATCGGGTGCAAGGCCGCATATATCCTTAGT
Source organism: Cryptomeria japonica (assembly GCF_030272615.1). Classification (NCBI taxonomy): domain Eukaryota; kingdom Viridiplantae; phylum Streptophyta; class Pinopsida; order Cupressales; family Cupressaceae; genus Cryptomeria; species Cryptomeria japonica. Next base: position 349,913,270 of record NC_081413.1, read on the forward strand.
GTCAAATCTTACGGGCTTTTGACCAGGAGCAGTTCAGCGTTGGTGGGCCCCCATGCACACATCTCAAATCGGCCAAATTTCGCAGTGAAAGGGCAAATTAATAGGCGAGCAGGTTGCAAAAGATCTGACGGTAATTGCTATACCGCTATGCGAAAGTGCTCGACTATTAATCTGCGCGACTTAGCGACTGGTGAGGTGGGGTCTAGGTGGAAGTTGAGGTGGTGCTTGGGTGGATCATGTGGCAAAGCAAAGGCTGACACTTGGTGACATGCGGCAAAAGGGCATGCAAATCAAGGAAGATCAGACAATGGGGTAAAATTTTGGGGCTATCCATGATTGTCACTGTATCGCGGTTGTGATGTGCTTGGAATGAATACCCTTGCAACAGGTGGTGCCCAGATGATGGTCAGCTAGATGCGTAGACAAACCAAAGGGTGACTTATCGAGCAGACCTTGGCACCAATGGATCTCTAAATGGATTCACCGAAGGCATCAGTTCCATCAAAATAAGAGGTATCGACGAAATTGCAGTTTCGATGAGACATGAAAGCAGTTCACTGAGGGAGGAAGTTTGGCCGAAAGAGTAATATCGAATGAACCAAGGTGGGCCCAAGTCCAGTGGCAAGTCCAAGTGGTGAGACAGGCAGATCTCATGAGCGAACTAGTGGCTGACACATGGTGACACCGTGGCATAAGAGAGAGCCGCTTAGAGAGACTAAAGATCGAGCAGATCAAGGCAGATCAACGACAGGTCCGAGATTATCTGATGACTGTCACTACGTCGTGATGGGAAGATTATCGCCGAATACTCACCATGACTTGGTGACAAAGCACGTACGGAAAAGGTGAGCAAGACAAGGAGATAAGGAGCAAGCAGGTTGGAGCTGATCCAATGGTTGTCATTGTTCCGCAATGCAAAGATGATCAACAGTTACCTATCATGGATCAACGAAAAAGAAAAGATAAATCTAGTGGTGGGTCCAACCTAAGGTATGATGGCGGTCACGTGGCAAGTCAAACGGTGGCCGACCCGATATGAGAACAAACTAGGTGGTGGCCACAGACAAGTTAGATTGTAACACGTGGGAAGGGCTTCCGTGGCTTGGTGACCAAGTGGTGGAACCGACAAAGAATTCTGTGGAGTGCTACTATCGACTATTGGAACAACCGGTTTTACCCTACCCTGATGCTCAATGAGTTTCCATAAGACCGAAAAGGAGCTATCAGATATTGGCAGAAGTGTTTTCCACCTACCCTGTTATCCTGATGAGGTCACCAGCGGATTGGAGTGAGTCGAAGTGCATGGCAGAGCGCGGCATCGAGTATTGGCAAGACTAGTTTTTGTGCAAATGCGATAAATTTCCTTCGTGTGGCCAATGTGGGATAAATGGTCTATGCCTGGGCCTTTCCATCGGGTCATTGGGATAACATAAAATAGCTCCTTCCGATAACCAGTGACAACATTCTACACTCTGTGCTACTCATCGGGTCATTGGGGTAGCATGCGACTAGTCCTGCCCATAAGGCAAAAATTCAAAAAACAGCAAAGAAACACCCATCTCCATCAGCATGCTGGGCTCAGCCCTCGTGGGAGCCACATTTTACTTCACATGCTATAATTCAATGAACAAAAAGTTATTTTCCCTGTGTCTGCACATGAAGCAAATAAGTTAGACAAAACATGTATTCTTTTCATACTTAGCACTTGTTTCTCCTTCCGAGGCATATTGATCTGATATCTCTTGCATTTTTCTTCCATGAAATATGATATTGCAATCTTTTGTCTTTCTTTTCAAATAATCACGAATGCAATTTAGCAGAATAAAAAATGCACCTTCTTGCTCATGTGTAAAATATCATAGCTCTACCTGATTGAGCTAGTAGCAAAAATAGGTAACATTTTTGGCAACATCTGCTATATGTTTGCCTGCTAAACATCTTGACCAGCTGCTTAACTCTATCTATTGGGCACATAGTCACTGAAACTTGTAGAAAATTGAAAACACAACTGACACAGTAGGAACTTTAAAAACTGCTCAAAACTTGTCCAACTCCATTGTTTATAGGTATGTGGCTTGTGACAGTAAGCTGAAACAACTTGCTATCATGAATGATATGGCTATAATCAATGAAATAAGATAGGGTAACAACAAAATAACTTTGAAAAACACTGTTGCAACAATGTGATGCTACTATATGAGGGAAATGCCTTTTGTGTGTGAGAGGGGATAAACATACTCCTCATTTCATATAATGTACACCTCTCTTCTATAGCTTTGATGGATTACAGCAGTATGACTCTTATTACTCCTTCTGAACTGTGCACTAGGCACTTAGGGAAAACAAAACTACAAACTGACCTATTATGCAAAGCACTTATTACCACTAGAAAAATATAAATATGTACAAAATTTAGCCATACCTCAAAAGAAATGCTTGAGGTAAATCGCATTGACTAGGATTGGTTCAACATCACCATCCAACTTAGACAGCTAGAAGGGGGGGGGCGGGGGGTGAATTAGTATACCAAAAAAAACTGCACTTAAACACTTAAACAGTCTAAAGATAAACTGGTAAAACAGTTTAACAAACAGACTAGTTATCACACATGCAAACCAAAATGCAAATAAAACATTCACCCATAAAATCAATACAACCATAACACAAGATATTTGATGTGGAAACCCAAATGGGAAAAACCACGGTGAGATGGAACTCACAAGTCACTAAGACCGGTTAAGGTCTTACAATGTTCTTCACTAGAATAGATCATGTTAGGAATCTCAATCTCTGTTAGGAGATAAGTTCGATCAAGGACTACCTTGCTAGAGGATTTTAGATTCACAGAGGTGAACCACCTTGTTAGAGGATTTTAAAAAAGGCTTTTGGGCCTACCCAGTTAAGGGCTACAAACTTGTCAAAGATGTGAGTAATCAACAAGTGTTTGATCTATTTAATAGCACATACTACTTGGTTAGATCCTTGATAGCTCGTTCTTAATGCACTCTTGCATTACTTCAGTCTTCTACACATTCATATTCTTTTCAACTCCTCAACCACCTTAAACCCTAGCCACAACATAAACCCTTTCAGCAACTTTCTAAAACCCTAGACATGATGTCCTTTTAAAGGAATCTGATTTCATGTCGGTCCAATATGATTACATTTCTATTTCCTAGGTTCAATGAATCTAGACATACTCAGTAACACGACACAAAAATCACCGCCAGTGTGTCGGCACCATCAAACAATCGATGGATTGGTAACTCATCACAAAATGCCGGTTGGTAACTCATCATAGAGTATTACCGATTCATACAAAATACCGGTTGTCGGTTTATCAAAAATGAAGACTGGTAGAAATGTGTTATGCCGCTTTAATCCCTCGTATTTCTTGAGGTCAACATGCCGCTTTAGACCGGTAAACACATTCTGCAAAACATCAATAGTCTAATGACTATAATACAACATACCCGCAACATACCAGTTGTGCTCTAACTCATACATATAAAGAGGATCTTAATGCAAGTGTGTGTCCATCAATGACAATCACAACATAAACATCAAGAATGCCAACAATCTCCCCCTTTGGCATTGATGGCAACACTTAGGAAAATAAAATTTTGACATCTAAGTGTTGTACAACAAAATCATGCCATTAGGAAAATTGCTCCCTCTAAGCATATACACTATCCCTTAATCAATACAATCTTTAGCAATTTTGCATACAGAGCATAAACATTGAGATATCAAAGCATATAGCATATAGCAAAATTTTAAGTACCAGATACTTCTCCCCTATACTTCTCCAAAATAGAGTACTTCTCCCCCTTTGCCAACAATGACAAAGTACCTCTAAACAACCCTATTTCCATTTGATATATATAAATAATAAAAGTTTATGACAATAAGGAATAGTACTTGTCAAAAATAGATCTATATTCCTACAAGAATTGCTTCATTGATAGAGACCAGGACTCAAGTAGGGAGGTGGCCACTTCTTTCTCTGTTTGCATCTGGGAGACCTGTTCTTCCATGGCATCAACTGTGTTCATCTCCTGTGTAACTATCAAGGCATCCAGGTTCAGATAACACTTCTGAAGAATTTGCAGACGTGGAAGTAAAACCAGTTGAAGCTCTTGCAAATCTCTAGACCGTGTGTTGATCTCTTGCTCCATTTTGGCGGACTGGATATGAAACCGATGAATGGTTTGTCCATAAGTTGTGAAGGAATCATAGGGTGGCTTGAATGTGCTCAAGTAAGACTGTAAGTCTGTTTGAAGCTTTTGCTTCTGAGCTAGCACATCATCATAGAATAGATGGGGTTGGCAGATTTTGCTAAGTAGCAGATTTCCCTCATCCAAAGCATCCCTTATATCCTTTTAGTCTTTCTGCAATTCAGACTGAAGCTCATTCAACTTCTTTACCAGAGCAATGTTAAGAGATTTTTGATGCTTTTTCTTGACATTAGCCTCAGCTGCTTCTTCCAGGCTCTGCACCTGATCATCCACTACTGTGCATAGTAGCTTAAGCTTTGCTAGTGATGATTCAGTGTTGGGAAGATTTGTACTGGGTATCAAATTGGTAAGTGTGTCCACAACTGCTTGAATTATGTCCTGCTCCTTCTTCCTTCAAATGATTTCAAGGTGCTCTTGAGCAACCTTGATGCTCTGCATTAGCTCCGATTCACTTGCAGACTGGAGATCTATAGGACTGGAGAGGTTAGCCGATTTGGCTTGACTCCCAGTTGCCTTCGGAGTCTCCATTTGGGTGCTCTTCATCGCTTCTCCTGCCTTGTCCTCCTCAGCCTTTTTCTTTTCTGCTTCCTTCTTCTTCTCCTATTCCTTATCTTCTTTTTCCTTCTTCTTCCTCTCTGCTTCATTCTTTTTCTCCTGTTCCTTATCCTCCTCTTCTTTCTTTTTCTTTTCATCTTCTTGCTTATTTTTCTCCTCTTCATCCTACTCAGCCTATTGCTCTTGTCCTGCTGCCTCAGATGGTATTTCCTGAGTAATATCTTCTTCATCTAGGGCATCGACATCAATAGTGTCGACTGGTTCATCAACCAGGTTTCCTTCTTCATGAAATGCTTCATCCAGTTTGGATATAACCGGTTCTTTCTCAGCTTGCCGGTTGGCTTCAGCCAATCGATGCATCTTTAGAGCATCTAGAGCGCAAGTGTGTGTATCCTTGAGCACTTCCTTACCTTTTCCTTCTAGTAGTAGGAGTCTTCTTCTTCTCATGAAGAAAAGACCTTTGTATTTGTTCATTACATCGAACAGTTATGAATTTGATACATTAGGAAAGTGTTCAACAAAAACTTTTTCTCTCATTTCCTATTCCTGTTCTATGGCAATGCGCCATTTATTGTCTAAGGACTTATACAAAGAATTCGGTGTTTCAGATCTAATTTCTGAAGGGGACTGGTCATTAACACATAAATATTAAATTATTTCTTTTTCCACCGCCTCCTTTTCATCATCATTAAAGTCATCAAAATAATCAATTAAATCATTCAATACTTTTCTCCTAATGTTTTTGATAGTTCTTTGACAATGCGTCAAAGGTTTGTAGGAGGAGATATATATATTTACCGGTGTTGAAGATGTCAGTTCATTCTTTGTCTTCTTTCTTGTCTGTCTTGCCTTCTTGGGCTGCTCCTCAGACATAGTTTCTTCTGAGTCTGGAGAGTTGCTTCTTGTCTTCCTCTTTCTCTGGAACACTTTAGCCGGTGTAGCTTCCGGTTTCTTCTTAGCTAGTGACCGCTTGGTCACTTTTGGAGTTGCAGTAGTAACCGGTGCTGATGCTGCAGGCACTGCTTTTGCCTTCTTCACTGCCAGTCCTTTCTCTTTCACTGCTGGTGGTTCCTCAGCCGGTGCTATCCTCTCTAGGTAGGTGCCGATTCTCTTCACCTTAGGATCAAATGGTGAGGAAATAAGGGTAGAGGCATACCCTTCCAGCATGTCATACATCACCTCATAGCCCATTGGCTCCACTTCTTCCATTCTAGGCTCAACAGCCTCCATTATGCATTTGTCTACCTGGATGGTGAAACAGATGTCATCTTCATATTTCTTGATGATATTACCTGAGATCCTCATCCTTTGGCTCATTTTTTGTCTGAACTCATCAAAATACTTGTTTAGAACTTCAGGATAACCAGTTCCCACTGCTTGCAAACTTTCCTTTATCTATTTGGTAACCGGTTGGTCCACATACCACTGAATGTCTCCCACTCCTAGGAAGTATCCTTGAAAGTAAAAGAACAACCCAACCAATAGTTGTCCAAACTTGAACCTCATTGCATTATCCTGTTTGATTGATTTCAGGTTCAATAGGAGTTGCCTCTACATACCAGTGCATAGGTCAAATGATGCATCCTCCTTTATCATCCGATAAGTGGCATTTACCGCTGTAGTAGATACAGAGTTAATCCTGCTGGCTGAGAATGTCTGGTATCCAAGCACAATACACGCATACTTCACCATATCATCCTTGATTGAATTGACTGTCATGCCATGTGAGTCACTCACTAAACCGGTGAGCTTGGACATTTCAAGTTTGCTAACAGTCCTTAGGGCTGGTACTTCCCCTGTATTGCAAAAACTGGTGACTGCATGAATTGCCTATGGCATGATATCATGCATCCTCTCCAAGTACATTTTGTCACCATGGACCCTGCTTAGAATAATCCTTATATGATCTTCTGTGAAATCCTCCAGGAAGTTAACAACATTGTGGAGTTTCTTCTTCTCCAGAATACTATACTCTAGTTTGATCATCTTATCTTGTCCACAAAACAGACCTAGTTGGGAGTGGATGGCTAGAGACCCTAGGTCTTCAATCTTGCAATCTATGTAGTCAGAAATTCCTTCTTCTACTATCACTCCAACCAGAACTTATGATAGGGCATTATACCTTGACTTCCATTGAATAAAACTTTCAGACTTAATAGATGCACTAGAACTGGTATGAGATGTGGAAGCCATTGTAGAAATTTTAAGAACTCAAGAGAAATACCTTTTAAAACACGTGAATTTAGGGCTTTCCGATTCTCCTTCACTCCTCACTTCGTCGGTAGCTGAATGACCGCTTTGTGTTCTCCACTTGATCGTTTGCTATTTGAATTTGAATATCCTTCATGGTTTCTCAATTTCTCCAAATCTCTGCTCAAATCGCCTTTTGGTTGCTCTGCTCTTTGAAAAACTTTTCTTCGCTCGAAAATTGATAGTGAGAAATGATTTCAAAACTGCTTTTAAACATAGTCCTCACCTACCATCATTAATGCTCCTACATTAGGGCATAAACCCTAATTTGTCTTTTTATCATTTCTGGTCTTCTACCAAGCGACGGGTATCATATAGTAGTTAAGGTCCTTTGTTAGTATAAACTGGGGGTTCAAAAACATTTTGCCATTTGGTCCCCCTAAGCCTTTTGAAGCTTAGTTTGCTGGTTTTGATATTTCCACACTAGGTGCAGAAACCAGTTCCTCTTCCAACATTACTGGTTTCCTCTTCTAGGTTTTGTTCATGTCCACTTGAACTGTTTCAATGTCAATTCCTCCTTCTGAAGTGACTGGTATATCATCAGATATACTCTTTCTGCTTCTGCAGAATCTTGCAATGTGACCCAGTTTGTTGCAGTGATAGCAAACCAATCCAGGTTCTCTCCAAGGTCTATTGTTCATGTTTCCATTCTTCCTTCTGCATGTTGCAGTATTGTGACCATGACCATGACAGATCATACAATTTTCTCTCCATCCAGTTGCCGCTTGATAGCCACCGCTTCTTGGCTAATGATTGAAGACATTAAACCGGTTGTGATTCTGGTTCACAAAAGGTTCAAGACCAACTCCTTGGGTTCTTTGAGGATATCTTCTAGTGTCATTCATGATAGACCTGCATTCAAATGCTCTATGCCCATACTTGTTGCATGCATAACAATGACCATTGAACTTATTGGATCTAGGTACATTGTTAATAAAGTAAGGAAAATTATTGTAGGCTTTGCTCCTACATACATTGGTAGTGTGTCCTTCTTTAAGACAGTTAAAGCAAACAGGTTTGAATTTTTGCTTACCTTTTCCTTTGAATGCCAGTTGCTTCTTTGATGCTTCAACATTTATTCCTGAGGATTCTCCTTCCTCATGTCCAGAGAAACCAAGTCCATTGGTATTCTTTACCGGTCTAGCCGACTCAAGCTTTTGCTCTAGCTTAATAGTACTTTTGCTGAACTTAGCAAGTATTTCCTTTGACTCAGAGAGTTCTTTGGAAATAGCAGCATTTGTTTCCAACATATTTTCATTCTCAGAGATGGAAGTGTTCATTTCTCCTTGCATGTCTTCCTTTTCCACCTTGCTTGCATGGAGTTGAGCATTTAGGGCACTCATCTCTTGTTTCAACTTGGAGATCTCACAATCTCTTTCTTTCACTAGGTCTTGAATTTTTCTCTGGTTCTCAAGCTCTTGACACATCCGGATAGTCAGTCCTTCCAACTCCTTTCTCAGGTTGGAGTTTGATTCATTCAACTTATTTACTTCTGCAATTAGGGCTTCCATGTCTCCTTCATCTACAAAACTATTTTCAGATAGCTCCATCAACTTTTCTGCATGTTCTCTCCTTTTTGCTTGAGATGCCTTGCATTTGACTATAAGATCATCATAGGCTTTCTCAGACTAAGTGAGTCATTGAGTAAGTTCCCTCAAGGTGTATTCCCCCATATCTCTTTCCAAGTGGTTAAACTTATAGAAAGGTAGGCTCTGATACCAATTGATGAATACTAAGAGGGGGGGGTGAATTAGTATACTGAAAAACACTGCACTTAAACACTTAAACAGTCTAAAGATAAATTGGTAAAACAGTTTAACAGACAGACCGGTTATCACACATGCAAACCAAAATGCAAATAAAACATTCACCCACAAAAGCAATACAACCATATCACAAGATATTTGACGTGGAAACCTAAATGGGAAAAACCACGGTGAGATGGAACTCACAAGTAACTATCTGCAGAATAGAAACTAGACCGGTTAAGGTCTTACAATGTTCTTCACCAGAACAGATCCTGTTAGGAATCTCAATCTCTATTAGGAGATAAGTCCAATCAAGGACTACCTTGCTAGAGGATTTTAGATTCACAGAGGTGAACCACCTTGTTAGAGGATTTTACAAAAGGCTTTTGGGCCTACCCGGTTAAGGGATATAGACTTGTCAAAGATGTGAGTAATCAAGAAGTGTTTGATCTATTTAATAGCATAGACTGCTTGGTTAGATCCTTGATAGCTTATTCTTAATGCATTCCTGCATTACTTCAGTCTTCTACACATTCATATTCTTTTCAACTCCTCAACCACCTTAAACCCTAGCCACAACATAAACCCTTTCAACAACTTTCTAAAACCCTAGACATGATGTCCTTTTAAAGGAATTTGATTTCATATCGGTCCAATAGGATTACATTTCAATTTCCTAGGTTCAATGAATCTAGACATACTCAGTAACATGACACAAAAAGCACCGCCAGTGTGTCGGCACCGTCAAACAATCGGTAGATTGGTAACTCATCACAAAATGCTGGTTGGTAACTCATCATAGAGTATTACCGGTTCATACAAAATACCGGTTGCCGGTTTATCAAAAATGAAGACTGGTAGAAATGTGTTATGCCACTTTAATCCCTCGTACTGCTTGAGGTCAACATGCCGCTTTAGACTGGTAAACACATTCTGCAAAACATCAATAGTCTAATGACTATAATACAACATACCTGCAACATACCGGTTGAAACAAATACCGGTTGTGCTCTAACTCATACATATAAAGAGGATCTTAATGCAAGTGTGTGTCCATCAATGACAATCACAACATAAACATCAAGAATGCCAACATCTTGCACTTAGAAATCATATAAGGCCCACTCTAAAAAGCATCAAACTTTGTATGCTTGCCTCGCCTGCTCTTGAATTCATCCCATTTCAGGACAATATCACCTTCCTTGAACACTCTAGGAGAAGCCCTCTTATCAAAAGATATTTTCATTTGAGCTTGGTGATGCTCAATTTACTTAATTGCCTCATTTCTAACCTCCTCTAGCTCAATCAGATGAGCCAATCTTGTTGTCATAGGCTCTTCTTCAATAATATCCAGCTGGTTAGATAGATGAAGGGCTATAAAATCAAGTGAAATAGGAAACCTTGCTTCTTTCCCATACAGAAGCATGTATGGAGACATTCCAATGGACTTCTTTGGTGTGATTCTATCAGCCCATAAGGCTGATTTGAGCTTGGTATGCCAAACTTGCTGATTTCCTTCCATGGTGCTTTTGATGATTTTGAGCAGATTCTTATTTGTGGACTCAGCTTGTCCATTTCTTGTGGGTAATAGTTAGATGAGGTGTTGAGATAAACACCATTCTTTACTGCCCAATTAGATATTCGACTCCCTACAAAATCAAGAGCATTATCTAAAACTATAGATTCAGGGACACCAAATCTAGTTATCAACTCATCATAAAAGTTCAAAATAGTTGTCTCATTTTCTTCCTTTAGTGCTATAGCCTCAGTCCACTTAGTAAAATAATCAGTGGCTGTGAGCACCCACTTGTGGCCATGAGCACCCACTTGTGGCCAGCACTTGAAGGTTGATTTATGACTCCAATGAAATCCAAACCCCACTTCATAAAGGGTTGTTCTACCTAAATAGGCTGCAATGGCAATGCTGCCAACCTCTCTTTTCCTGCAAACATGGCACATTCTTTACACTTTCTAACCCAGGAATGTGCATCTCTAAACAAATTAGGCCAATAATAGCCTCCTTTCATAACTTTAAGAGTTGTAGCTCTTGCTGAAAATTGTCCTCCTATTGATCCTTCATGAAACTCATGCAATACCTTATCAACCCAATCAACATCTATGCACCTCAATAATATACCATGAAAATCCTTTCTAAATAGAAAACCATTCAAGAGTACATAGGGAATGGACTAAAGTCTATAATACCTTCTTCTTGACTTACTCAATCCATGAGGACACTCACCGGTCAGCAAGAAATGAGTCATTTCTTGTACCCAGCTAGTAAGAGGAACAAGAACAACTACTTGTTCTTCATCTTGGAGGGATAAAACAACCTTCATCTCATCCTCTTCACTGTTGTTTGTGTGATGAACAAGATGCTCACACAATCCCTTACCTCTGACTAGCTTGGTGACCTTAATATCAACATCAAATTCCATCACCTTAGTCACCCAACTAGCCCTCTTATCATTTAAGTCTCTGTTGAGCAAAAACTCTTTAACTAAGGGGTGAGAAACCATCAACTTAATCCTATTGTTAGACATCATATGCTTAAACTTTTTCAAACTCCTAACAACAACAAGAACATTTTTTTCAACAAAAGAATATTTCTCCTCATAATCCTTAAGGCCTTGACTGAAAAAGGCCAAAGGCTGCTCCAAACCATGCTCATTTTATTGAACCAAAATAGCTAAGATGTTGTCAGTACTGCCATAAGCATACAAAATAAAGTCTTTTGAGAAATCTGGGTTTAGCAAAGTAGGAGTAGTTGCAAGTGCCTCTTTTATAAGCTCAAAACTCCTCCTCCCATCCTTATACCAGCTGGAAGGAATATCCTTTTTCAACATAGAAGTTAGAGGTTTTAATAATTTTGCAATATCTGGAATAGACCTCCTAACAAAATTAATCTTGCCCAAGAATATTTGTAAGCCCTTCTTGTGTGTTGATAGAGGTAAGGAAAGAATAGCACTTACCCTCTTCGGATCAATATTAATACCTTCTTTTGACACCACATAGCTCAGAAGCTTACCCTCATGAACAAAAAACACATACTTGTTTGGGTTAAGAGATAACCATACTCTCTACACCTCTGAAAAAATTTCTTTAGGTGAACTAGGTGTTCAACTAAATTTCTGGAATAAATAGTGATATCATCCAAATAAACAAGTACAAATTTATACATCAAACCATGAAATGCGATATCCATAGCATGTTGAAAAGTGGCACCGACATTTGACAAACCAAATGGCATCTTTTTATATGCCATAGTGCCCCATTTAGTTGTAAATGTTTTCTTAAATTGATCTTCCTCCTTCACTAAAACTTGGTTATAACCTGAAAAGCCATCTAGCAAGGAGAATCTCTTAGAACCTGCAACAACTTGCAGAATCTGCTCCATAGAAGGTAGTGGATATCTATCCTTCAATGAGGCTCTATTGAGATCTCGAAAATCAACACAAAGTCTGATTTCACCATTCTTTTTCCTAACTGGGACAAGGTTGGACACCCAAGAGGTGTGTTTAATAGGAAAAATGATGTTGCTCTCAATGAGTTTATTAAGTTCTTTGACCATAAGGGGCTCAAGCTTTGGATTAAGAGGCCTATGTTTTTGCCTCAAAGGTTTAGCATTTGGCTCAAGCTCTATGGTATGTTGGGAAATACTAGGGTCAAAGCCTTTTAAATTAGAATATTGCCAAGCAAATATGTCACTAAACTCTTGGCATAGTAAAACAAATGCATGCCTTTCCTCTAAAGTACACACCTTGCCAAGCTTTAACAACTTATCCTTGAAAATCTCAACATTTTCATAATGTTCCACCTTGATCTGTAAGCTGGATTTTTCTTTTCTCACTTGATCATCCTCATTAAAAAATGACTCCAATGTGACCAAACCCTTAGGTAGCCCATTTGTTTTCAGTTGTATGACCCGATTATCATACTAATGCTTAAGCTTCTCTTGGTTGGTATTTGAAAACTCAGCCTCTTCCCTCAAAAAGTTAATAATCTGTTGATCACTATCAAAAAATTGCCAATGATCAGCATTGTTAGGAACAAAAGACCTAAAAATGAATTTTACATATTGATGTTTATTAATATTGTTGATATCACTTGGAATATCATACTTTGATCCTATTGCAGAAAGTCTATCATCATGCTTATTAAGATTTCTAGGAATAGACAACAGATTGAAAGCTTGGAAATATTCAATAAGATCCCATACCCTATGTTTATAAGACTTTAATTGATTATTCTTAGTGGTATGGAGACCTCTTACTTGGTTGACAACCAATTCACTGTCTCCATAAACCTGCAAATAGTTGATTCCTCTCTTCTTTTCCCATTGTAGACCATGAATTAAGGCCTCATACTCAGCTGTATTATTGGTGCAGCTAAAAGAAAACCTAAAAGCTTCATAATACTTATCATCAATAGGAGAAATCAACATGCAACCACCACCAACACCATTCTTACTTTTTGACCCATCAAAATATAGCTTCCAAAGCTCATTTTGATGTTGATTATCTTGTTGTCTAGCATCCTTCATCAAGTTTGGGATAGTAGAACCTTATTCATGAAATAAATAGACTCCAAGGTTTACCTCATCCATATTTTTAAAAGGATCTTCCTCAAGATTCTCAGCAGCCCATTCATCCAAAATAATGTTAGGAATGCCATCAATAGGGGTGTTCGGATCATGCAGAATGGGTTGGTCATCTTGCTCATGAATGGTCAAATTGGCATTGACAACACTAGGGACATAGGGTTCTATGTGATCATTAGCTAAAGCTTCTGATTTAATAGTATCTTTAGTTCCATACCTAGTCCTAAAAAACATATATGACTAGTCAGATGACAAATAACCCCCTAATTTGGTTGTAAAGTCTCTTGATAAGCAAATTGCAAAGTAGGGTGGCAGGTCTATCACATATACATCTTGCAGAATAGAAAAATTGGGGCAAGCATGGAGTGCTAGACTCAAATTTTTAATGACTCCTACAATATTTATAACAGTCCCATCTAACTGCACTACACCCTTATTCAATGTCTCATAAGTCAATCCTAACTAGTCAACCAACTACTTGGGTATGACTGAGCTACTTGCACCTGAATCTATCATGCAGTTATGCACTAGGTGCTGGCCAATGTTTAGAGTGACATAAAAGGGAGGTGGTTTGTTTACCTTGGACTGTTGAGACTGTTGTTCACTCTTTTTTTGAGGCTTATTGGTAAGAACAACCTTTGAAGCTTGTTGATTAGATGGTTGGGCAGTCAAGGAAAGGTTAGACAAAACATCATGTAACAAATCTTTTTGCCCAGGTAGAGCTAGTGAATCCCACATTGACATGCTAATATGAGTTTTCTTCAACTGATCCAAAATATTAAAATTAGTCATACTAACCTTCTATTGTTCCTTAGTAACAACAATGTCCTTTTGCACTTGTGCTGGCTGAAGTTGGCTTTTTGGCTAATCTTTGGTCACCACAGGCTGTGATCTCTAAAGAATCTATGTATTTTGAGTGGAGAAAGGCCCTTCCTGAGCTTGGGTACTTGACAAAGGCTGATTATTATTCTTATCAGTCTATTGCCCCATGCCGACAACCCTTTTCTTGGATCTTGTGTTGGTTGCTACAGGGATATATGACTGATTTTGAGGCTAATTAACCCCACAAAACTCCTCACCTTGCCAATTCATCAAAGTAACATCAAGACTACCTTGTTCCATGGGTGCAGATTGTTGTTCATTAACTTCCTAAGACTGATTTCTTCAAACAACAACACTATTTTGCACCATCAATGCCTAATTTAACATGCCATTGGAGCATGTAGATTGGTTATGTGGCTGGTTGCAAAGAAAACACCACTCATAGTCAACTACCAACTTGTTATGGACTGAAACAATATCCCTTGAAGAACTGGGTGTATTAGGATTATACTGTTGAAAAGGCCTTTGGTTAAAATTCCTTCTTTGACCTTGAGAGTTTGGTTGGTACGAGGCCTGGTAGGGAGCTTGGAAAGGAATTTGGTAAGGTGGTTGAGTTTGGGCTTTCTTGATATTAACCAACTCATTACCAAAATTTTGCAAAGTCTTCTGTAGGTTAGCATTTTTCTCCTTAATACTTATTATCTCCTACAAATGACTAGGGACAACATGCTCTTGAACTACAACTTGAGCATTATATGCTAGAAATGAAGGTACAACAACTATAACAGGTGGAACTACGGGGATAATGGGTTGTATATCAGCAAAAATTGGCATGGGAGGCCTAGGTGCTATCTTCCCTGCTTAAATAAGACTACTCTCAGCCCTAACAACAACATCAAATGCTGCTGGTAAATTATTTCCCCCCATAGACTATATCATGAGTGCAATATCACTATTCAAAGCCTTTAGGTAAAACAAAAAAGCATAATCATTAGAAGGTTTTACCGATGCTAGAATCTGATTCCAAGTCCTTTGAAACCGGTAGTTGAAATCCATCATATGCTCATGTGGAGCTCTTTTGATGGTAGTGAGCTGCTCCACCAATGAAAGATGATTTGACTTGTCTTCAAAATATCAATTTAAAAGTTGTCCCAGCTCATCCCACGTAGCTATTGAGTTCACAAGCAAACCCCTGAACCACTAAAGGACTTTCCCTTTGAAAGAGGCTGCCAAAAGCCTCAAAGCAACATTTTCTACAACAATGTGATGCACTCAACACAAGGAAGCCACATCCCTAATATGTTCAATAGTTTTTGTTTGATCCTCTCCAGTGAAAAAAGGCACTCTTAAGTGCTGCAACTGGTATGTTATCATGCTGAACCAAGTTTAAATGACTGCCTTGATTAAAGGCACAAATGGATGAACCCTAGGGGGCTGATTAAGAGCCATATTGTTGTTAGAATAAGAAACACTATTAGAACTAGTGGTATTTGGTGTATTCTGATTGGAAGAACTTGCAAACAGTGGACTGTTATGAGCTGTAACAATAGGGTAAGCATTAGAATTAATAGGCAGCACACCAGTTGCTGTATTTGGAACTTTGTTAACTACCCTAGCTCTCCTTTTTGGGGGTGATAGCTGGGTATGATTGACTGAGGCTGTACTTTGCCTATTCTGGTATTTTCTCATAAGCTAGAAGGTTGGACTGCTAAAATACCAAAGATTTGAGTCGCCAGGTGTGAAAAATAATTTGCTGCTGCACACACCAAGAAAACATACGGTGGCCTTCTATGAACTATAAAGTCTGCTAGTCCCACTGGGCATGCCAAAAACTATTGTCACATGGATTTACACCTGATGCAAGCTTGAAATTCATGCAATCCGGTGACACATTGGACTGCTCTGAGGCTGTGGGTATCCTATTATGAGAGTAGACCTCCGGATTATAGGTCAGCTTCCTATTTGATCACCTAATACTAACTTGAAATTGACTTGGAAAAGGGATAGAAGGATATGCATAAAATGAAACTATTGCTAAAAAGGTGATCCACCAATGACTAAAATGATCTAAAATGATTACAAACTCACAAAAATGCTCAAGTAATGAAGCTATTTCTGACACACAGCTTGAATACACATGCCTGCAAAAATGATTTTCATGAAAGGTTAGTTTTCTGATGTTCACAAAAGGAGCAATGATATTCTCACAATTTTGATACAAAAGAAAACTCGCACAATTAGAAACCTGCACTATAACATGTACCTTTTACACTAAGCATCTGAAGAAACTGAGATAAAATAAAGGATTCAATGGAAGAATCACAATTTTTAAATCAAATATGCTTACAAACATAACACTTAGACAAGAGGTATCAATGAGGAACTCAACTTCAATATTGAAAATAAGGACTTTTCTGCATTACAAATCTGGAAAAAACTCCTATGAAATGAGTCATAGGAGCTTGAATATCTGATGCTACACTAGTACCAAAAACTCCAGAACTAGAGAACTAAGTGACAAAAAGTCCCTTATACAAGTAAGCTTTTCCAAAATTCAAAAAATGAATTTTGGCTCCCAAAAATATGTGTTGTCATTTCTCCACCAAATCAGGACTCTAACTAAAAGAAAAACTCCTCCAAAACTACTAATTTTTTGTCATTGTGCGCTGAGTTCACCTAGACTGAGTCACTCTTCTGTAGATAGTTTACAACTCACGCACCTTCTTATCAGGTTATCAACGTAGCCTCAAAACACTCCTGCTGATATTTGATGGTGCGCTCCCAACAGTGTGATATCCAATGGCATTCTCCCAACAGTATACTTTCCTATCGAGTTATCGGGCGACATGAAAACTAGTCTTGCCAATACCTGATGGCGCGCTCCACCAGGCACTCTGACTCACTCCAATCTGTTGGCAATCTCATCGGGATATCGGGGTATGTGGAAAACACTTCCGCCGATATCCGATAGCTCCTTTTCAACCTTATGCAAACTGATCGGGCATCGGGGTAGGGTAAAATCGGTTGTTTCGATAGTCAATGGTAGCACTCCATAGAATTCTTTGTCGGTTCCACCACTTGGTTCTATTCGGCCAGCCACCATCTGAATTGCCATGTGACTGACATCTCACCTTAGGTCGGACCCACCATTGGACTTATCTTTTCTTTGTCGCTGATTAGCGATAGGTAACTGCCAATCATCTTCGCATTGCAGAACAACGACAGTTGTTGGGTCAGCTCCAACCTGCTCGCTCCTTATCTCCTTGTCTCACTCATCTTTTTTGCACATGCTTTGTTGCCAAGTCACGGTGAGTATTCAACGATCATCTTCCCATCATGACATAGCAACAGGCATCAGATCATCTCGGACCTACCGTTGATCTGCCTTGATCTGCTCAATCTTCAGTCTCTCTGAGCAACTCTCTCTTATGCCACGATGTCACCATGTGTCAACCACTTGTTCTCTCATGAGATTCGCCTATCTCGCCAATTGGACTTGCCAATGGACTTGGGCCTGCCTTGGTTCGTTCGATATTACTCTTTCGGCCAAACTTCCTCCCTCGACAAACTACTTTCATATCTCATCAAAACTGCAGTTTCATCGATACCTCTTATTTCGATGGAACCGATGCCTTCTATGAATCCATTTAGAGATCCATTGGTGCCAAGGTCTTCTTGATAAGTCACCCTTTGCTTTTTTTGTGCATCTATCTGGCCATCATTTGGGCACCACCTGTTTGCCACCTGTCGTAAGGGTATTCATTCCAGGTGTAGATAGGAATATGGAATGCATCAAAAGCAACTTTAAACTAGCTCAACCACAAAAAACTAGATTGCAATGACAAACCCTAATTACAATCAATAAAGGCATGAAGATGAAATACTAAAATGAAATGCAAACCAAAGCATGTAGATTGACAAGATGAAATGGCAGCGTAAGACAAGATGAAATGGCAGCGTAAGGGTACTAGAAGCGTGATTGATCCCCCCTTTTCATTGAAGAAAATAATCCAATTTATAGACAAATTGGAGAGAGGACAAGATTAGCATGAAGAGATTTGAAAGGAAATTCAAATCAAGAATGGCAAAATTATGGCAAATGACAATTTTCTATGCAAGGAGTATGACAAATAATGACAAATTATGACAAGTTTCTTTGCAAAATGCATGACAAATTATGACAAATTATGGCAAGTGGAAGCATAAACATAGGAGAAAATGAAGGAATGAAATTAGGGGAAATATTATAAAAATTAAAGAAAATAGGAGAAATAGAAACTAGGAATTAGGAGAAATTAGCAAATTAGAAAATTCAAGAAAAAAGATGAAATAGAAATTAGGTGAATTAATTAATAGGTTTTCATCCATTAATTAATTCATGAAAAGAGACCTAGGACTAAATAAATAGATTTATTTAACCCACAAAGAAGAAGAAAAGGATTAAATGAACAAATCATAAAACCCTAGAAATAAGAGGACAAGGAATTAGGTCAAGACAACAAGAAATTAATGTAGGTTCGATCATGATTCTGATTGACAAAGGACCAATGTTGATAAATGATTGAGATTGATTGACAAAAATCAATGACAAATTGACCAAGATTGACAAGGAGATCAAATTGATAGGCGCCAATTGATGAGGAACAATGACTGATTGATCCAAATTGACATGATTGAAAAGGACAAGGATCGATGACGAATCGATCACAAAATGACCAGATTGACAAGGACAAGGATCGATTGACGAATCGATCACAAAATGATGAGATTGACAAGGACAAAGATCGACCAAAATCATGACTGAAGATTGCTATCGACAAGACCTAATTCGAAAGCGAGAAAAATGAAGAATGCAGAAGAAGGACTCGATGCTTGCAAATGATAAAGACCAAGTGTGCAACATAGGAGAAATGTTAATGCGACGCAAGAACCCTAAAATAAGGCAATGCACAAATGTTAAAGTATGACTCCACAAGCGTTGACCATTTTTAGACGTCTACACTGGGCACATCACAACCATTGTACAACAATAGTCATGGATAGCCCCAGAATTTCACCCCACCATCTAATCTTCCTTGATCTGCATGCCCTTCTATCACGTGTCACCACGTGTCAGCCTCTATTTTTCCACATGATCCACGTGGGCGCCACCTCAACTTCCACCTAGATGCCACTTCACCAATTGCTAAGTCATGAAGATTAACAGTCGAGCACTTTCGCATAGCAGTATAGCGATGGCCGTCAGATCTTTTGCAACCTGCTTGCCTATTAATTTGCCCTTTCACTATGAAATTTGGCCACTTTGAGATGCACGCGCATGCAGGGGACCCACCAACATTGTACTGCTCCTTGTCAAAAGCCCGTAAGCTTTGACACTAAGGATATATGCGGCCTTGCATATAAATGCGATAAATTTCCTCCGCGCAATCAATGTGAGATAAATGGTCTACACCTGGGCCTTTCCATCGGGTCATCATGATAACATAAAATAGCTCCTTCCGATAGCCGATGACAATATTCCGTGCTTCGCGCTACTCATCGGGTCATCGGGGTAGTGTGCGACTAGTCCTGCCGATAAGGCAAAAACTCAAAAAATTGCAAAGAAACACCCATCTCCATCAGCATGTTCGGCTCAACCCTCGTGGGAGCCACATTTTTCCCCACATGCTATAATTCAATGAACAAAAAGTTATTTTCCCTATGTCTGCACATGAAGAAAACAAGTTAGACAAAACATGTATTCTTTTCATACTTAGCATTTGTTTCTCCTTCAGAGGCATATTGATCTGATATCTCCTGCATATTTCTGCCATGAAATATGATATTACAATATTTTGTCTTTCTTTTCAAATAATCACAAATGCAATTTAGCATAATAAAAAATGCACCTTCTTGTTCATGTGTGAAATATCATAGCTCTATCTGATTGAGCTAGTAGCAAAAATAGGTAACAGGTATGATTTGAAAAATTGGTTTGTATGTAAAGGTCGAGGTATATGCAATTGTCAGAAAGTGACCAAACCAACACATATACCCAAGAGGTACATGTTTCAGAACATCATGAACATCCCACAAATAAAAGATAATAACAAGAAAGGTCATGAACCATCCTAGCCACTCTCATCACTTGGTGGTATCCTCAAGTAGAATAGGAACATGACCAAAGATAAATCAAGAAAATATAAGACTCACTAGACCAAGCGAGCCAACAACAATTGTGCTCTTTTTCTCAAAGTTGATAGTTTGTGTTTGTGTTTGATAGGACGATCATGATGTATGGTTTCAAGAATGAAATAACTCGTATAAGATGAACATAGTTTGGTTTTGAATATATTGCACTCTATATATGATAGATGATAGTCAAACAAACAACAAGACGATAGGTAACTCATTGATTGATACATGCGACAAGTTTATCTATCTGAAGTGTTGATTTGATTGATAGTTTGCATGTTGATACATGATTTGATTAGCACGGTGTTACGATTTTTCCATCTGTGCTTTCTTGAATATTTTCTGTTTGCAAAGGACAAGTTTATTGATGAAATGAAAAGAAAATGATGATTGTTTTTGGATTTTTGATGATTATCTAATTTTTAGGGTTTTTTGTGGTTATATGATTTTTCAGAAATTTTTCTCAAGAGAATATTTGGATCTTTTGGGGAAAAGGTTTTTCAAGACATTATTTGGATTTTTTTGGTCTTTTTTCAGGACATTTGCAATTTTTAGGATTTTTTCACGATGTTTTGCAAAAAAAATTCAATTTTTCAGGACATTTAGGTTCTGTACATGTGTCATACTTCCTTCAAACAATGAGAAAGACCCCATTGATTGATCATGATAAAGAATATGCCCCCTATCTATAGGAAACTATATACAATGGTCAAAAGGGGTTATAGACAAGACTAGTTTGTGTATCATGAAGGACAATGAATATTGACCATTTTTAGGCCATGACGATGAGATTCAAGGGGATTTAATGGCAATATGGATGGAAAATATATCATAGATATTAATAAGATTCAAATATAATGATGATAGATGGTGGAGAAATGACTTGCTACGTGTGACACCTATTTGCCAAGTTTTCACCACGGTACTTACCCAATGCGCCTGTTTACCAAGTTTTCACAAGTGGGCAAATTATTTTTCTCCTCTTTTTAAATTTTTTTAAGGATCCATATTCATTTTTTCATTCTTTTTTTAGGATCATATATATCAATTTTTTTTGTTCTTTTACTAGGATCATATTGACTTCAGCATAGTACTTGTGGAGTACATTCTATTGACCAGTTTAGAGAATGGTTCCCATTTTGATGTACTTAGATAATAAGCACTAAACCCATATGTTGTAGTGACCACTTAAGGACCTAGCCAATTAGGCTCAAATTTGTGTGGATTTTTCCATTTCTTGTTGATGATTAGGATTCATCTTGAGGATCAAGTCTTTGATTTCAAAATACCTACCTTTTACTTTCTTGTTATAATTTCAATGGAGGTGATTCTGATATGCTTGTAGATGAACTAGAGCGGTCTAGTGTCGCTCATCGAATATTTCTAATTCATGCAATCTAGATATCGTATATTCTTCATCATCAATGATATTACGCAAGAAGACTCTCAATGAAGGGATCTTGACCTCAAGGGGAAGAATAAATTCAGTACCATAAACTAGTAAATAAGGTGTACCACTGGTAGGTGTATGGATACTAGTTTGGTATGCCCATACAACAAGATTTAGCTATACATGCCAGTCATAGCCAACATCATCAACATTTTTCTTAAGGATTTTAATGATGATTTTGTTCGATGCCTCAACTTGACCATTACTTTGTAGATAATAGGGGGAGGAAAAGTAGTGTTGAATATGAAATTTTGTGCAAAGTTCTTTTACATGTTGGTTTTTGAAAGGGCGACCATTGTCAGTAATAATAGCCAAAAGGATTACATAATGGCATATGATGTAATTGGGGATAAAATTGGAAATTTGGATGCCAGTGATGTAAGTCATTAGAATAGATTCAATCCATCTAGTAAAATCAGAGAAACGGGACTCACCCAGACTTGGCGAGTCCGAGTACAAGTCATGCTTGGCGAGTCCTAGGGGCTCAGACTTGGACTCGTTCAAGTCTAGCGAGTAAAATCACCAGACTCACCGAGTTAGTGAGTTTGGCTCAAACTCGCCAAACTTGGCGAGTCTTGAGCCCCAAACTTGGCTACTGCCTAGCTTAAGTAAAATGACAAAAAAAATAAATTTTATAAAGGTTTTTTAAAATGAATGATCTCATCTTTGTTCACAACAACCTCCACCCGAGAATGAGAAAAAATAGGGTTACAACATGTCAGCCTATAGAAAAATAACACCCGATGCCTTTATTAAATAATAAATTTTTTTGGCCTCGCGGGGTGCTGCCCCTCGACCCCCACCCTGTATCGTGACAGGGAGCATGCAAGGGGTGATGCCCCTTGACCCCACCTTGGGGGCGCTGCCCCCAAACCCCCATTGAAAAATATGGGGGGAAACTGCGTCGATAGAAGTAGGGAAAATTTTAACCTCTGAGTTTGACATTGATTGGATCGACTAGGTAGATATAGAGGCTGAGACTGTAGCCATGGAAGAGGAGGAGCAGAGAGCACGAGCACAGACAGGAGATTTAGAGGCAGATAGTGACACGGATGTTCCTGATGTTGGTGAGCATGGCATGGTGTCACGGGGAGTGGCCATGGCTATCCAATCATCCAGGACCTACCTTAGACGCCTTCGTAGGGGGCCGGGGTTGGAGGGTGCTGCCGTGCAGGCTTATCTGAGCCATAGGCTTGTAGTTGTATTTACCTTTGGTATTTGTATGAAACATTTGATGATGATCATATGATGACATGTATTTTTTATTCCATGAGTTTTGTAATATTGTATACATTTGACAATATTTATATATCTATGTTTGTTATTTTCTTCAGCTACAATTTGCATTTATGCTTATGTGATTGATGCATACTTGTGTATGTAATCAAATGAGCTGAGTTTGATGATGTTATTGTGTGTTTAAGGTGTATTCAATAAAGGGTGTCTGAAACAAGTTTTAAATCTTTTAAAATCTCTACATTTCTTGAGTTTTTCACTTTCCTAATTCCAGCCGAGTCTGGAGCCGAGTTTGACGCCGAGTCCTGAGTCCGAGTTCAAGTCAGCCTTGCCAAGTCCGAGTCGAGTCCAAGTCCCATTTCTTTGGGTAAAATATTTAGTAGTTGTGATAATGAGCTTATGTCCATTAGCATAAGTAGGGTGAATCTTACCTATGAAGGGCCAAGGAGATATGATAGGCTAGAGTTCCTATGCTAGCGCATGTATCAGGTCTTGATGGATCTAACATTTCTAACGTTTCTTTGCAAAAGCACGAGCTTATTGTTCCATAATAGGCCAATAATATCTCTCTTTTCAACTTCTTAGCAAGACTCAAACCATTGAAATGACCCCCACAAACACCATTGTGGACCTCTTGTAAAGCAGTTTGCACTTCGTTAGAATAAAGACACCTAAGGAGGGTTTGGTCAAAAGAGTGATAGTATAAGGTGTCATCATGATAACATATCTAGTGGTTTGATGGATGAAGGAGAGACCTTGGTTTTTGGACAACTCACGAGGTAATGATTGGGTCTTCAAATAGTTGTATATGTCTCAGTACTAAGGGGAATTCAGACCAACAATTTTACATATGAGTTTAGACTATGGAATTTCATAAGCCGAGATCAATAGTTGTTTGACTGAGAACTCGCATTTAGCAACATTTTGAAGGATATCAAGCATAGAGGAAATAAAAGCCATGACATCTCCAAACTTGTTTTGTAGTTGTGGTACTCTACTAACAACAATTGTAACAAACCTAGTTTTATAGAAATCAACCAACTTTTTATAAGGAGCGAGTTTCTCATCCTTTGTTTCATATTCATCATTTGTTTTCTGAATGACTAACTGAGAATCACCATAGAATTCAAGATGCTTAATGTCCCATCATGCTGCAATTCTTAAGCTTGTGACTAAGGCTTCATATTCTACAATTTTATTTGTACACTAGAAAGTCATTTTGTATAATTTAGGAACTGCATCTCCCTATGGAGTCAAGAATAGAATACCTACCCTCAAGCCATGTTTTGTATGTGAGCCATAGAGTTTCTAATTAGGAGTGGAGATGATATTGAACATGTATTAATCTGGAAAATCAAACAATAATGGGTGATCATCTTGGATAGGAGCTTATGCGAGATGATATGCTATTGCTTGTCCCTTTATAGCCTTGTGGTCTACATACTGGATATCTAATTCACTTAACATCATAACCCACTTAGAAAGGCGATTGATGAGTTTTTCCCTACTAAGTAGATATTTCAAGGGATCTATCTTTGCAATGAGCAAAGTCTTGTGACTTAACATGCAATGTCTTAGATTCTAGGCATCGAAGACAACTGCTAGCCATGCTTGTCCATCTGTTGTAAAGTTCAATTCATAGCCAACCATAGTTCTAAAAATACAATATATAGCTTTCTCTTTCCCTTGTTCATTATGTTGTGTTAGGAAAGCTACTAATCCTATTATAGTTGCTGATATATACAATATGAAAGGTTTATTTTCAATTAGAGGCATCAAACTAGTGGAGATAACAAATAATATTTCAACTACTGGAAAGCTTGTTGACACTGTTCAGTCCATTTGAATGCTATTCCTTTATGAAGAAAGTGTTGGGAAGGATGATATTTATCAGCCAATTGAGCTATGAATCTTCTAATAAATTGTAATTTTCTTTGTAGACTTCTTAAATGTTTTAGATTTGATGGGGAGGCATATCCATGATAACCTTCACTTTCCCTGGATCTACTTCAATGTTGCAATTAGAGACAATGTATCCTAAGAGAGATTTTCTAATGTAACCCCAAAAACACATTTCTTAGGATTCAAACTAAGCTTATATTGTTTCATTATTTCAAAAATCAAAGTCAAGTTACCTAGATGTCTGTCTCTGGTGAGTGATTTATAAAGTAAGTCATCTACATAATTCTCCATTAGTGTATGTATGACTACATAATTATC
This sequence comes from Cryptomeria japonica, assembly GCF_030272615.1. Classification (NCBI taxonomy): domain Eukaryota; kingdom Viridiplantae; phylum Streptophyta; class Pinopsida; order Cupressales; family Cupressaceae; genus Cryptomeria; species Cryptomeria japonica. The sequence goes on from NC_081413.1 coordinate 349,938,563, forward strand.
CATTAGTGTATGTATGAAATCATGAAAGATGGTAGTCATAGCTCTCTGATAGGTTGTTCTAGCATTTTTGAGGCCGAAGGGCATTACATTCCAACAATAGGTTCCCCATGTACATGTGAAAGTTGTTTTAGGCTGATCTTCAAGAGCTATTCTAATTTTAATTATATTCAAAAAATCCATCCATTAGGGACATCATTTCATAACCAGTAGTCAAGTCCATAATTATATCAATGTTTGACAAAGGGAAGTCATCTTTTCGACAATTTTTATTTAATCGTGAAAATCAATGGAAACTGTGATGCCCCCAGTGGGTTTGCTCACTGGAACCAAGTTAGATATCCATTATACATAATCAATAGGCCTGATGAAGCCAACATTTAGTAATTTTGTTAACTGGGCGTTTACAAAATATGCAATATGTGGATACATTTTTATCAATTTTTGTCTAGTTGGTTTTGTATCTAGATGCAATGGCAAATGATGGAGTACCAATTCTAAAACTAGCCTTGGCATATCTACATAGGACCATGCAAAGTTGATTTGTCTTTGTAGAAAGAATGATATGAAGTCTGTCTTTTCTTTCTCTGACAATGAAGCTACAAATTGAATGACCTCAAGGTTATTTGATGTTCCTATGTTGATTTATTGTGGCATCTCCACCAAGAGAGGATATTTTACATGTTCTTCTAGGGGTTTGTCCATTCTTCCCTCCTGATGCCTTAGAAAGGTTTTCACCCTTAGATACCTCATTTTTTAATATTTTTTTTAAGTCTAGATGTGCCTCACAGTTTTCACCAAGAGACTTGTTGTCTTCATTTTAATTTTCATTTTCTTGATTGGAAGAAGGAGGTGGTTCCCCAAACTGTGTTGATGTATCTTCATGAAATTCAAGCAATGTTGTTATGGCCTGATCATTTTCAAAATAATTTAAACTGGGTGGTCCTTGTTGGTCCCAATCAATAAGTTATGGATGAACTAAGGGCATTCTATCATCGAAATTATATAGGTTTAGTGTAGCAAAGGTAAAAGTCATTATATGGATATTGGTAGTATCACTATCAACATTGATTTCAATAAGGTCTTCAAAGGAGGAGGAGCTACGATCCCAAAAGTAAAATCTAATCTCTATGACAAGGTTGTTCTTGAAGGAGAGTGTTGACATGTTTCTCTTCAATGGGTAGGTCATCTGGATCAATGAAAATTTAATTTAGGGCATAAGAGCTAGAGAAAGAAGAATCTCCTTCCCATTAAATAAAATTAAGTTCTCTAAGGTGCTCCTCAAGTGCCTTTCATCATCAAGAGTGCATCCTATTTCACATGAGGTTAAATTGGCATTGGAAGGACCAATTCAAAATGATTTAAATCTTACTCCTTTGGTGTGATACTATTCTCTTGGCTTAATAGGTTTTATAACTCTTTTCTTGTTTGTGCCAAGAGCATTGTGTCCATCATAACATTTTTTTTACATGATGGTGAATCATTTACCTTAATTTTCCACAACTATACATGTGGAGGATCTTCCTCATCTTTGTAGAGCCACTTGGATATATCTTCTTCAATCTTTTGTTCGTTATGTTTTCCCCATTTTGGGAGAATGGTAGGAGGCTAATATTGAATGATGACTTTGGGTTCCTTTTGCATGGGATGTGGCTTTCCATAGGATTTAGGAGAATTGGGTAATTTTCCAATGTGGAGTCTTTGTGCCATAGTGTATTCTCCACATCCCTGATCTTCATCTTTTAGTTTTTTCTTTAGACAAACTAGCCAATTTTTGAGGTTCTATGTTTTGAGAATTGTTCATAACTTTTTTTTAGGTTAGCACAGAATTGGAAAGGATACAAATCTCCTGGAATGGTGATCTCTATTGCGTTGTGTGATAAATTTATGTATTGGTGGTATGTAAATGACACCATTTTCATGGCATGTATTGAGGGGAGACCCAAAATCATGTTTTAGGGAAGATCAAGATCCAATACTTACAATGTTATATTTTTAGTGGTAGGTCTAATTCTGATAGTTAGCACAATAACACCATTTGAAAGGTGTTTTGCATTATCATCTGCTATGATAGTTATCTTCCTAGAGGGATCCATTTTTTGTGTTGATTATGCAGTACTGAATAAGGGATTATCAAACTTTTCAAAGGATGCCTTTGAGGGATTCTAAACAATGCGAGGTCTTTTCCCTAGGTCTTCCCTAGTGTGTTCTAAGATTTGGTCAGTTTGTCGAGGGAGATCTGTTTGAACTGTTTGTTGAGTCTGTTGTGCATGTTCTTGCATTATAATTTGGGATTCAAGTTCTTCTATCATAGTTTGTGTAAAGTGGAAAATTGAACCCTAGTGACTCCCCACCTAGGAGAGAGAAAGGGAGTCACTAGGATGACTTTCACTTGGGACATACATTACATTCAAAAGAGGGGTTGAATACACTAGATACAAATCCAAGAGAGACAAGGATGTGAATTCCAAGTGGATTGAAAGAGTTGAAGTATGTTTTACCCTCTTTTGTAAATAAGAAAGTTGACTTGTTGACTATGTGAAAAAGATAGAAAATAAGTGAAATGAGGAGCTACCAGTTCGGGATCGTGCTGTAACTTCGGATCTGAGTTAATTAGACTGATATAGATCTGCCCTCCAAATTTAGAGTAAATTCATTGGGACCGTGGCGAAAGTGTACATGGTCCTTCGAAAAATATACAAAATGAAAAGGGGTTTTTCGACTCTGTAAGTGGAGTCCAAATCTAAAAATATAACTGTGCACTTGCAACCTACACATACAAAATAAGGGGAGAAGGATTTTGGATAGGGGTTTGCCTCAGTCAAACCATGATTAAGGAATCAACCTTGAAAGAAAGTAATTGCAAATGCTGAAATGTAAATAATGGAAATGTATACCTTGTAAATCTGCAATTTGTTGATAATGATTACTTTGCTTCTTGAATGTAATCATAGATGCTGAATGAAATGGAATGTAACATGAAAAAATACTAACACACACACATGCTTACAAATAAATGTTATAATTTTTCTCCAATGGATGAATGAAGAAGACACATGAAGAAGAGAACTTGATGGCTGCTTGAAGACTTGAATGCTTGATGAAGACCTTTCGCTTGAATTTCTCTTATTATCCTTATCCTCCTTATATCAAATGGGGAAATTGAATCTCCTTTTATACATGTCTCAAGGATTAATTTTCAATCATCGAAGGCTGACAAAGAATAATTGCAAACCCCAAAGTCAGATTGTGCATAGGAAATTGGGAAAACCCAACATAGGGCCACCCTAAGAGGTGTGGACAAGGGAACCATGGCTCAAACAGGGTCTGGAGGTAGACATAGGTCCTGAGCAAGGAAGAACCCAAAGGTAAAAGTGTATAAAGGGGGATGTCATCACCAAGGTGGGGACTTCAAATGTGGTTAAAATTGACAGGGTTGCAATTTTATGGCACTACATTTAGCCCCCACTTTAGCGGGAGTATGACTTACACCAAAACTATCGGTAAAGTAGGAAAAAGAGAGATGAAAATGAGAGATGCAGAGTAAGATCACAAGGAGTATAAGATGTCATTAATCTCAATGAAAAATCCCCCAATCTTAGGATCTCAACTCACTCAAACATATGCAAGTGCACATAAAAAGGCATGCAACAAAAGCTAGCATCTTAAGGCCTCAAGTCAACTAGTCGAAGAGACATCGATATGAAAAATGTCTCAATCAACTAATATCATTATTGAAACATAAAATGCCACCTCATGAACACATATAATCACATAAAAGAGAAAAGATGACATCATCCATGAACCATCAATAGTAAAACTATGGGTTCATGAGAGGAAGGAGAGAGAGGACATGAATACACACTTTGGTGATCCATGAGAAGAAAGGTGAAGAAGAGAGAAACCATGGACATCTCGACCCTAAAAATAGGTGATCCATGGAGAGAAAGACATGGAAATATAACCCCAAAGTCTGTTTGGATGATCCATGTGGAGAAAAAGGACATGGAAATCTAGCCCCTAGAGTCTGTCTAGGTGATCCATGCAAGAGAGGAGAGTGATAATGTCATTAGTTCCACCCAACCTCATGCACATGTGTGCAAGTGAGGTTGAAAGTACCTCATAGGACTCTATGCCCGAGTATGCTACAACCTGTATAATATGTATAGTACAAGTGCCAAGAAATGTGTGACATCTCGCTCTAAGAGTCTGTGCCCTGCATAGGAGAAAAGTGGTGTCATCTTTCTCTAAGAGTCTATGATCAGGTTTCGAGAATGATCCACTATACAAAAGAAAAGTGATGACATCTTTTTCTAAGAGTCTGTGCTCTAGTTCCAAGAATGTCCTACTGTACAATGCACAAGAGAAGTATAGTAAAAAGGAGAAGTGTGGGTTATCCCGCCTTAATATGTCAACATAGTTTAATGATGATATTCTAAGGAAAGTAGAACAAGGATACCTATCTTAATCACAAAGAAGATATCCATTATGCAAAAATGTCATAAATCCAAGCGAGAGAGGGAATACTCTCCAAGCAAGGATAAGATAGTTGAAAAGAGACATCTTGTTGTAAGTGTAAAGGAGATCGTTGGAGGAGAAGAGATCTTTTTTCAAAAGACATTTACCTCCAAGAGGAGTTATCTTAGACAAATATAACATCTTCTAGAATGAAGAAAAGGAGAGAACAAGAATTCAATCCTTCCGCCTATTCCTAGGTGAAAGAGATTCTTGATGAAGGATGATTCACTTTTATCCCTAATGGGAATGGGTGAATTTATTATAGATGTACATTACCAAGTGTGAAAGAGGTTGTAATCAAGGACTTACACCTCTTGTATAAGAGATAATCCTTGGACAAACAACCAACAAATTTTCACAAGGAATGGCATCAAGTAATAAAACTCACACCATCCACACAATAGGGAAAAGTGGGTCCTTAGAGAAAGAGAGAAGGTGAGATATCATTTCCCCCCAAGTGTAGGAAATTGAGAAGAATTACACAACTTCCAGAGAGATATTACTCATAAGAGACATACCATTTCAAGAAAGGAATACATCCTAGCCAAGGAACATACATGCACTCGCATGAAGGATAACTCCATTCAAGAAAGTACATCAAGTTATGAATAACACAATAGAAGGGGTAATTTTCAAAGAGAGAGAAAGAAGAAGAAGAAGGTTCACAAAATTTCTCTAAGGAGAGATTGTTCATAATAGACGTATCATTTCAAGCAAGGAAAAGATCCTATGCATGAAATAGACATGTGCTGGCATGAAGGAGAACTGCATGCAAGAAATGACATCAAGTTTATGAATAATATACTCCATAAAGAAAATAGTGAAACCTTAGAAAGAGGAAAAGGAATATTCTTTCCCCCAAACATAGAGGCAAGAATAAATATACTCTTACATTGCTCACTAAGTATGATCGCACCTGAAATTAAACCACCATAAATGACAAGGAGCCCCCAATAGGTAGGCTAACTATGTCACATAGTGAGGAGCAATAGGAACTTAAATGTTTTTGATTAAGTAAAAATAGGTTTTAAGGGACCTGAAACCCGATTACATTCAAAAGATAGCCAATAAGGAAACAAAACAAGACGCCTGCAAAGGACCAGCAAAAAAACCAGCAGCAAAGAAAGGGACAGCAAGAGGCCATCAAGAAATTGGCCCCAAGCCCAGCATTACAAGTAAATTAAAAACTCTTAATAGATTCCTCAGCATTTTGAACCAAGAGCATCATCGCCTTGGCCGCTTCCCTCAGGTCATTGTTTTCCTGTCCCAGCTGGCTCTCTTTCATTTTGGTGTCCTTCCCAGTAGTGGTCTTCCTAGTTATGCGTCTGGGATTTTGGTGGGTGGGGCTGGAGGTTGGAGCATCTTCTATAATTACCAGGTTCTTATCCTAATTTTTCCTTTCCAAATGATCCACCAGAGCGTTCATATTCTGGGAAGAAACTTTAAGGACCTAGAGGTTGTGGTTCATGAGGCTTTTCAGAGCCTTCTCATTACGGGTGATCCATGTGTTGATGTTGTCTTTGTCCTCCTCCGCCTGCTCTTTCAAAGTTCTGATAACATCCTCCAAGTGTTTCAGGTCCCCTTTGATCAGATCTTTCTCCAGCCAATCCTCCATCTCCATTTCCTCCTCAACTTCACTATTTTCCATATCCTCATTCTGTTTCCCAAAGTTAGAATCCTTAATAAACTTATTAATTTGATCATCCAACTCCCTTTGCTTACCTTGCATACTGGTGATGTTTTCGACAACCCATTTCTGGAAATTGAAGGATTCCAGACAGGCGGTGTTCAAGATGGTGTTCGCAGAGTCCTTGCCTTGTTCCATCTCCTCAGAGTTAGGGTTGTCATACTCCTTAGGATTTAAAGCAGCATTCTCACTTTTCAAGCCATTAGGGTTAGAGTGAGGGTTTTCAGAGTTACCCTTTCCTCCCCTTCACCATTGTTCTCATCCTTATTTTGCTCCATTTCTGTATCAATGTCCTTATCCTTTTCCTCTTCCTCATCACACTGCATCTCCTTTTCCTCATGCTTTGTTTCAGCTTTCCTTTTTTTGTGGGTAGGGGTATTGGGCTGATCCCCATCTGAGTTAGAGTCTTTACAGCTCTCAGAGATATGAGCATTAGTGATCAAGGGGTCATCTTTGGTTTCCCTGGCCTTGTCCTTTAGATATTCATATATTAGCAGTATAAGCCCCTGGTGGGCTAAAGGGTAAGAGTTAGGCTTTTTAGCATGGTTTGCAAGACTTTCATTTAGAGAGGATGCTAAATAGACTTGAATGTTATTTTAAATTATCATGATGAATATACAATTCATTGTCAGATGTTATTTTTAACATGCCTGAATCAATGTAATGTTGTATTTTTGTTTTCAAAGCTTGACACTATTAGTAGAATGACCATAGGTTTGATGATATTTACAAAAATAATAATTTTGAGAATGTTGTTTATGTTTTCTAAGAACAAGAATGGAATTGATTTGATTTTTGTTAGGCTCTAGATTTTTGGGAGAGAGAGCATTATGATAAGAAATAATATCATCCTCTTGTTCTAAGGTATCTTTATTTTCAAGATATTAGGAAAAGGAATATCATATGTAATTAATGCTTTATATTTAGAGGGAAGATAATGAAAAAAAGGTATGGTATCACTAGGATAAGTAGCCATAATATCATCCTCTTGCACCAAATAATCCTTATGAGGGAGGTACTTTTGAGGAGAAGAAGGAACACAATTCTCCAAAGGTTCATCTTTAGGAGGGAGATCTTTGAAATAAGTTTCCATATTCCCTTTTTGCACCAATGTGCCCTCATTAATGAGATTAATTTTGGGAGAGGGTAAATCATAGCTATGAATGAAAGGGAGAACTAAATTATCATCATATGCATGAAAGGGAACATTATGAACATGTTTAATGTAATTTGAAATTGAATTAGCAAAATAAGATAAGAACTCCATATGCACTTATGATCAAACAAGAAACTTATATGTCATTTAACCATAATAATGTTCACCCCATACATGCATAAAAATTCTAATAAAGGAGGGAAAATGGAATTTAAATTGCAAATTTAAAATTTGAATTTTGAATTATGGGAGCAAAGCTTACAAAAATTGAATAATGCAAAATTTAATAAAATAATGATTAAACAATTTGAACTTTGTTGGAGGGACAAAATGACACAATTTCCAAAAATAATATTATAATAAATCAATAGAAATTGGAAATTTAAATTTAGGGCCAAGGGGATACTAAATTTTAAAATGAACAAAAACATAATTTTTTTAAAAATAAGGGCAGATTATAGTTAACCTCTTAATTTTATAAATTTTCTTGAAATATGAAAATTTGAATTGTGGAGGTATTTTCGAGTTTAGAGGGATAAAAAATCAACAAAATCAACCAATCTTCTGGACTTAGGTTATTAAATACTGGCATAACAGTCTCCCAAAATTTTGGGAAAAATGTCAAGGACCATGGCGAAAGTGTACACGGTTCGACCAACTTTTTTCAAAATATTTCAGGGATGATGGGTATTATGATATTATTGTAGAATTCAAAAAATAGATGATTTGGAGATGTCTAGATCGGTCAAATTTGTAGTCAAACGTGGAAAATAAAAAAATCTAAAAAATTAGGGCTTTATGATTTAACCACTGAATTTTAAGAATAAAGAGGCAGATTTGAATTGCAATTTTGAGATGAAAATCAGATTTGAAACAAATAATTAAATAGTTGCACTTCACAAACTTAATTTGCTCAAAATGAAAAATTAGGGCTTTTATGTAACTTGTGTGTGTGAAAAAGGGTCTGTAGCTACAAGCACACCACTTCAATTAAGTCATTACATGTATGGTTAGTAAATAAATAATCAATAAATAATAAACCATAAGAAAGTGACTAATTGCCTTCTAAAAGATGCGAGTATAAGATTGCTCTCAGATTTTTTATAAGCAATACCAGTGACTAGACTACACCAAGACGAAGGATTTAATCTATATGATATTAACTATATGGATGCAAAATGGATGAATAATGCAAGCAACAGTAAATTCAAGCAATAATGAATAAATTAAATATGGATGCAAATAATCGAAAAAAGCACAATGATCTTCAATGACTCCAGAGCGAAATTAGCGTGATAATAATCTCCAAGCGTGTTCTCAAAAATCTTTGGGGTGAATTGGAATGAGAGCTAAAGGCTGAATTTATAGAGAATTCTCAAGAGAGATGATGAAAAGGCTCAATTTAGGATTAATTGAAATAATTGAGAAATCAGATGTAGTTAACCGTGAGATAGATTCCAATTATAGTTTAATTGAAATGCATTTAAATTAGAAGTCCAAGTTGCATTAGAAATAATATTAAATTATTTCCATGCATTTGTGATAAAAATAGACAATTCTTTTATTTATTCAAGAAAAGAGTCTTTTCAATGCAACTGAACTTCTTTTTCTGAAAAGCTTTGAATTCTAATTTTAGAGAATAATTCAATAATTCAATTTAATTGCTTTTCTGATTTCAAGTTCTAAATTTAGAAAAAGAAATAATATCTCAAGTTTGATTTCTCTCTCAATTCAATTCTTTTATTTTATTTTCAACTCAACTCTTGCTTTGTGATTAATTCTTTTTGCATGATTAAATGGCAAATTTACTAATTAATTAAATATGCAAGGATATTTAATAAATTAAATAGGATAATTGATCAAAATGATATTCTTGGAAATGATTCAATTAATTAAATAAATATTTAATTAATATTGAGTAATTGATTTGCCATGTGATATTTGATGATTAAAGAATTAATAATGTGCCCAAGGTTGATTTAATTGCCTTTGGTTAGGACCTTGGTGATGTTGTCAAGATTAGGGGCCCATGGTTTAGATGACCATTTTTAGGGTATTACATTTGCCCCTCTTTGAATTAATGTGCGAGCAGCGCGTTGGTTCAAAGAATATGTGATGTCTAGCAGATGCCAGTTCTGAACTTGATTGATCACGAACCAGATGAAGAGAAAGTGTTTAGCTTGATTCGAAGCGATGAAGCTGAATGAAGTCTGATTAAAGTGATACCGATCCCGAACTTGATTGAACTGAGGAACGATAGAAAACAAAAGATACCGAACTTGAACTTGATTGATCAAAAAGTGGATCTTATTGATCTAGAACTTGACTGATCTAGACATAGTGAGTGAAGATAAAAATTGATCTTGAACTTGATTGATCAAGATACGATGAGAGAAATATAAACTGTCCAGCTTGATTGGAAGTGATGAAACTGAACACTTGCCTAGATTTAGCGTGTGATCAAAGATACTCTTTAAAATTTTGATTAAGTTTAAACTAATAATCAGCTTGATGAAAAGTGATGAAACTGATTAACGTTAAGAGACTAATTCAGATGAAGACAAATATTAGCTTGATTTGAAGTGATGAAACTGATATGCCCCTAGCGATTGATTCGATTCAGATGATCGAGAGATCTCAACTTGATGTGAAGCGATGAAGTTGAGATGCCCCTTAGCAATAAGAATTGATTTTCTTTAGTTGAAAATATTTTGCTTGACTTTTGATAAAATTTAATAAAAAAAAAAATTCTTGACATGTGAGATGTGGGGTCATAAGGTCATGAGTATGCCCCCTGGAGAACGAAATCGAAAGATAACAAGGGTACATTATAGGAAATTGTTGGTGATGATAAGTTATTTAGGCACAAATTGATCATGAGGAATTTTTGAAAATTTGGTGTTAATTGATTTTGAATTGAGCGCAAAGTTGTTGTGTAGAATAAAATTGAGATTCAGTGTTGATTCATGAGAAATTGAGTGCAATTTGAAGAAAGAATGAGCTTTTGATGAAAAAGCGCTAAGTGGTCCAAATTTTGAAATTGACTAGTAAAATGATCTCAAATTTTGATTTTGATCCTGAAAATGGAATCAGAATGGGCAAATTAGCCAAGGGTACAATTTTCATGTCCATCAGAGCAAGTTGAAAAATTAGGTTTTTGGCTATATATGGGACGAAAGTGCCATTTTCAAATCATTTTAACCCTCCAAGTTTGAAAATTCAAAAAGCCTTCTGTGAAGAAAATGGTGATCCCTACTCATGGGCATCGATTTGAGCACCAGAGACGACATAATCGACCCTGAAACTATGAGCCAATGGTAAGTGGTCAATCTTAAGCTTTTTTATGTTCTCAATTTTGAATTTTTTTGTTCATTTTTCAAGTTTTTGGCATGTTTGAAGTCAGGTTTCACATTTTGTCGTGTGAGACAAGATCTTGTCTCGTACGACAAACTATTGAATTATCTTTTGTCATTTGAGACCATTAGATTTGTCATTCGGACCCTACCTGTGTATCGTACGACATGATTGTAAAAAGACCATTTTGTCATATGGGTATGTTTTGTCGTACGAAGGTCAATCCTGACTCGTACGAGATGCTGCCCTTCTATGTTTTGTCATTTGGGAAACAGTGGGCATTTTTGAAGATCTAAACTTGAAATTTGGATTTTCCACTTGACTTAGTTAGATTTGTGTGATGTTTTATTTCTATTGTAGGCTCATTTGGAATGTTTTCTGATGCTTCATTATTGGGTTTTTGCAGGCCTGATTAACTCTTGTGCTTTTCAAATGCGTTTATCCTCCCACCATGGCATTAGTATGACATTTATCAGAGGTTGATCAGGCTCATATTGATTTGTGCAGTTTGACTCATCTTCTTGGTTTACCAGATATTCGTGTGAATCACGGTATGCTCACAATATTGGTTGAGCATTTCCATTCAGAGCATAACACATTTCATTTACTAGTGGGGGAGATGACCATCACTCCCGAGGATGTATATAGGATCCTTCGTATCCCTTTTGCTGGGGATAAGGTGGATTATGATGCAATATTGTTACCTGGACTATAGGTGGTTAGACATGTACTCAGGGATCCAGACATTTTGACCTGTTCCATTAGTTGGGACGTGATGATGAGCAAATACAATGAGTAGTTTCCGCCGGTGTGTGTTCTAGCAAGATTTATCGGTTGTTTTTTGATGCCAGATAGAGGATAGTAGGGTTTCTAGTGTGGATGGGGCATGATGCTGGAGAGATTGATGGAGACCCCTCAGAGGCTTGGCTGGGGTTCTTGTATATTGGCCCACATGTATCGTGAGATGCATGAGATTGTATATAGGGATGGCAGGAGCATGGCTGCAGGTGTATTTATTTTACAAGTTTGGGCTTGGGAGCACCTCCCAGTTTGTCAGCCTATAGTAGATGATAGTAGAGAGCTTGGGAAGCCAATTATATATAGGTATGTCGGTTATGTCACATAGCCCCATCTGGGCAAGACTGATTTTTGGCGGCGGCAGTTTGATGACTTAATAATCGTAGTATGGAGACCATACAGGGGCTTAGAGCCATGGGATGACTGGTGATTGGTACGTAGGGACCTTTTTTTTACTTGCCCTCTTATTGGCAGATCATAGACGATAGTGGAGTGGTTTGTAGTATCACGGGTGATGAGGTAGTATGGTCGGCCTCAGGGGGTATCACAGGAGTATACAACATATGCCCAATATGCTCATGAGGAGAGGCAGGGATGGTCACCGAGGTTATCCTATGCCTTGGCCATGCAGGAGCTGACTGGTCTACAATGACTAAGATGGGACTACTTGGATGATATTGCGAATGCGGGGGTATTGCCCCAGTATAGAGATTTTTGTTAGCAACATCCATTCTCTCGATTCACAGATCCAGTCGAGCAGGCGTCTCGCATTGAGGAGATTAAGGATGATGCCCCTGCACCAGGATAGGGACAGGGCTAGGGACAAAGACAAGGACGAGGATAGAGAGTCAAGGCTCAGAGGCAGGCAGGTGGTGATCCTGGTGCTAGCAGCAGCAGGGTTCCAGCTAGGGTTGGATAGCAGAGGGGTGAGGGCGGATCCCTAGGGCATGTAGGAGTGAGATTGGGTGGAGCTGAGGAGGAGCGAGAAACTCTGAGACAAGGCTAGTAGCGACGTGAGGAGAAGGGTGGAGTTGGAAGTGGAGATGGGGGTGGAGAGCCTGCGAGGGAGTAGGGGACTGATGCGGGATGGTCGATGAGAGCACATCTTGCAGAGTTGCGGTCACAATTGATAGCAGATCAGACTCAACTGGCAGAGCGAGACCGACAGATTGCAGATCTTAGGGTTGAGCACAATTGCCAGATCTCAGAGATGAGAGCAGAGATAGAGGCCTTGCGATAGGAGGTCCTTCTCTAGACTAGTAGGGCAACCTACTATGTTGTAACATATAGCATCGCAGTTCCAATTGCACAGTAGGTCATTCCCTACTCGCAGTATATGGCATGGTCAGAGGGAGCTTGGGCACCTCGCCAGGATCCCGATCATTAGGCTCCTCCTCCTCCACCAGGTGGTGAGGGAGAGGTCGAGAGCTAGATATTCTTTTTGTAGACACACCCATTTTTTTGTAGCCTATACGATTCTTTCTCTGATGGGAGTTTGTATATGTCATTCGACATCATTTTATACTCTTAGACTTTATATGTTATATATATACAAGATCCGATTTGACTTCATTTTACTTGTGTTGATTCATTTATGAAATGTCGTTTATATGCTTTATTCTATATGTATGCATTTCTTTTTGGTATGTAATGCAAATAGATGAATGTGTAATGAGTAATATGAAATGAAATTTTTTATTTTCTATGCAATAAGATGAATGCAGATGAGTGAATAATGAAATGTATGAATTTATATAAAATGTTTATGTATGTAGCTAAACATCTCAAAACACAAGTACTTGATCGAAGAAATGATGATAAATAGACCACTTAGCGTAAGAAATGATGATGCTTTCAGCTCTCATAGAATTAAGAGATCATTATTATCACACTGAAATCACTCTAGATTCACAAAAATGCAAAATGCAACCTAAACCTAGTCACTAGATTTAAAATGCTTAAGATTCATCATCGAGCATAACGAACACAACAGGCAAGTTAGAGTTCCTTTATTTTTCAATGTGCAATATTTATTATCTTGTCCGCAATGACCCTTTTTTCGTTCATATCCTTGGACAAATTTCATAGGGACCCGAATTGCATCATAAAGAAATTCCCTCAAAACAAACAAAAAAATGATCTGGACCTCCCTGTAGCATACAAATAAGCAAAGTCGAGGTATGTGAGGTGATTTCACCTTGATGTGAAGTCACTTATCACAGACACCCAACTAATTTAGATGTTTCCAGATCATTGGGATCATTCCTACAAGCAGAAAACAAAGAAAATATTATGCCCCTAATCCTTGCTCCTCTTAGTCACAATAGACTTCCTCGAGTTACTCAAAGGGATAATAATCGAAAACCAATATAAAAGACAACATACAAAGAAAATTTTCATTCATAGCTCAAACTATTTAGTGATTGTTTTCCATAATGTTGTTTTGCTTGTTTACTCAGTGATAAAAATCTTTGGTAGTTAGGAGACAGGTGATTGACTCGGAGTGGACAACTAGGTTTCACTGACAGAAAGATGACTTGGTTGACACTACTTAGGCTATGTAATATGCTCAGTCGATGAACCTAAGACTAGGACATTGATCAGTTTCAAGTCATGAAGGTTCCAATGAACCAGGATGTCACAAAATTGACTGAAATATATGTACAAGCAAAAGCGTAGATGCAACACTTTAGTATAGGAGATAAGACTAACCTAAACAAAATCCAGCAGCCATACTGATCGATGTCATTGTTTTGATTTGATAATTGATAGGAATGTTTGGTTTCAAAGAGTAAGTACCCTGTATAAGACCGATTTGTCTAGTTTCGAGTGTACCCTTCCTTGTATAAGACATGTTGATGTTTGATAGAGTTTGATAGATTGATTAACAAGACATGCGATAAGTTTGATTACAGACTTTGAGAGTTTGTCTGTGGTTTATTTGGTTTGAAGGATAGTCTATGCTTTCTTGCTTAAGTTTTTCAGTTTTGTTTTTTTATTTATTTTGTGAGTTTTTTATTTTTAGGATTTTGTCCAAGGCATTTTATGACTTTTTTTAGGATTTTCTTAGCTATGCCCCCAGTACATAGACCTATATGATAGGATGATCTACAAAATGCATGTGGAGACAATGAATTTTCAATATGACCTATGTTAATGCAATATGCATGATGAAGATGCATTTCCTATTCGAACAAGGATGACCGTGTTTGTTTAGCACTTTGTAATACACCAATTCAATTGGAGGTACAAGACATTTCATAGACAAGCGGTCAATCAATCCTTAAAGTCCTTTGGAACATCCAAATCAACACACTTAGTGACTAGGATTTACAAATGGAGATATAGAAAACTTCCCCATTGGTTCTTGAAACTTTGATCTTCTTTTGCCCATGTGAGTGCAAATGAGTTAATTCCCGCTCTCGTGTTCACTAAAGATCCTTAGCATCCTATATGACTAGCTAAATGAATTATTCTAACTTCAAAAGCATCCCGAATAGAGCCTCGCTGCCAGCAAGCCTTGAGAGCTCCGACGAGGTTATAGACTGTAATTTCTTGAATATTTCTCCATTGCCATTAGGCGTTCATAGCCCTGATGGAGTTACTCGCATGGTCCCATAGTCAATCTTTTTGTCACACTTTGTATGCATGATATTTCAGTTATATATCATTGCTCTTTTGCCTTAAGGATATTTGGCATAGCATTTTTTATTTTATTTTTTACTTTTTGCCTTGACTTATAAGTAATGAAACCTACTTGTGTGTGAAAATTACAACGATGCTGAAGTAGAATTTTAGATTTTTCACCAATCATATGATCAACTAGGTGTCTAGAATGAATTAGAGATTTTTTAATGTGTTTGAGATATAGCAATTGATAGATTTTGGGTTAACAAGTCTCAAGTAGTGAAATCACTACCCAACCATAAGTAAAGCGTTGTCACAGGGTAATGTTGAAAATGAATGACCTTAGGACATCCAAGACTTCATGTCCGAATATCTAAGAAAGGAGATGACCCTTGTTTGTCTTGAATGTAAACAAATGATAAACGTGGACAGTTGCCTTGTTTTATCAATGGTGCTATATGTAAATGCATAAATTGTATGAATGAGATGCATTTGAAAAAGAAACTATATGTGATGCAGTGCTTTGAATAAAATGATATGCAATGCAAAAAGCAAAACCTGAACTAACCCAAACCTTAGATATGATATCGTTGAAGGTGCATGTTGTTCATAGGGTCAGGGAGTTTTGTGTAAGTAGTTCATTGGTCTAGCATAAAGAGGTCTTTCCAAGAAGGACTTAGTGAAGTGTACATTTCCAACATCTCCAATGTTGATTTCCTTAGTTTTTTGGATTTTGTGATGAAACTAGGGTAAAGTCTTATGCAAAGGATTGGATAAGGGGTATGTAAGGATGAAAAGGAGGTGTTGGATAATGGATTAGATTTGGAATTTTGGTGCATGAGTGAATGGAAACGTTTACGGTATCACCATTGGCACACATCTTGAGGGATGGTAGATTGATGGAGGAAAAGTGGATCTCAGATTTTGAGATTTGGATGGAGGAACAATCAGGGACTTTGGGACATAAGGTTCCAAAATAGATGAAAGAGGTGATGGAGAAATGGATTTGGAAGATTTGAATGGAGGAACAACAATCTTGGTTGTGGATTTGGATTTTCCTTTAGACAGTTGTGCTTCAAGGAGATGCTTAGGGATCCACATGGTTTTTGATTTCTCATGATTTTGCAGTTTCTTGGAATGCATTGCTTCTACAAGTGCCTTAGGAACCCATATAGATTTTGATTTTGCTTCCTTTTGGTCAATGAACCTTTGTGTCTTTCTAGATGGATGGAAGGTACACGAAGATGTACGCCTTTGTTGATCCTGCACAAGGGATGGAGGAATATAGGGTCCTAAAATGGATGGAAGAGATGAAGGGGAAGGCGTGTACCTGGATTTTGGTTTAGTAGGGATACCACCATTTTGAGGAATGTCACTGAGACCATAATTCTTAATAGTTTCTTTAACATGGAGAGGTTCTTGCTTGTGAAGGTCTACCCCTTTGCGTTTATAAATATTTTGACTTGTAGGATCATGAGAGGGATTTGTAGGCATGACAGATCCTTGAGGTGAATGTGGAGGATTATGACAAGGAGATGAAGGTATACTTTGATCTTGACATGGAAGAGGACCATTGGATATAATAGGAAGGGTGTTTGACTCTCCATTTTGAATAGGATCATTTGAAAATGTGGAAGAGGCATTATGATCTTTCTTAGGAAGGATGCTTTGCTCTTGAGATGGAAGGAGAACATCTTGGAAGAAATGGAAAGGTATAATGGGATCCTCATGGGATTATAGTGGGGTAAGATCCTTTTCAACCATTGGATGGGATTGAGGAGCTTTGATGTCTTGATCTTGATTTATGATAGGACTTGTTTCTTCATTCTTCAAATTATCCTCCTGGCATGGAACCACTTCCAAGGAAGGAATAGGATTTTGCATGGGCATAGGGGATTCTTGGAAGGTCTCCATATTTTGGCATGATGGCCTAGGATCTGGTATTTTTAAATCATATAAGGAACTTATATCAAGATTGAGATTGGCTTGGATTTCCATGGGAGATAAACCCTGAAGGTCAACATGAAAAGTTTCATCATTAGGTTCATTGTTTGAAGGAGATGGTATGGATTGTTGCTGAGAAGCTTCAGGACATGAAGGTATCATGGAAGAGATGGAGGCCACATATAGAGCCTTTCTAGACACAGGTTCATCATTTTGATCATGCTTGATAATGACATCTGGTTTCTCTTTAGGTGAGTCATTAGGATCTTCAATTTCGATAACACCAACATCAATTAGGTCTTGAATTTTATGTTTTAATTCTAGGCAATGTGAAGTCTTATGTTTGTTATGTCTATGGTATGCATAGTAATTACTCCAAACTTCACATCCCCATGTGGTCTTTTTAGGCAATATGATAAGATTATTCTTAAGAAGCTCTTCCAAAGCTAACTCAATAGATTGCCCCAAAGGTGTAAACTGTCTATCCTGGGAATAGATGTCTTTTTGTCTTGGTGAAGGTGTCTTGTGATTTTGTATGAGATTTAGCTTTTGATTTTCAATTACTTCCTGCTCCATCTTACGTAATTGTTTTAGTATTTCTTTAAGTCTAGTGCTCTTGATATCATGAAATTTTATCTCAAGAGGGGTCATTGAATCTTTTTGTTGAGCTTGAATATCATATATTTCTCTCTTGAGAACTTGAATTTGTTGAGCCAAGGTAGTCATGGGTTTCTTACTTTAGTCAGAATTTTTAGAAGAGCTTCTGGTTTGAGTAGACATTTTTATGGATTAGTGTGACCTAAAGTTGTTTGTGATGCAGAGGTCAAGATCAATTTCAGAGCTAGTTGTTTGGTTAACGTATTGTTTGAGAGAAACAAATGAGATTTTAGTCTGGTTTTAGGAAAGATCTATCTTGTATAAGACATCTATCTAAGTTGATTTTAAGAGTAGTGTAAGATTCAGTCTAGTTTTAGGAAAGATCTATCATGTATAAGATATTATCTAATTGACTTAGGTTTGATAGGTAGTTGATTGAACTAGCTGAAAAGATGATTGACCAAATCATGCAACACAAATGGTAGAGGTACACTATCTTGATCTGTTTATGCTTAGGATGATGATAACCAGTATTATGTTCGCTGTAGACTATTTTTAGGCAAGTTTGACTATTTTGTTCTGACAAAACCAAAGACTCGTATGACAAGATTTTTTGAACCGGACGACAATTTAGCAGCTACAGGATGACAATAGTTATGTTTCGTACGAGTTGTTGCCTCGTACCATATGACAAATGGGTATGTGTAGGATGAAAAAAGACTTAGGGCAGTTCCATTTCATACGACACATGATACAGTGCAGGACGACAAATGAAAAAACTTGTACGACACAGGATGTGATGTAAGACAATAAATAATCAATTTCGTACAAATGTTCACAGGGTAGAGACTAAAATTCTGAGTTTTTTCGATTGCTGAGTATGACAACTGAGTATGACCAATTTTGAGATGGACTGATTTTTGACCAAGATATACTAGTTTTGAATAGAATTTTGACTTAGGATGGACAAGTTCTAACACGGACAGAGTTTCAACTTAGGATGGACTAGTTCTGACACAGACAAAGTTTTGACTTAGGATGGACTAGTTTTGACACAGACAGAGTTTTGACTTAGGATGGACTAGTTCTGACACAGACAAAGTTTCTAATCACTAAGTTATTTCTTGTCTTCTCCAATTTTGGTATTTCATTTTTTTTGTTTCAGGGATGAAAACATAGCAGACACGTAGTATAAATATTAACTCCAATCACAACATGCAAACCCTAAGGAATTTGGTGAGAGAAGAAAACCTTTGCTTGTAGACTCAGGTACACACCCAATAGCTAATTAGAATATGGCCGTTTAGTCTCACGCATTGGATTCTCAACATCGTATTATCCGACTCCAAATGCTAATGGGGGCACGAAATGACAAGTATCTTGGGAGAGTTACTATCTCTCTTGCACAAAGATTATCCCTCCTTTCGGAGACAAACCAGGTAGCTTCTAATTTTAATTGGAACTAGTAAGGGATTCGTTTGGCACGTCAAGGTATAAAATCAATTAAGAGGTCTCCCAGCCTTGAAAACCAAGGTTTAATATACCCGAAGGTACAGAGGAGAGCTATTCCTGAGCACTACCGTTGACTTGATTTTCATCAAATCATGTTTATTTTATAGTGGGTTGGAGTAATTGGCGTTCAGCCGTTCCCACTTATGTTGTTCCCCTCACACTGGCCGTAACAACTTTAAGAGTTTTTCAACCCCTTAGGAGGGCATGCCTGCTAAAGATGTACAAATCTCAAACAAAGAAAAGGCCTCAAGGGTCTGGATTTCTAATTGTCTAGAAAAAGACAAGAGCATACTCTCCTACCTCTCAGAATTTTCTAAAAACATGAAAGACAGATTTGTTCTTTCACCAGATAGAAATTTAGGTGCCTAAAAAAAATGAATAGAAAGAATACACAATGTTTAGTCGATTTTCCTTAGGCAACCTGCAAAGACAACGAATCAATAGTCATATTGTCTTTGTGTGACAAGCATATTCTTTGGCAATCATTTTGCAAAAACTGATTAGGTTGTGAAAAATTCTAAGATAGACAAATAAACAACCGGGGTCAGTCTTTAGAATAATCAATTTGAACAGAAAACCAAAATCATGAAATTTGCTTCATTTGTCTTTTTAACCAAAAAAGACAGAATCGTACGACAATATGTAAACTCATACGATATAGGATTCCAGCTCATATGAGACAGGATTCTAGTTCGTATGACACCTGCACTTTGTTGTTTCAGCCTATGGGAAATGTCGTACGAGATGAACGGACGAAAATTCAAAAAATCTGAAATCTGAAAAATAACAAAAAAAAAAAACCAGTTAGTCTTGGATGCCGAAAAATGTAGTCTTCTGCCCCACGGTGGGCGCCAGAGATGTGTGTGTGAAAAAGGGTCTGTAGTTGCAAGCACAACACTTCAATTAAGTCATTACATGTATGGTTAGTAAATAAATAATCAATAAATAATAAACCATAACAAAGCGACTAATTGCCTTCTAAAAGATGCGAGTATAAGATTGCTCTCAGATTTTTTATAAGCAATACCAGTGACTAGACTACACCAAGACGAAGGATTTAATCTATATGATATTAACTATATGGATGCAAAATGGATGAATAATGCAAGCAACAGTAAATTCAAGCAATAATGAATAAATTAAATATGGATGCAAATAATCTAAAAAAGCACAATGATCTTCAATGACTCCAGAGCGAAATTAGCGTGATAATAATCTCCAAGTGTGTTCTCAAAAATCTCTGGGGTGAATTGGAATGAGAGCTAAAGGCTGAATTTATAGAGAATTCTCAAGAGAGATGATGAAAAGGCTCAATTTAGGATTAATTGAAATAATTGAGAAATCAGATGTAGTTAACCGTGAGATAGATTCCAATTATAGTTTAATTGAAATGCATTTAAATTAGAAGTCCAAGTTGCATTAGAAATAATATTAAATTATTTCCATGCATTTGTGATAAAAATAGATAATTCTTTTATTTATTCAAGAAAAGAGTCTTTTCAATGCAACTGAACTTCTTTTTCTGAAAAGCTTTGAATTCTAATTTTAGAGAATAATTCAATAATTCAATTTAATTGCTTTTCTGATTTCAAGTTCTAAATTTAGAAAAAGAAATAATATCTCAAGTTTGATTTCTCTCTCAATTCAATTCTTTTATTTTATTTTCAACTCAACTCTTGCTTTGTGATTAATTCTTTTTGCATGATTAAATGGCAAATTTACTAATTAATTAAATATGCAAGGATATTTAATAAATTAAATAGGATAATTGATCAAAATGATATTCTTGGAAATGATTCAATTAATTAAATAAATATTTAATTAATATTGAGTAATTGATTTGCCATGTGATATTTGATGATTAAAGAATTAATAATGTGCCCAAGGTTGATTTAATTGCCTTTGGTTAGGACCTTGGTGATGTTGTCGAGATTAGGGGCCCATGGTTTAGATGACCATTTTTAGGGTATTACATAACTAACCTCTAAAATTTGCAAATAGATCAAACTTGGAAATGAAAATTTGAAATCCAAATTGCAATTAATCAGATCTAATAAGGAGAAATCGGAATTAATGTGTAAGACGTCGGGTTCACCCAAATGTAAAGTGGAAAATTGAACCCTAGTGACTCCCCACCTAGGAGAGAGAAAGGAAGTCACTAGGATGATTTTCACTTGGGAGATACTTTACATTCAAAAGAGTGGTTGAATCCACTAGATCCAAATCCAAGACAGACAAGGATGTGAATTCCAAGTGGATTGAAAGAGTTGAAGTATATTTTACCCTCTTTTGTAAATAAGAAAGTTGACTTGTTGACGATGTGGAAAAGAGAGAAAATGAGTGAAATGAGGAGCTACCAATTCGAGATTGTGTTGTAACTTTGGATCTGAGTTAATTAGACTGATACGGATCTTCCCTTTAAATTTGGAGAAAATTCGGTGGGGCCATGGCGAAAGTGTACATGGTCCTCTGAAAAATCCGCGAAACGAAAAGGGGTTTTCCACCTCTTCAAGTGGAGTCCAAATATGAAAATATAATTGTGCACCTGCAACCTACACACATTAAAGAAGGGGAGAAGGGTTGTGGATAGGTTTTTTCCTTAGTCAAACCTCGGTTGAGGAATCAACCTTGATAGAAAGTAATTGCAAATGCTGAAATGTAAATAATGGAAATGTATACCTTGTAGATCTGTAATTTGTTGATAATGATTGATTTGCTTCTTGAATGTAATCATAAATGTTGTATGAAATGGCATGTAACATGACAAAACCCTAACACATACACATGATTGCAAATTAATGTTGTAATGTTGCTCCAATGGATGAATGAAGAAGACGCATGAAGAAGAGAACTTGATGGATGCTTGAAGACTTCAATGGTTGATGAAGACCTTTTGCTTGAATTTTGCTTATTATCCTTATCTTCCTTATGTCAAATGAGGAAATTGAATCTCCTTTTATAAATTCCTTAAGGATTAATTTTCAATCACCAAAGGCCGACAAAGAAGAATTGTAAACCCGGAAGTCGAATTGTGCATAGGAAATCGGGCAAACCCAACATAGGGCCACCCTAAGAGGTGGGGAAAAGGGTGCCATGCCCCTGTCCTACCCTATTTTGGGGCCCAGATAGGGTTTGGAGGCATGATTAAGTCCTGAGAAAGGAAGAATGCAAGGATAAAAGAGCGGAAAGGGGGATGTCGTTGCCAAGGTGAGGATTTCAAATGTGGTTAAAATTGCTAGGCTTGGAATTTTATGACACTACAATTTGGTATTCAGTTGTTGAGGCTAATTTTTCCCTGATTGAGAAACTCTAACAGGTTTTTGAAGATCAATTTGTTTAAAATTTCAATTATTCTTGGGTCACTTATAGTCTTGGTTTCTGTGATACTTTAGTCAAAGAAATGTGACTCTCTTGTGAGGACTCTGGATTAGACGATGCTTCTTATTCCACATTTATGTTTTGGGAAGATTCAGGTCTAATGTAGCTAAAGTTTGGATACAAAACAAGTTCCATTCCTGAAAATGATCTTGCTTGCATGTAGCCTTGGTTCGATGGGTCTAGGTCTAGAATTGATGGTAAATTGATTGTTGTTGTTAACGGACTATTTCCTTATCGTGGTCTCATTGTTGGAAAACCAATACCTACCCCTAATTATGTTACGTTAAACTGAGGTTGCGGATTCAGACCTATTTCTAGACTCAAAATTGGTTGCATGATGTTTCCTTACTGTGTTGATTATGATTGGGATCATTTCAAGGGTGTCTTTCCCATTATGTCTCATTGTCTCCTAGAGAGTTGGGAACGTGTTTCAACCATATGCACTATGATTTATGCTAATGTTTTTGCAACTTTTGGAATTTTGGAATGCAAATAGAGTGAGATGATCTATCCTTTTATTGTTTTAAGATTTTGAGGAAACGAATGATATCCTAAAATGATGAACATATGTTTTTTGTTGTTTTTCTCCTTGGATTCCAAGGTTTTTGACTTTGGGATCTAAATACAAAATACAATTTGATACTAGGAAAATGAGGGGATCTATAATGGTATTGAGAGGTATACTTAGTACTATACAAAAATAATCTAAGGGGATGATGCAAGATGGATATAAAAATGATATTAAAATGAAGGAAAGATAAATCTATCCTAAGGAAGGTTATTAAACTTAAGGATTTACAACAATTATGCAAGTGCAACTATTTGAACAACGACAATATGGGTGGTAATAGGAGGCGATATGAACCAAGTAGTTGTAATGAATGGAAATAGAAGGAGGAGGTTTGGGGTATTCTACAGAAGGGTGGCTTCTCGAAATTCATGGAGAGACTCCACGGTCACGACGGTATGGTCACCAATTTTTTCTGTAAAAATTGTAAAAAGGGCATGCTAAAAATGGGAGACCAAACTGTAGAAATCGATGAAGATTTAATTGCTCAAGCTATGGGCCTCACAAGAGAAGGGTGCAACTTCTATAGAGATAGGAAAGTCAGTAGGGAAGCTATTGAAAGATACCCGAACACCGAGAAAGAGAAGAAATGACTGGTAAAGTTGAGCAAAACCTACTACCCGCCCAGGGCTTTTGCCAAACCCTGGCGAGAAGTCCTCTTTGTTTTAATGCGATACATCACTCTAGATGGTAGGTTCACTAAAGTTTATGGTTATCACTTTGTTCTACTGAATCACTTTAGGAACAATGACAAGGTTAACTTCCCTTAGTTTCTACTTTGTTTGATGAGTGTGTCCCTCAAGGCCTAGAAAGAGAACCCACGGGGTGATACGGCCATGCACCAAGGCCTTATGGTACTAATCTATGACCATCTTAAGGCCAACCAAATGGCTCAGATGCAGCCCTCTGTAGATTTTGAGGATGAGGGGTCTGACCCTACCTTCTTAGAGGAAGAGGAGTCTAAAAGTGACCCTTCGACTAATACTGAGGACATCATGGATGTCTCGGATTATGAAAGTGGGAAGAAGAGGAAATACATCAAAACCAGACCCTCATCCTCTAAGGGAAAAAAGCCTAAAGGTAGACCCCTAATTAGCATTTCTTCAGAAGAGGAGACTTCGGACGACTCTGAGGAGGAGTACCCTCAAGGGTAGCTGAAGAAGAAGACTAAAGCTCACACCCAGGCTAGGAAAATGCACAAGAAGAAAGAGGAGACTGTTAAGGAACCAGAAGCCCACAAGCAGGTAAGGGCCTTGGAAGATGATCAGAATCTGGAAAAGGAGACCATGGAAGAGGTTCATAGGGTTGTTGACACAACCATCCAACACACCCCTAAAGAGGAAAAGGCAACCCCTAGAAAAGTTGACCCCCCCTCTAACCCTCCCCCCGAGGGTTTGCAAGGTTTCATGGAAACTATGGAGTGGCTCATCAATGGTTACAAGAAAGTTGTGGACGAAAATAAAAAACTCTGTAATAGAATCTTGATCCAGGAAACCATCAATACAGTGGAAGGGAAGACCATGGCCAACTTCATAGAGGACTCAAAAAGTACCATCGCCAAAGCTGATGACATAAGAGATGCTTTCAACCCTAGGTTCGAAAAAATTAAGAAGGATTTGCTGGAAAGAAAGAATCTTGCTGACACTAACGATGACACTCTCATGGAAACTATCAACACAATTGGTAAAATTGAGGAGTGCCTAAAGAACATTGCTGAACAAAGCCTTAGCATCTTGAAGATTTTGGCCAACAACACCAACAGTCTCATCAACAAACTGGATGATGAAAAGGAAATCCTGGACATTGACCTGAAAACAAAAGGAATGGGGGAAGCTCAAGGCCCCAAAACCCGCACTAGAGGCAAAAAGAAGGACAAAAAACCTAACAAGGATCTAGAAGACCTTAAAATTGTTGGGGCTTCTTACGACGAGCTAGTGACAAAGGTGGAGGACTTGTTGAAGAAAATTTTTGTGTAGTGCCTTCTCAGTTTCTTTGCTATTGTTAGTTTTGTTGTGCTTTCGATTCACTGGCTTTTTGCCAGTCTTTTTGTATGCAGTTCTTAAGCTCTGATCTTTTTGGTGTCTTATCTTAATATCTTATGTTAAAGGTTTCAGGTCTTGAAAACCTATTTTTTTAATTAATCAAAAACTATTTGACTTGTGAGAGATGAAAATAAAACTAAGGACTTATGCATGGGAGATGAAAATAAAACTAAAGATTTGTCTAGATCTACGCAAGCTAGATGAAGTGAGATGGATGAAATGGATTTAAGTTTTATGCAAAACCTTAAAATTACGAGGATGGTTACACAATCTATTTATGAAAAGATGAATGGGATCGGACTTAAGACCTAGGCTAATCTATAACTTATGCAAAACTATGACTTTATGACAATGGGTATGCAATTATGCAACTCTACAATGAAATCTACCTGTTGATTGAAACATGTTTTCTAATGTTTGAGATAGTTTTGAGAGGTTGCAATGTTTGAGTTTTCTTGGACAAGTTTTGGCCCTTGAAAATGTTTAATTTTTTTTTGAAGTGATCAACAAACACATAATACAAAATGGCTATTTGAATTTTGAACAAAATAAGATCACATTCAATTACAACCCTAGGTTGGCAAAGACAATATTTGTTGGGTTCCCACTATGGATAAATCCAAAACTCTTATTTAGAGTGGATAACTTAGAAGTTTGGTTACATTGGCTCCCCCTTGCACTACACTCACTTATCAAGTACACCAAACTTCAAATTCCCAAAGACTTGAAGATATAAGGGAATTTTCTATCTCAACTTTGAACTACAAGATTGTGGGACAACTTTAGAGGTTTGACCTACTAAACCAACAAATAGAAGGATTTTGGCTACTATAACAATTAGTTCATAGTGGGGGAACTTTAGCAAAACCTAGTGTCTACCTATGCGACGGTGACTCACTAAGAGCCTATCTTGAAGGAACCATCAATTTAGATGAATATCACAAAGTAGTTGTGGTTCCCACCTGACTTTTTAATTTATATAGTGGGTTGGAGAAGTACTACTTGGGTCGTTCCCCCACACCTAGCCTTAATGCCTTCTTGGGAGGCAGACCCTCTAATAGAAATAAATATGAGCGGCACTAACACTCTTCTCTTTCATGCAATGCCACAAAATATAGGGGAGAGGACAGTGTGTGTTAATATTAGGTCCACTCACATATGCAAAAGTGTGCCAAATAAATAAAACAAAGGCTCATTCTGATGAATAATGATGAACAACTAATATCCTAATTGGTACTGAGAGGGGGGGTGAATCAGTACAAACAAAAACTTGCTTCAATACTTTGACACTCTCTTAACGTAGATAACCGATTGTCTATATCACTGTACTTAAACCATAGCAATACTGGTTAAACAGAAATGCTTCAGTCATCTAAACCGATTAACCAAAAGTACTTTAACAGATCTTAGATCTTGATAGCTACTTTACCAATTTAGTCATGCATGAGTAGCATCAATAATACCAAAATCATTTAGCACTACATGCATATTCAACTTTAATAAAAACCTACTCAATCATCACATGAAAACTCACAACCCATAACACATAGATTTTTCATGTGGAAACCTAAATGGGAAAAACCATAGTGGGGATGAATACCCACAAGCTTGTTTTGAACTCTTTTGAAGTCCGCTTTGTTAGGAGCCTAGTCCGGTTAAAGACTTTACAATAAGGTTCTATTAGGAACCGATCCTGTTAGGGATCACCCGGTTAAGGGATGGCTATAAACCCTGTTAAAGGTTACCTTGCTAGAGGATTTAAAGAAATCTATGAACTTGAGTCACCTGGTTAGAGGATTTGCAACAAGCCTGTTAAAGCTACTCGGTCAAGGGATTTTCTTTCTATTGAAATGGTTAGAAGTCAATAGGTAAAGCTCTGATTTGATAACAACACTACTTGCTAAGGCAGATCCTTTTCGGCTCCTCTTCTTTGCAATCACACTCTGCAGGTTCCACACTCTAGTTTGGCAAGTATCTCAACATGCAGACACACACAACTTTTGCCAACTCCAACAATAACAAACATCATCAACCTTATAGACAACAATTAGGTTGGTAGCATAAACCCCAAGCCCTAAACATTTTAGGTTTATGATTACAAGTGGTCCAATCCTGATCGTTAGAACCATTACATAGAATGAAGCAATCTAAAACAGATCTCAAGTCATTCTGCATCATCCAATCTTCACTGCATCTGGAAATCAGTAACCCATAATGCGCACTTCATATACCGCTCAAAACATTGTGCATTCCTGAGGTAGGCATTCAATGCATTCAATCTCCACATGCAAGATCCTCAAGGAAATCCTTCACATGCACATAATTGATGTGGCATCTTGATCCTTATCCTTATCGTTCACAAAACACCATCGATCGCACCGCATAGGCCATACCAGAAACTCTAGAAGTGAACAGAGACTACTAAATGGTAGTCACACTTAGTGAACCCTCACACCGGTCCACTCCATCCTAGTTGACCATAACCGCTTCCAATATTCATACTGGTGCATACCGGTTCATTTGCTTGAGCATATATTGACATCAGTGATAACATACATTGTCACTGCTTCATCATATGCCAATAATCTCCCCCTTTTTCATTGATGGAAATAATTAGTGTATCATTGCTCAGTATCTGCACCATGCTTAATAACATATACCAGTTGACATATACCAGTTCAAAGATCACAACCACCACCATTTGGACTGGTCAGTGTGCATTCTGCTATATATCTTCATCATCAAATATCTTCTCCCCCTTTGACAAAAATGCCAAAGTGGAGGCACAAGCTTCCAAGCTCCACTAAGTTTCTCCCCCTATGGAGTAGCATCCTTGAAAACATCAATCCTGTAATATTTGTCACTATAGCACTTGACTGATGTGGAGCACACATTTTTAATTTACTTCATGAAGGGGCAGAACCCCTAATTCACCTCTCAAATAGGTAAATGTAGTCTTCGGTAAGGGCTTAGTGAATATGTCTGCTAATTGCTCCTTACTGGAAACATGTTCTAATACAACCTCTTTATTCTGAACCTTTTCTCTCAAGAAATGATACTTGAGCTTAATATGCTTTGTCCTAGCATGCAATACCGGATTTTTGGAAATATTGATTGTACTAGTATTATCACAGAAAATAATCACTGGTTTAGATATAGGTACTTTGAAGCCATTCAGTAAATGCTTCATCCAGATTGCCTAAGTGTAGTTCATAAATGTTGCCACATACTCTGCTTCAACTATAGATTAGTAAATGCAACTCTGATTCTTTCTCATGCAAGAGACTAGTCTTCCACCAAGGAAGAACGCTCCACCGATTGTGCTCTTTCGGTCGTCCACATTACCTGCCCAATCTGCATCGGTAAACACTTTGAGACCAAAGTCACCATTGTATGGATATCACAATCTATAATCAACTATCCCTTTCATGTATCTAAGAATCCTCTTTACCACTACCAAGTGGGATTCTCTTGGACTCTTCTGAAAATGGGCTACTATGCCCACTGCATGAGCAATATCTGGTCTGTTGTGCATCACATAGTGCATCTTACCGATCATCGACCAATACTCCTTCACATCCACCAATGATGTATCATCCTCCTTTTTCAGTTTGCAGTTGGTCACCATCGGTGTTCCAATCGGTTTGCTCTCCTCCATGCCAAAGGTCTTCAATACCTCTTTGATATACTTGGACTGGGTAATGAAGATACCCTCCTTCATCTGCTGAATCTGTAGACCAATGAAGAACTTTATCTCTCCAATCAGAGACATCTCAAAATCTTTCTTCATTTATTCTATGAATGCATGGCTCATTTCATCATCTCCTCCGAAGATTATGTCATCTACAAATACTTCATTGATCAGAATCTGATCACCTTCAGATTTTAGGTAGATGTTACTATCCTCACTTGTTCTCTGAAATCCTATCTTCACAAGATGAGAGTGTAACTATTCATACCATGCCCTTGGTGCTTGTTTCGATCCATACAAGGCCTTGTGTAATCTACACACCATGTTACTATCTTCTGACAAAGCAAACCCATCTGGTTGCTCAATATACACTTCTTCTTCTAGGATTCTATTCAAGAATACAGACTTCACATCCATCTGGTATACTTTGAATCCCTTGAATGCTGCAAATGCAAGTAGCATTATAACACCTTCCGGTATAGCCACTGGGGCAAAGGTTTCTCCATAGTCTTCTCCCTCTTCCTGAGCATATCCCTTGCATACAAATCTTGCCTTATTCCTTACCACTGTGCCTTCTTCATTCAACTTATTTCTGAAGACCCATTTGGTACCAATTACATTCTTATGTTCTGATCTGGGTACCAAGGACCATGTTGCATTCTTTTCTATCTAGTCCAGCTCCTCTTCCATTGCCTTTATCCAGTCTTCATCAGTAAGTGCCTCTCTAGTGGTCTTAGGCTCAAATTTTGAAATCATGAAAGTGTTTTCTTTCACCTTTCTCCTTGTGAGTATCCCTACATCTTTATTTCCTATGATCTACTTTGGATCATGATGTAGTTTCACATACCTAGGAATGATCCTAACTAGTTCTAGTTGCTTTTCCTCTTCTTCTTCCACTTCATCTTCTTCTTCACCTACTGCAGCTTCTACCGGTATAGGAACATTGAGGTCTTTATGGTGTTTGCAACTTATTTCCTTCTTAACCAGTTCCCAGAAGGCTACACTCAGTTCATCTTCTGCTTGCTTGTTGCAGGTTTCCTTAGGCTCCTCAGGGGATTCATCAACCCTGACATTGTTACTCTCAACAATTTTCTGAGTCTTGTTGTTGTAGCATTTGAGACCTTTTCTTTTAGTGGAATATCCTAGAAATATTCCTTCATCACATTTAGCATCAAACTTACTCAGATGCTCACCTCTCTTGATATAACACTTACTGCCAAACACTTTGAAATAACTCACATTAGGAGTTCTCCCATTCCTGTACTCATAGGGGGTTTTGTCTTTACCTTTCTTAATGAGTACCCAGTTCATGGTATAGACCGCAGTGCTCACCGCTTCTCTCCAAAAAGTGTGAGCAACCTTTCCTTGGATCATCATAGTTCTGACCGCTTCAACTACAATCCTGTTATTCCTTTCTGCTATGCCATTCTGCTGTGGTGTCCTTGGGGAAGACAACTACCTCTTACCCCCCTGATCGGTTCTTAGGCATTTTATTCTTCTCTGCTCTCCTTCTCTACCAATGCTCTAAAGGCTTTGAACTTTCCAAAATGCATCAGACTTGTCTTTCAAGAATGTGACCCACATCATTCTTGAGAAGTCATCAATAAGAATCATGAAATACTGATCTACCTGAATGCTTCTAGTTTTCATTGGATCACACAGATTGGTGTGCACTAGATCAAGTAAGTTCTCTACTGAAAAAGACTTACCTTTGAATGTTGAGGAAGACATATTCCCAAGTAGACATTCTTTGCATAAAGAATTCTCTGGTTTTTTCAACAAAGGTAATCCTCTTACTGCCTTGATCTTACTAGCCTTTACAATATTATCAAAATTCATATGACAAAGTCTCCTATGCCATATCCAACTATCATCAAACTTCACCATCAGGAACTGACTAATCTTGGCATTCAGCAGAAACAAGTTTCCTCTGGTCTTCTTACTGGTGGAAATAAGTTCACCACTCTTTCCAATTATTCTGCAGACTCCACCTTTGAACTTTAGAATGAGTCCTTTGTCATTTAGCTGAGCAACAATCAAAAGGTTGTGCTTAAGGCCTTCCACCCAGTAGACATCATCCGCACTATTTTTTTCCATTCAGTGAGATGGATCATTTTCCTTTCACCATGCAAGGTGCATCGTTGCCAAACTAGACAACACCTCCATCATATTCTTCCAGAGACAAAAACTTTCTCTGATCACTAGTCATGTGGTGAGAACACCCGCTATCAATGATCCACTCATTAGAGTTGTCAATGCGAGAGACAAGGGTTTTCTAATCAGACAACTCTTCCTTTACAGCTACAAACACTATGTCCTCATTCTCTTCATCCTCAGATTCTTCATTGGTAACACCTTCATCTACTGCAACAAGACAATTTCTCCTACCTCCTCCTTTATTCTTTCTAAACCTTTCCGATTTATCCTTATTGTCATTGTTAGAACAGTTAATAGCTCTATGTCTTATCTTATTGTAGGAAAAACATTTTAGAGGAAGCTTACCTCTATATTTTCCGTTGCCTTTTGGAAATCTCTTGGCAAGAAGAGCTTCAAACTCCATCGGAATCTCCTCATCATCCATGTCTCTGTTTGGCCTGGATTCATAATTGGCATTGACTTCTTTTCCTTTTCTGGTTGGTGCGGAGGAAACAGGCGCTCTAAAGGATGACTCTATCTTCTAAACACTACCATCATAGCTATTCAATTCATATGCAGTCAAGTTTGCAATGATAGAGTCTAGAGATACCTTTGTCTTTTCGATAGATCTTAACTCCTGAATAGCGGCAACCCTAATTGCATAGACCGGTAAGAATGATCTCAAAACTTTACTGACAACAATGGCATCATCGATTGTTCCACCAGTGCTCTTGATATCTCCAATCACAGTCTTGATCCTTATGCCATATTGCTGAATGGTCTCACCCTCAACCATCCTCATGTCTTCAAATTTTCCTTTGACGCTATCTTCCTTAGCCTACTTGACCTGCTCATCACCACCATAAATAGTTTCCAATTTGTCCCATACATCCCTAGGATTCTCCTTATCTTGTACATCAAAGAACTAAATATCAGACAGGCTGCTAATAAGGGCTTCCATGACTTGCCCATTTTCTTGAATCTCTCTTTTTTGATCATCGGTTAGAGTGCTAGTGGGGATTACATAGGCATTTTCAACATAGCTTGAGCACCCAAACTCTTGATATAAATCTTCATTCTGTCCTTCCATATTTTGAAGTTATCCCTATTGAAATTAGGACCTTCCCTCTTCATCATTAAAGCAGGATCTTTTTCCTCAAGCAGTTAAGCTTATATCACCGAAGACCTAGAGTTGCTCTGATACCAATTGATGAATAATGATGAACAACTAATATCCTAATCAGTACTGAGAGGGGGGGTGAATTAGTACAGACAAAAACTTGCTTCAATACTTTGACACTCTCTTAACGCATATAACCGATTGTCTATACCACTGTACTTAACCATAGCAATACCGGTTAAAAAGAAATGCTTCAGTCATCTAAATTGGTTAACCAAAAGTACTTAACAGATCTCAGATCTTGATAGCTACTTTACCAGTTTAGTCATGCATGAGTAGCATCAATAATACCACAATCATTTAGCACTACATGCATATTCAACTTTAATAAAAAAACTACTCAATCATCACATGAAAACTCACAACCCATAACACACAGATTTTTCACGTGGAAACCCAAATGTGAAAAACCACAGTGGGGATGAATACCCACAAGCTTGTTTTGAACTATTTTGAAGTCCACTCTGTTAGGAGCCTAGTCTGGTTAAAGACTTTACAATAAGGTTCTATTAGGAACTGATCCTGTTAGGGATCACCCGGTTAAGGGATGGCTATAAACCCTGTTAAAGGTTACCTCGCTAGAGGATTTAAAGAACTCAATGAACTTGAGTCACCTGGTTAGAGGATTTGCAACAAGCCTATTAAAGCTACCCGATCAAGGGATTTTCCTTCTATTGAAATGGTTAGAATTCAACAAGTAAAGCTCTAATCTGATAGCAACACTACTTGCTAAGGAAGATCCTTTTTGGCTCCTCTCCTCTGCAATCACACTTTGCAGGTTGCAAACTCTAGTTTGGCAAGTATCTCAACATGCGGAAACACACACAACTTTTGCCAACTCCAACAATAACAAACATCATTGACCTTATAGACAACAATTAGGTCGGTAGCATAAACCCTAAACCCTAAACATTTTAGGTTTAGGATTACAAGCGGTCCAATCCTAACCGTTAGAACCATTGCATAGAATGAAGCGCTCTAAAATAGATCTCAAGTCATTTTGCATCATCCAATCTTCACTGCATTTGGAAATCAGTAACCCATCACATGCACTTCATATATCACTCAAAACATCACGCATCCCGAGGTAGGCATTCAATGCATTCGATCTTCACACACAAGATCCTCAAGGAAATCCTTCACATGCACATAACTGATGTGGCATCTTGATCCTTATCCTTATTATTCACAAAACACCATCGATTGCACCGCACAGGCCATACCGAAAACCCTAGAACTGAATAGAGACTACCAACTGGTAGTCACACTTAGTGAACCCCCACACTGGTCGACTACATCCCGGTTGACCATAACCGCTTCCAATATTCATACTGGTACATACTGGTTCACCTGCTTGAGTATATATTGACATCAATGACAACATGCATTGTCACCGCTTCATCATATGCTAAAACATTCCTTTTAAAGATAGAAATTGTGAGCTAATCTAATCAAAAGACAATCGATGTCCATTCCATTAAATAAATTTAAGTGTGAGTTATGCCATCAAAAGATCAATCACATAGTTTTGTTTGAGCTTTTAATCTTCGACAATCGTCTTGCATCAAATAGATTACTAGTTTGATTGATTTCAATCTTTGTCCCATGGATGCCACAATGCTAACAAAAACTAATTAATAACCCAAGAAACTTGTGTCAAAACTGAAATGAAACCTTTTCAAATTGAGTGGGAGAAACAATTCATAAACCAAAGTATGCTTTCTAGTTACGCAGGACAAAGGACCAATTTCTCAAAAAGTATGATCAACTGCTCAAAAATTATGACCAACTGTGCACAAAGTATGACCGACTACTCAAGAAGTATGAACACCTACGAAAAAGACAAACAAACAACTCAAATTCACCAATTGATAAGATAAAAACCTTAAATTAATCATGAAAAGACAAAATGACTGAAAGAGAGTTATATTCTTATTGTAGAGGTGCAAGATTTGTCTGATAATATCATTGTTCGCATTGTTGTTCAAGCCTTCTCTATTCTTGTTTGTGTTCTCTTCATAGTATTTCTTCAATGCGCCATGATTTCTCTTCTTCTTCATTCAACGTAGTTGGTTTTTGTCTAAACTCGGCCCAATCTATCTTTGTTCTCCAAGATAAAACATTCAATTCAGAGATTACATCTTCCTACTTATTATGAAACCTTAAATCAGGTTGTAGTATGGGTCCTTTCATTTCTTCTTCACCTAGGAGAACTATATCAATTCAGTAAATTCATCCAAAGGTTTTGGGCTGATGGGGTTAGATACATGTGATACTTCTACATATAAGCAAAGACACAAGTCTCATATAAGATAAGAGCAATAGATATGTCTCAACTTGTTGGATTCTTTGAAGGTTCTTGTTCAATCTCTTATGCTCTTCTCTCCTATGATTTCCTAAAATCCTAAACTTCACTCTATGAGATATTGTGTTTTTTTCAGGGATGTGAGACAAATCCTTATGCTAAATATGTGAGACACTTTCTAAGCCAAGGATGTGAGACACTTAGTACATACTAAAATAGGGTCTCTTATCGGGGTTTCAGGAGGAGGTGGTTATATAGCTTGGATTATTTCTTCCCCTATTTTTGTTGTTCTTTCTCTCCTTCAATCTCTTTCTTTAAATCTTTCTGAAGACGTTCAACTATAGCTTCCTCCTCTTATATGACAAAGATAGTCCTCATGTACTGAGTGTAACTAGTTTTGGCTTCCCAAGCTAGGTTGTTTAATCCTATGTTGATGTCCTCTTGGTGGTTATTGTATTCGAGGTTGGGTTGAAGCAAGGGGGTGGCATTACTACTAGGAAGAATTGTTGGCAATTTTCTCTGCCAACCTTAGTAGGTTTTGATCATGTGGGATAAGGATTTTCAGAGGCTAAGGGTTGTTCCCTTATCCCACATCACATTGGAAGAAGTCACATGGTCGTGTGAGACAAGGGAAATGAGGAACAAAGGGGCTTCAGTTCTATTTCTGAGTTGACTTGGCCAACTAGTCAACTCAGTTAAGTTCTACCAGTAGGAGGGCTCCTGGTCGTTAGTAGGCCAATTTCCCCCTTTTTCCTTACTGGTCGATGGCGGTTTTCTCTCAGCTACTAAGGGCCTCACTACCCCACATAATTTTATAGGAGGAGGAAATGATATCGTGGGATAATGAATAGTGATGTGAGGAATGTGTTTCCTCATTATCTCATGAAGTAAAATGGAGACTCCAAGGATGGCACGAGATAAGGAATAATGAAGCCAAGGGTGGGCTTTTTGCTTATCTCGCAGGGTTCAAAGGACAATAGCAACGATCCACGAGATAAGAAACATCAAAGGCGATGTGTGCTTTCCCCTTATCCCGTAGGGTGAAAATATCAACACGAAGGCCTTGCAAGAAAAGATCCAAGTAAGAAGAGGATCAACCTCCCTTATCCCGCGGAACAAAACAAATACAAGGGAGATGCCATGGGATAAGCAAACAAATAAGACCAAAGTGAGGGATTCTTATCCCACAAGAATAAAAGAGGATAAGAGGGATGTCATGGGATGAGAGACAATGAAGGAAAAAATGAGGAAAGACTTATCCCGTGAGGTTGAGAAAAGATTAGGTCCATTTCCTTGCGGGATAAGCCTTTCCTCGCAGTATGTAGGGCCATTTAGTAGTCAAACCTATGTAATATTTTACTTCTTTGTATGAATGTATTCTGATTTTATTTTCCATAGTTGCAAGTATCTATGTTGATCCCTTTGTGGATGTCGACTGTGAACTGAACTCAATTCCTCTCTTTATTTCATAGGATCTTGACCTTCACCTGCATATAGGTGGCTAAACTAGGATAGGAATTTGTGCATACTCTGAGCAGTTCTATTGATGTTCTGTGCAAATATAGGCAAGAAAATTAAACTTTCAATCTAGGTGCAAACCTTTTCCCTTTTTAAGCAATCCTTCTTCCCTTTTTCCCTGATAAATCAATAGTGTTAGATTATTTGTGTTGGGTTGGTCCAATATTTGCATCATATTGGAAAGGAAGCCGACCTTCTTAGGAGACTCAACCTCACTTCTGCAAGTCCCACACTTTAGAGGTTGTTTCCATGTTTCACAAGGTTGGTGGTCAAGCCTGATCACAAAGGGTGTAAACTTTTGTGACAACAGTTTTTGGCACGCCCAATGGGACTAATTTCAACATACATGTTGAGGAGTCAGTGCTTTTCTTAAGAAATTCAGCCTTTGGAGGAAATAAATCAAACACTTGGAAACTCTAAGGAAAATATTCAGACTCTTGGAGAGGACCAACTACCACTTACATGCCAAGATTACAAACTAGAGCATGTTCTAGAGGTAATTTCCAATACTTTGAACTTTCGTATTCAAATTATAGAACAAATAGAGGTAGGATTTTGTTGTCACCTACAAGGGGAACTGAAGGATAATCACCTACACCCTTAAGGTCTCAGTATACCCCTCCTTTTGTCAAACCTTCTCAATCCAGAGGCCCTGCCATCCATATCAACATACCCCTATTTGCAATGATGGTCCCAAGAGCACATACCTTTGTCACCTTCAATGGTGGAAGTCCCTTAGTCCCAACTCAAAAGAATGATATCCTAGTAGCAGCCTTGAAGGCTATACCATATTTTACTAGAGAAACATCCAGCTCCCCTAAAGAACATATCCAAGATGTGTCAAGCATCTGCACTGTGTTCGATGTCACTAAAGACAATATTGCAGTGAGGCTTCTTGCCTCATCATTCAAAGAAAAGGCCCTTCAGTAGTATAGAGGGCTATCTCCTAACTCCAATCACAATTCGGATGAGTTACGGGAGAATCTATGCAAGCATTTTGAAGAAAAAAGTGACCATCTGTCACTTATGGAGCAACTAACTACAATAAAGAGAGCACCCCATGAGTTCATGGGTGATTTTAACTATAGATTTCAAAAGACATGGGATAGGATCCCATCATTAGTAAATCCTTCATCAAACCATGCTTTTGTATATTTTCTTAAGGCTTTGAATAGTGATATTGCAGCTATGATTCAATCTATATGGGGAAATAATCTCCCATTAGCTTATGAGACTGCTATAAGGTGAAAAAAATACATAATATAGGCAGGAAAATTGTCTCCTAGGCCTCTAATGCCCTTATTTCTAGAGGATCCTCCACAATAGCCTGTTCTAGATCCTATTCTGGTGGCTTCCACAAGCCATTTGCTTACACCTGCACCCCGTCTAATTTTTAAAATCCAAGAGTTCAGGGCTGCTATGGATGTTTCAATGCAAAAAATGAGCCAACAACTATAGGGACGTGCTAACCAATAGGCCTTATCAGCCCCAAAACTAGAATTATCAGCAATCGATGCCTAATTTTTAAGGGCAAA
The DNA here is from genome assembly GCF_030272615.1 of Cryptomeria japonica. Taxonomy (NCBI): domain Eukaryota; kingdom Viridiplantae; phylum Streptophyta; class Pinopsida; order Cupressales; family Cupressaceae; genus Cryptomeria; species Cryptomeria japonica. The sequence goes on from NC_081413.1 coordinate 349,976,106, forward strand.
ACCAATGGAGCATGCTAGGCCCTTGAATAGTTTGAATCCCATAGCTGCAAGCACCTCAAATGCTTTAGTTCCAATTTAGAACAATCTTTCAGCCACATAATTAGGTCTCATGTTAGAATGGTGAGCTTTCTCAAGCCCTAGTAGCATAAGAGGAGCCAACAACATTAGGGCAACAACAATTTACTGACTGTCCCAGTCATCCATAGAGGGATACAACTTTCATGAATTGGTAGGAGGTTGATTTTGTGGCATGAATCAAACAAGTAGGGATAGTGTGGCCAACAACACAAGATCAAAGAGGAGGGCCATATATCCTAGTGCTAATTCAACAGTAGCAACTTAGACTCCATCTGTAGCTCAAGCTTCACAACTTGTCCTACAATCTTCAATGCCAAAGTCATTTGATAAGGCGACTACTCCAACCAAAGCATGAGACTTGACACAAAATGTCAAGGAGGGAGAGCCACCTAAGTTTCCTATCACACCAAAATTAGACCTAGTCTCTACGAGGGTCCCTACTAAGGTTGTTATCCCCTTTAATATTGTTGAACAAATGAAGAGGGCCAGCCTCAATGTATCTATGTGGGATTCTCTTTCTATCCCATACCAAAGAGACCTACTTCAAGAATCCCTAAAGAGGATGTATGTTGTAGAGGATACCAGTCAAGGTTACAACTCTTTGATTTTTACAAGCCTAGTCTAGCCTTTGGAGACATAGAATCCAAAGAAAATAAGTAAGCCTCCCCCTTTTTATCTATCATTAATTATAGGATATAAACTTGTTTATAATTTCATGAAAGATAGTGGGGCTAGTAGCTCAATTATGCCAAAAGAGATAGATAACCACCTAGGTATCAAGTATGAACCTATCACAAGAGGAGTTGTGCAACTTGATGGTACATCAATTCAGACTATGGGAGTCATTAAAAATTTAAATTTGACCTTGCATGCATGCCTGGGTTGTCATGTGTTGCAAGACATCTGAATGATTAACCTCCCTACTTATTTTGCCATTTATATATCTAGGGAATTCACTGCCAAGATAGGTGGCTACCTATCCTCTTATTGGTCTTACATGTTGTTTAGGACACAATATGGTACCAAAATAACCATTAGGGATAAACCTGTTGCTAATGATCATATAGAGCCCTATACCCCAAGTCCTATCAACGTGAATTGTACTCTCCATGAGGAGAAAGAAGATATTTAAACAAGAGATCCTGCAAATCAGTTGGATGAGGTTCCTAATTGCCTACTTGATGAATGGGAAAACACATTTCAGTTTTGTCCAATTAACGAGGTCAATATTACTAGCCTGGTTACATATTGTATACATGAGGAAGACACCCCCATTCCCAATATTTCAAAGGAGGACAATGATATGTTGGGGATATGGGACATGTTCTTTGATGGTTCAAGGAACAAAAATGGTGTAGGGGCCAATGTATTCCTGATCTCTCCCAAGTGGGAGAAATATTTCTTTTCTTTCAAATTTCAGTTTAGTTGCACCAACAATGTAGCTGAGTACAACTTTGATTTTGGGTCTCCAAACAACACAGAGGAGAGGGATCAAATCTTTGAAGGTGCATGAATACAATGAGTTGGTTGTAAATCAGGTCAGAGCTCAAAATACCACCAAGAGCAACCTTCTCAAGTCCTACAAACATAGAGCATGGGACCTAATTGAGGGATTTGAGGCCTTCAATATTTCATGTCCCTAGAAATCAAAACAAACATGCCAATAGACTAGCGAAAGTAGGTGCCCAATATGAAATTCCATCTCATATTACAACAGAGAAATAACACTAGTACATTCGGGTCAAAATTTCGATGACAAATCGTCGAAATTTTGACGCATTTTTGTCGCACTACCGACAAAAAAAGCTGTCAAAAACTTTTTGTCAGAAGTTCCGACTATCCTTGTGGTCATCACAATTCCAACATCAGCCCCATCCTTTCCGACGGCTGCCATTTATACTCATACCCAGAAAGAATACCGTCTCGATCTCGGGCTACCATCAGAATTCTGACATCAAAGCATAAAAATTCTGATAGAGGAGTGTCGTCGGATGCACAGCATCCTCATCAGAACTCTCCTGGAGGCCGTCATAATTTTAACCCTTTCGTGTCAGAATTATGACGGCCTCCAGGAGAGTTCCGAAGAGGATGCTGTGCATTTGACGACACTCCTCTGTCGGAATTTTTACGCTTTGATGTCGGAATTCCGACGGTAGGCCGATTTTTTGAATTTTTTTTTTTATAGAAAAAGATTGGCATTGGTATCTCTATTCTATCTGTCTTCTCTATCCCTCTCTACTATCTCTCTTCTCTCTCCCCTCTCTAGGTCTTTTTCTCCATCCCTCTCTTCTTCTCTCCCTCTCTACTTCTCTTTCTCTACCCTGTCTAGGTCATTATCTCTTCTTATCACCCTCTCTCTCTCTCACCTCTAGTCTGTGCATATGAGCCTTTCAAACCCACTCGGGGGTAAAATAGCCCTAAGTTGGCCTTATTTTGAGGAAAAATGCAAACGTTTAAAGGATAAAATCAGTAATTTTCTACATTGCCGACCCCAATCTGTGCAAACCTTCTTGTTATTTGCGCCTAAATCTGTGCATGAGAGGAGTCCAAACCCACTCAGCAAGAGAAGAGAACCTTAAGTCAGCTAGAAGAAAGGTAAATTCATGAATTTAATAAACAATTATTGGGCTGGCCGACCTATGGAGGTGAAATGAAGGCAAAGGTAAAAAGGAAGCATATAAAACAAAGATCAAATGCTCATCAAATTCAATTTGCAACCAATTAAGAGGAGAAGAATTAGGGAGCAGGTTTGTGAATTAGGGTATAAAATCAAATTAAATTTATTTGTGATGCATTATTTGTTTTTCATTTCATTCATGATATGTTCTTTCTTGCTTTCAGGATGTGAGGACTTCATTACAAGGAAAAGAACACCTTACCCAGCACGTAGAGCATGCCAACATCATGCTTCAATGCAAGGATGAAGACACTTGATGAAAGGAGGCTTCAAGGCATGAAAGAGGACATTGGCATCATGGAGGGTTTTCACATCAATATCAACACAAAGATTCACGAGTTTAGGATGGCAACATGAGGAGCTAAACCTATTCAAAGCTTTCAACAATGCAATACAAAGGAAGGAGCATCTCAAGGTGCAAGGACAATGTCAAATGATGATCAAGATATTATGAGGATTCAACAAGGAAGAAATAGAAGACTATCTTGCATTCCCTTCAAAAATCCAAGAATAGTAATCAGTAGAATAAGGAGAAATCAATAAGGATTGCTTTAAAATGAAGGGATCTACAACACGATAGGCCATATGTAAGACATCAATCACCAATGATCAAGGTATTCAAGTCAGAGTTACAAAGGTGATCAAGGTTGGATAGATCAAGAATAAGTGGGTTCTACATCAAGCCTAGGCATTACAAAGTCTATATCAAACATATTCACCAAGGTGAATTACCCCACAAAGAGGTAGATTTTTGAATCTCAAAAAGGATTTCATCAAAGCAAGCCATTCATGTCAAGTATATGTACCATGAAGTTGAAGCAAGAATCATCGGTATGGAGATGCAACAAAAGGAGGACCAAGCATCATCAAACATATACTTCATTAAGCACACGATCACATAAAAGGATCAAGAACTATCAGGAAGATGGAAGGACACAAACATGATCAAGTAGATAGTTTCAGAAGTGTAGACACTCAAAATTGTCATGTCTAATTAAATAAATATTTTATTTATTTAATTATCTAAGCCTACTTCTTCTATTAATTAAATAAATTTTTATTTATTTAATTAATTCATTTATCCTCTTCTAGCCTTATTTTTCATTTAAATAAATACATTTATTTATTTAAATTATCCCTTTCCTAAATTAAATAAATATTTTATTTATTTAATTGTCCTACTTCTTCTATTAATTAAATAAATCTTTATTTATTTAATTAATTCATTATCTTTTTCTACACATGACACATGTCATTCATCTCTTAATTCATACACTACCTACCCCTTTCATTATTTTATTATTTCTTTTACCTACCCTCTAATCCTAGCCGACCTCTCTTTTTACACCTCTCAATCTTAACCCTCCATTTCTCATTGTGTCTTCTATTTAAGGAGATGCTTTCTTCATTGTCTAACCCTAATGACACATCCTAATGACTAATGACTGATTTTGAGTACTTGGCTACACTACGATCCTACTTGCAACCACATTCCGTTCTTTGTTGAGCTCTTGTGCATACAAAAATCTGAGAGCAAATATATCAAGCAATATCAATGGAGATAGGAAGAATGGAGATCAAAACCCTATTGGACATGTGATGGTATAATCTTTATGATTTTGAGTTATTTTGCATTGTCTTAGGTTATCTTCATATGTTATGATGGATCTTTGTTCATTGTTAGGCTAGGGTTTGGTGGTTGAATTCATTTAGCCTTTCAATATTGTTGTTTATTGTTATCCATTTTCACCATAAACAAGAAGAATTAATCAAAAGCTAAGGACTTGATCATCTAGATGATACAATTTGGGAATATGTCCCACCACCTTCATCATGTTGAGAAAACTAGATAACATTGAGTATCAAGAGATATTGCTCAATCACATAAGCTTTGTGATGATTGACTTGGCAAGTTGAGTTGGCATCCAATCATCATCAACCTAATCAAGTGAAGCCACATTGACTTGTCCAAGTTCATCGTACTTGATTCATCTAATGAATGAGCTAGTGACACATTGCAATGCATCAAAGTTTGTTCAAGCATACCTAACCTATTTCCTCATTGGTTAGAATTCAAGGTGAACATGTGTCCTATTCAATGTAATTATTTAATTGGCTAGAATGGAGTTTGTTATAACAAGCCCTAATTAGGGTTTCACTATATTATCTCGACTGTTAATTTGATAGTCAATCTAGGTCATTCATTATAATGGGGGTCTATAAAAGGCCTATCCTTTTCATTTGTAAATGTTAATAGTTGCTAGTCAACAATTAATAGTTCATAGATAGCAGTTAGATAGCAAGTATAGTAGAGTAGGAGGAAAGAAGGAATTGTTGCCAAGACTTGTTGATTTTAATACATGATCTTCATTGAAGCATGGTGGATTTCTACGTGTAATTTCTACATGTTGCATGGCTTCTTGTTACTTCTCAAGTTTAGATAAATTTCATATATTGCAATGGAGAAATGTGATGATTTCTTGATGGAATTCCTGTTCATACTATTTGTAAATCGTTGGTTGTAAGTTGCAATGTATGGTTAGTCTGAACTTCATCAAGCATAAGTTCAATTGTGAATGTTCACTTAAATTGCACTAGTTTTGGGTATTCGAATGAATGTTCATGATATGAAAACCCTTCTTTATTCCTTAGAAGATTGCATTAGTTTTGTGTACTTGTTTCTACATGGCAAAGCAAAGCTTGATTATGGAATTCATCTATCAAATCATCATCCTTTATTGTCACTTTCTTAGGATTAAATTAGATCTCTAAACCCTTTATCTCTTTTGTCTTTTATTTTCCAAGCAAGTTAGTGTAGAGTCCAAGTTCCGGTAGAGTTCAAGAAAAACGTAAGCCCCCTTGCGATTCCAGCAAAATCACACCATATTCACTAAGTCTATCCCATGCAATTAAGTTGCATAGTTTGTATTGTAAACCTTGGAGTTGCTTTGATTGATCACTTTGTTTAGCATTCAAAGTTTCTTTGTTCAAGAGATGATAGAATACCTTGGTATTTTATTGTGTTCGCGGTGCATAAAAAACATCAATAGGTGGTTCTAGATGAAAGATAGTTGTGGGTTTGCATGCATGTTTAGTGCATGATTCAAGGAGGTTGTTTGCAACTTTCTCGTTGAGGAGATGTTGGTATGCAATCATTAGTCCCTCATCATCTCTACAATATTTTCTTGATGGATTCCTTGACTAGTGGAATTGTTTGGCAAATCGGATTTGGCGTTGATTTAGTGTCTTTGTCTTGAGATCCATATGGTATTTCTTTGTATCTCAGTTTGCAAGTTATTGATGTGATGATGAGTTTTACATGCATCATTGTTTTAGATCTATAAGTTACACAGTTGTATGGATTTAATCCACCCATTGGCTATAGTGAGATGACTTGAATGTGGACTGTCTATATCCACAAATCTTTGGTCATTTGTGCATTGGTATGTTGCACTGGGATGGGAGGAAGGAATATTAGAGTACCTAGATAGTTATATATTACCACTCTTAGTGTGGGCCACTATTAAGGGACTCTTGAATGGTCATGGAAGGCATACAATTTAGTTTGCAGCAATGAAGTTCCCTCAGAGGGCATGATGCCAAGCTTTTTTTGGGGGAGTTACCTCCCCATTTGATGGGGAAGTTGCAACTTTTTGGACAAGACTTGGCTTTGATTGTGAAAGTTATGCTTGCATGATTATGAAAGGATATAAGTTTTACATGTAGGATCTAGATGCTTTCTTTCCTTACCTATGCGGGGAGAAATTTTCCTTCAAATCATGCCTAGCCGAGGTAAACCTCTTTGGAATAATAATAACAAGCATTTCTTTAACAAAGTAAATTATATATAAGAGCAGTATATGCATGGATTAACAAAAGTGTCATTCAGAATGTAGATCTATACCTTGTTACTTAAAAACAAAAGTTCTTCTCTGTGTTCATTTTTCCATGATATAACTTGACCTCGAGCAACCTTTTGACTGTCAAGAAGTGATTGCCTCAGATGAAAGTAGTGATAAATGTCACTATCAACAAAAGAACAACCAATAAATGATAAATTTGCAATGAGATCATAGTGCCTAAATCAGTCTAAAAGCTTATAAGGATCAGAACCAAGCCATATAAGCTTCAAGAACAATTTGAGAGCATCAAAGTCATCTACCAGACATTAGAAATTGTCAAATCAATGACACATTCATATCAAGCATCTTTACTTTTTTGAAAAGTAGACCACATTTCAGATCTAGATGACACCATAATGACTTTGATTTTCTCTTGCAAGATATTCCTCCATCATGTATTGCTTCATCGAAGTTCAAATTTGCTTCTTCAAGGGCTCTCAATGATTCTCTATATAGGATTCTTTGTGTCTATGAGATCCACTTCATTGGGAGGCCTACTTAAACATTTCACATCTGTTTGTGGACTCTCACCTTTCAAACATTTCACATCTTATAATTGAGCTTCGCTTTGTTTCGAGAATAGTTTAATATTCTCTACTTAATAGGGCCAACCACGTGAAGGTGGAAGCTCATTTGGCCCCTCCCCCCCCCTAACATCACTCTAAATTCCTTGTTAACATCTAACATTCATTCATTCTTTCATCCATTATTAAAATATAACATTCATTCATTATCACATAACGTTCATTAACACATAAAATTCATTAACTTTCATTAAAACGCAACATTCATCAATAATCATCAACACATATCATTCATGAACATTCATTAGCACATAATTACATTCATTACACATAAAAATCAATCATTATCAAATAAGGTAGATTACAATCATTTCTTTCTTCTTTTTTTTTTTTGAAGCTATGAAAAGACTAAGTGGAACATCGGTTTCTTCATCATTTCCCCCATCTGTGGATGTTATGCCCTCTTCTCATGCTCGTGATGTATGCCTAGTCCTATACAAAGGACAAGGATGCTGAACCAAAGGGGGGTCCTCTGCAATAACAAAGAATTGGGTTAAATTCAAAACATTTTTTTATTATTGTTACAAGTATTTCATTAATTTAAAGAACACAACCGTTACACTCTTTACCTGATGGGGCCACATCATCTTCCACATCATTTTGTCTAGCCTCAACCTCGACATGCTGAGCACCCTCTAGATCCTCTGGAGTTGAAATATGAAACGTTACATTAATCAATACACCAATTGCAATTAAATTTGTTTAAAAGAATAACAGTGGTCCTCTTTACCTGATTGGGGAACATCACGTTCCTGATGTTGTCTACCTAGATCATGCTCCACCTGGTCACCACCAACTACATGCTCTAAAATATTTACAATAAAGGTTACATTAATTACTACACTAATTTTCAATTTAAGATGTTTAATTGTATTAATAATTACATAAAAAAATTTGAATAGCAAATGAATACCTCCACTACTAGGATGCACATCCGGACCTTCATGTACAGGTTCTGTTCCATGATTATCATGCTGCATTGCAATGTCACGCGCAGTGATATCATTGCTTGCTTATTTAAAAAAAATATAGTCACTTTATGTTGAAACTTAACATCAAATAGATTATTGGTTAAGTATTCAATTTGAAATAATTTTCATTTAGCTTAATTACTGTTGTGATAGATGCATCAGAATCTCATGTTTTCCCACTCAATTCTCATAGCCGTTCAGCCACGGCTATATAGCCTTGCTGGTAGCCAATTCTCTTGTCATCTTCCATGGGCACTCTATTGAATTCAGAGCCCTACATTTTTGCTTAGTATTGTGAATTTTTCTTGTATTGTTTGATAAAAAAAAAATTGTTTACAATTTATAAATATTTTGATGTGATACTTAATTTACTGATTCTTACAATTCGTGCGGCAAGTTTCATATAACCACCAGAGCCGAGTTTGTGTTGCCCATGCTTTTCTTGTCTTGCCTTGGTTACCTTTGACGTGTCACTCAATCTATGAAAAGTTTGAAATATGTTAGATTATATAAATATAATGAATAATTTGTACATATTCACATTCTTAATAGTATCACATACCTTCTTCTGGCATCTGGTGGTGTATTTCCTTTTTTCCTTTCAATTCTCTCCTTTGCATCCAAAATCAGGTCCTTCCACTCCCTCTCTAGAATCATGGGGGGACGCTCATACTTTACATTCTTCTCTAAATGTGTCCTGTATTGGTCCCTCACATACTTCAGATATGTGCCAACTTTTTCCAGGAGCTTAGTCTTGTCGAATGTGTCATTTCCAAACAACCCTACCATACGGTTTGTGAGTTCATCTTTTAAATTTTTTTGTTGGTCATTCCACCTTTAAAGCAAAAACAAACCTGTTAGATTTAGAAAGAAACTGAAGCTACCTTTGATATAGTTGAAGAAATGGATAAAAGGAAAACTATTCTAGCAATGATATGAAATCAAAATAGTGGATAAGGGTTAGTTCACGTATGATGTTCCACCTTTTATGTATGGTGGGCCCAAATATCTACAATGAAATGTCATTAATATTTTTATAAAAAATATCATTTCCTGCAAAAAAACATGGGATCATTAGTCCAAAATGAGTGATCAGTAAGTAAATTACAATTAGACTATATATAATAATATTTTTAAAGTACCTGGAACCTTCTGTATCTTCAAGGGAATCAATTCTTCGTCGCTCACCACCAATGTGGCCTGCAACGTTCCCGTACTAGCAATACGGGAAGATCCAGGAAATGATGGTATGTTATCAGTAGTACTCGCCTCTGGCGCATCCTCATGTGCATCTCCTACCATAGTAAATGAATCCACTATGAAATGTCTCCAAGAAAGAACACTTCAAGGGTAATAAACACATAATGAAAGAGAGAGAAAAAGAGGGATCTACTGCCAGTGGGCGGGTCAACACGAGCCGGTACAACAGACGATGTCTGCATGCTACGTGTTGCCGACATTGTAGTCAGCAATACAATTGGGCTCGACCTCAGACCCATGTCAGCACCTGAAGAGTAATACATTAAATATGTAAAACATTAAAAAAGCAAGTTCACAAGTCCAAAGGAGTGGTTTTAATATATAGAACATGGCCATCACCTGAACTACTCACAATACCCTGATCATCACCACCAGGATGATGAGGCCCTATAAATTTCTGTAAAAACAACACATACATATTTTAGTTAATGACATAAAAGAGATAAAAATATAAACCATTATTGAACTTTTGTTATGATTAAAGCTTTCATTACTGCTTACTTGCAAGTTTTCCATTGTCATCAAAAATAGTTGCACCCTCTTTGTTATCTCATCAGTCTGAGGACTTATGGTTGCCAAATCAAGAATCTCTTGCCTAATTTTTCTAATATTCTTTTGTACAAATTGCATAGGGTTTGCGTTAAGTGCGATGTCATCAGCGCATAACACTGTCGAGTGCCCCACATCCCTATGGAGGTGCTGAGGTACTGCAGGTTCCTTTCCCTTATCCCAAACATCCGTTTGTGACAAGAATATAATTAACACTATCAAAATTACTTCAAAACACTCAAGAAAAGATCATAATGTAACAGTTTGATTCTATCTAATTTGTACAATTACAATGAGGTTTACTTGCTCTGTAGAAGTGTCGGGACCTACACCCCTATCTGTGCTATGTGGGGGATCCATGTGGCCCTGTGACAACGAAAAAATATAAAAATGTTAGTGAAATGAAACCAATAGACTTAGCAAAAAAACTTAATAATACAATGGTTTATTAGATTCATTAATTGGAAGTTGGCTTAAATGGTATATATATAGTACGTACCACCCCCATGATAGTAACTTTGTTTGTATCTATACAATTCAAATTGTAATCGATTAGCATTTCTTCCCCTGCACTTATTGATTTTATCGCACATACAAACACACAATTTCCCTCACGTGCCTCAAATATGCAATTGGGTTGCTTATTAGTTGACCCAGGTCATGTACTATTTATAAAACCTGCAATATTCCCTGTTGCTTTTGGCCTTCCATCAATGTATATAGCCACTCGTTTACTTTGATCATTATCTTTTTGTTGTATATAATTGGCTGATAGTGCATACCTATGCATACCTTTTTTATATCGAACAATCTGCATCCAATCATTATAATTGTAACAAGGTCCAACAAACTCCATCAATTCAGCAACTTTGTTGTAACAGACCTTTATGTTGTCCATGGAAAATAGGCCCAAACCATGTAACGACAAAGGTGCTATGCGATATATCCTCTCATTAACACAAAAATCAGTGTTTATTGGAGGAAGTTCCTTGGGTACACATTGTTTCAGTAGATGTTTGTACCTCAAGGGCACCTCAATGTTGCCTTTGGTCTCATCATCATAAGAACATGACCCCCCTTGAGCAAGAAAAAATTCCATGCGTTTATTGAATTTTCTTCTAATCTTTTGACCTCTAGTTGATCTCCCTATTTGAGATCTACTACATGTCTTACTTTCCTCTTCTATTCCTGCATTTCCCTCACTCGAGGAAGACACATCTGACAAATACCTATTTGGTGATACCTGTGCACCATCAAATGAGAGAGTTAGTTGGTAATGAGAGAGATATTTTGCAAATGAGGGTAATATTGATGAAGAAGTCGGCCATAAAGTTGATGTTGAGATTAAAATTTGAGTAAGTCCAACTGGGGCCTCAAGTGTTGATAACCGTATTAGATTTGTTGCTAATGTTGATGTTTGAAAAACTTAGGAAGTTTGTTTTTCTTGTAATTTTTAAAAAATATATTATTTCTATAAGGTGTATTGACTTATACCTGTCGATCCATGAGACTGTGCAGGATCCTCATCAAAGGGGTTCAGGGTCCTGCACCAACAATTGAGCATCATAAGCATTACATTTGTAATTTGATAAACAATAAATACTGCAGTATCATAAGCATCATAAGCATCATAAGCATCACATATGTATCATCATATATGTAATTGAGCATCATAAGAATCACATATGTATCATCATAAACATGTAATCCATCACATACGTATCATAAATCACCATCCATCACATAGCTAATAAGTAGTCCACATTCCATAAATAAACACAAAGTTCAAAAAATGTCACATGTATCATCATAAGCATGTAATCCATCACATATGTATTTTAAATCACCATCTATCACATAGCTAGAGGTGCATCATGAATTAATTAAGTAATGGCATTAGAATTCAAAACATATGAATTATTTATGTAACCATATAAGTCAAATCAATTTCTATCAAGATATCAATATTAAATAGATAATATAATAATCGCATCTCATACATTTCATTCATGTCATTGATCTTCTTCTTCATCCAACTCACCATCATGACCATCATCATCATCATCATCATCATCATCATCATCATCATCATCATCATCATCATCATCATCATTATCCTCGTCGTCATCGTCGTTGTCGTCATCGTGTTCATCATCATCATTGTCATCACCATCACCGACACCATCACCATCACCATCACCATCACCAACAACACCATCATCATCATCAACTTCTTCTTCATGTACATTTCCATCAGGAACATCATTGAGTAACTGTCGATCATGATCATCTATATCATCTTCTACTTCTTTGGTATCTTCTTCTTCCATCACATTATACATTATCGGCCTTCCTCTTGGATCATGTCTAACAACAAATGACCAACCCGGTTTATGTGGAACCTCCGAGTAAAATACCTACTCACATTGACTTGGAAGAACATAGGGCTCATCCCCAACTCGCTCAAACGACCTTGTATTAACCATTGTAAATCCATTATCATGTTCGATAACAGTTCTATCAGGATCATTTATATTCAGTCGTAGCCTATACCATTTGATGACGAACATAACTAATTTGAAGGAATTAAAGTCACACTCAAGTATATCATCCAAAATGCCATAGTATCAATTTTGAGACACTTGAGGATGTATGTCGTTTCTAGATGAAATATTGGTCACCTCAAAGAATACAATTATCCCAGAATCACAAGTTTTCTTCATGTCATCCAACTGTTTGATGCGAAATTTATGACCATTGCAGCACATAGCCTTGTGGTGTTTGACCTGCAATATGTCTAACATATTAAAATTATTGCATCATGAGTTGATAAACATACGGGTGATTAATAAAATTATACGTACCTGTTGATCTCTTAAACCATATGCTAAATCAATTTCCCTTTGTGTAACATTGGAATCTCCATTATGATGAGCTTCTTTAACCAATGAAGCGACACCATCCCATGTTAATGTGCGACCAGAATGTTGACATCGTTCAATCCATACCGTCATCCAATCAAGATTGTTTGTAATATACAAATGTAGCGCATCCCACTCCCGACCAACTGTACAAATAATTAATAGACCACTTACAATTGATTTATTTAGAAGATGAAGAATTAATTTACTACAATAACATCTTATAATTACCTCTCACTTTCTTCAATCTACCTTTCCCCATCAAGTGCTCCCCTTCAAATTTATTAATGGGGTTGGGATCCCAAATGCGATCTACGTGGATTTTTGCTGCAAACTTAGGAAGATATTCAGTAATGTACACCATAGTTTGGTATACCATATATCCCTCCATCATAGAACCCTCAGGATGTGCTCTTTGTCGAACCAAAGCCTTCAAAAATTTCAAGTGCCTCTCAACCATCCACATTGACCTAGTGTGTACAAGTCCACACAATTCGATCTCCTCAACTTGGTGTATGAGGTAGTGTTCTTGTGCATTGAAAAAAGTTGAAGGTAGACACTTTTGCATTTCACACATTAGATGAGGGATTTTTCTCTTCCAATATTTTATATCTTCCTTGTGGATTTCTTTGGATGACAACCACCAAATTAAAGAGATTGAAGATGCAAAAATATATAAATGAGACTTTACAAAATAATATACAAATATATTGCATAACAAGTAAAACAAATGGCAAATATAATATCTATACAACAAATTGAACAAACATCACTACTTACCTCATGTATTTTCCAAGATCATATATGACTTTCTTGATATTATTGTCGAAGTGTTCTGGGAGAGATAGAGGTAGATCGTACTGCAACAATTATAAAATGATCTTTTCATTGTTTTCTAACATAATACAATGAAAAGTACATGCCCAGTATACAAATATATAGTAAATACACAAGAATGTGAATTACCTTAATGAAGGTATGCCAATCATGCGTTTTCATCCCTAGCCCAAATTCACTCTTCTTTGATATGAGATTGTTTATGTTCGCAGCAAATCCTGTGGGAAATCGAATTTTTTGTATGACTTCTTTTATAGAATTGCTTTGTTGCTCCGTTAATAGCCAAAGAAGGGCACTTATATTATTCTAATCTCCATTGCTATTTGATTGAATGACATTTTTCATTGCATGATTGGATTCCACAATGTCACTACAAATTTTGACAATTTTTTCTTTGTCATGCCTTCCATCCAATATTTTCCATAATGTCTCTGTTATATTCTTTCCAATATGCATTGTATCAAACAAATGCACAATTTGTAGCTGCTCGTAGTAAGGCAACCTACTAAATTGTCTGGGATAACTTTTTAGTCCCTTTGGAAGGTGGCCATCCATGCCTTGACGACCTTCAGTATCATCAATTACATCATAAGTAAACAAAACACGATAGAAAAATTCAAATTCCAAACATAAACCATTAGATGGAATGACATTACCTTGACGATTAATTCTATTATATTCCAACTTCCATAAATGAGGAGTCATTCTTCATGGCTTTGATGTAGTCTCTTCTTTCCCATTGAAAATATGTTTTTCAGTATTCCGGTACTTATGATTTTTGTGAAGGAAGTGCCTATACTCATCAAACACCTGCTTTCCTAAACTTTTTGAATGATGGGATTTCATCTTTGGACCACAAACTGGACATGCAAATTTTCCCTTTGTTTGAAGACCTACAAGATAATGTATAATTCTATTAAATTTGTTAATTTTTATAATTATAATTATCATGTGCAACTTGAACACTATAACGTACCACAAAAATGTGTTAGCCCTGGGGCATCATGTATTGTCCATACAAGCATTGCATGGAATTGAAATTGTCTTTGTCCTATTGGTCTAGAGATGTCATACATGGTCACACCATTCCATAACTCCAGCAACTCATCGATAAGAGGCTCAATATATACATTCATATCTTTAACTTGGTACTTGCCTAGTGGAATGAACATAAACATTACATAATTATTATGACCATTTTACTGCAATATTTATAATTAAATGTAGATGACTATTAAATGATAAAATACCTGGAACAATCATTGCCAACATTATGTGCTCCCTCTTTATTGAAATGCATGGAGGAATATTATTCTTGATAACAAAAATAGGCCACACCAAGTAAACAGATCTCAACTCTCCAAATGGATTGACATCTTTCGCTTCCAATGAAAGCCTGAGATTACAAGGTTCTTCTTTAAAGTGTGGCCACTTTTCCTCTATGTCCATAAATGCTGAACCATCCGCATGCATTCAAATAATGTCATCTCAACTTCTATTGCGTGCATGGTAATCCATAAATTGTGCCAAGCTAGTGCACTTGAATAATCATTGCATACATGGAATAATGGGAATATAACAAAGAACCTTGCGAGGCACCCTTTTTGTTATTTGATTTGTTCGATATCTACTGATATCACACTCAGGGAATTTTGTTCCAAATTCATGTTGTTTATGATATATAATATGATCATTGGGACAAGCATCTATTGTTTGATACTCCATTCCAATATCTTTCATAATGGCAGATAATTCTCGGTATGAGCGAGGTAGAATATTTGATAGTGGTAAGAAAAACTCACCTATCAATCTATAGCAAAAAAAAAAGTTTGAGGTGTTAATATAAAGAATATTAATGGTACATGATTCACCATTTATTAACTTTAATGACATGTATGACACACCTTAACATATGAGAGATTGTTATGTTGGATAAACCATTCATAACCTTCAAGTTCACCAACAACAATATAGTAGAGAGAAGAGTTGTTTGGGAGCCTTTGTAAAGGGGCTCTTATACCTTCTCAAGAAGAGGTAAATCATGAACATCAAGGTCATCTTGATCATCATGATCAGTTGCGCCAGTACTAAATGTGTCATGGATCAATGTATTTGTACCATCATCTTCAATTGTGTTTTTTGGTGCATGATCGTCATCTTCCATGGGATCATTATCTTCAGCTTCGATATTCACACCTCCATGTTCCTCCACTTCCAAAACCATATTCTCAGGGTTTTGTTGATCCATACCATGTGCTCTAGGGTGCTCCACCTATATAAAATTGATATACATAAATAAACCGTGATCATGATCTCATTATCAAGTGATTTCTTATGTATATAAATTGTTAAAATGATATAATGAACAACTTACTAGTGGATGATAATCATGTCCCCCTTCAATGTGACCATGCTGCCTACAATATTTCTTAGTTGTTTTGATTAGAAGTCTTCTAGTCTTTAAGCCCTTACAAATTTTACAGGGACAATAACATTTCCCATCACCTTTTCTTTTCAAGTTAGACCATAATCTAGCAATTGTCTCCTTATTTTGTTCTTCGCTGATATTATTTGACATGGTCTTTCTTCACAGGCAAAAAAATCAGGCTATGGAAACTTCAGTGCAAAAGCTTCACAAAAATTGCAAATCGAACCAAAACCATTGAACTTAATAGAGAATGTATTTAATGTAGCTGATTGTGTGAATTTCTGAGCATTGTGTCTACAAATTCTTACTAAAAGTTTGCTTGTTGCAGACTTTCTGAGAGACATTTTTGAGTATTCTAAGCAAAGCATTTATTTAAACATACAATTATTCATCCACATTGTAGGGATAACAATACAAGGCTCACATATTGGTCTAAGAGGATGCCATGGTCTCACAAAGTAACCAAGAACCATATGAAATGATGGTCATCTTGAATCCACACACAACTAGGGAGGATCCATACGATTATGTATGACTTCCCCCTTGTTTGTTTAATGGGATTAGCTAGCTCCAAGACATAGCCATCAAAAATCACTAAGAATGTACAAGTGGATCGTAGCTACCCATACAACAAACACTTACCCCTATCCTCAAATTTTCCCAATGTTTGATTCCTTATATACACTCATCCAAAGTTATCTATGTTGATCTTGCTGAGGAATCACATCACAACAAAGAAGGCAACATTTAAAAATAGCAAGAGTTTCACTAAACTACCAAAGATCATAAATATTGAAAGAAAGAAAAAATAGTAACAATAATAAGTCAAATAAATGTGTTCAATTCCAATAGAAAATCAAACATAGCCACAAAAAATACACAATAGAGAAAACTCACAATAGTGATTAAATTAATTCAAACAAGATAAAATAAAATTGTTGGCCAATGCAACAAAGATGAGAGGTCATCAATAATTTAAGGAAACTTCACAATCCTTAAAAGTGCACATTACATAACTATACGACTAGAAATTGTGGCTAAATAGAGTGAAGAGTCATCATGACTCCAATAATAGTCCCTCATGTGTGCATTTGTGGCATGAACACAAAAACTCCCACACGACATGGCCATGTACCTAATGGAGAAGACATGCCTAGGCTACATGCCCAAAAAATATGACTATAATAATAGTCCCTCATGCATGCATTTGTGGCCTACACACTACAAATCCTAACATATCATGGCAATACACCTCATAGAGAAGACACACCTAGGGCCACATTGCACATAGAAACGTGCCTCACAAAGAAGACATGCATAGGGCACATGCCACATAGCAATGTGTCTTATGGAAAAATGTGCATGCATGTCACACACCAAAGATATATGTATACATCATGAGGCACATTCAAATGTTATCAAACACAACCTATTGTATCTAACATGAGTTCCTCTCTACATGTGTGCAAATCTTCCAACACTAATTGCCACTAAGAAGGAATAATATAAAATGCATCTTCAAATATTTGTGTGTGTGTGTGGAATTGTGTCTTTGAACCCAAATCGCTACCATCAACAACATGTAAACATCACCTACACTATATCAAAACATAAGTATGGTGTGACATCATATCTATTTGCATAATGTCAAAACACATGCAAACATGAAAATCATCATAGCATGACAAAAATCAATCTCCACATGTTGGAACAAAGATATAAATAAGATAATAGGGTAAGAGGAAACCCGTACCAAGAACCACATACCAACTATCGGCAATGCCATCAAGATAAATGTAGGATAGGATACCACTATGAGCCATCCAATGGTCCATTCTATGAGGAGAACTAGGGGATACTATCTTTGAAAGGTGTGGTCAATAGAGATAATCCCTACTAATGCCACAATATGTCACCATAGCTTCTTGAGTTTTCCATTCTTCTACTTAACACCACATTTATTGAGTTCCTCAACAGTGAGGTTGGTTCTCAATAGGATGCACAAACATGTAAACACACAAGCATGGTTTCATCATACTTGTATTGTATCATAATTGTACAACAATAAAAATTCATTTTTCTAGTTAATTACTTAGTGTAAAAATAACTCCATTACATAACATAGGGTAATAATCACCATAAGTTTTCAAATAAACTGCCCAAACATCAATTGGAGTTACCCTTTCTAAGGTACAAACATAATTTATTTATAACTTCAAAATTAAAATAATCACAATACATCCAAATAAGTTCAATAGTGCATGGAAATAGACAACATGATCCATAATTAAACCCATAAATTACCCTAATTGGATATGCTAATAAAATGGTGTCTCAAATAATAGAGATTATGTTGGACCTATAATAGAGATCTGGACTTTGTTTCATCATACACAAGCATGGTTTCATCATACTTGTATCCAAATACACCATCCATAGATAGGTACTCAGTACCACAATCTCATGGGTACCCTTTTAGCTGAATTTACCCTATATTTAGGTGAATCTACCCTTGTATCATTCCTTGATCTAGTATGTCATTCCACCAATCAATAATTTTTCCATATTCTCGGGAGAATACACTATCCCTTAGGTGAATATGCCATATCCTTAAATGAATCCTCCTTGTCATCATCCTAAGTCCTCTTTTTGTTAAGTCTTATCCCTTCATCTTTAGGAAAATCCACCTATCCTTATGTGAATCTACTTTCTCTTACGTGAATCTATTTCACATAAATCATTTATCTTATCCATCTTTCTTACACAAATGGTGAATTTTTCCTATCCTTAGATGACTACACTCCCATTTAGGTGAATCTATCTAGTTTTAGTCTCCTTCCATTATTTTGTCCAAATTTGTATCCTCTAGTTTACATGAATATACTTGTTCTTAGGAAAATCAACCCTATCATTCTAAGGAAAATTCACCTTGTCATCATCCTTAATCATCTACCTTTCAAGTGTATAGTCCATCCATCCTTGGGAGAATCTAACATATTATTGGGAAAATCCACTCCCTCTTAGGTGAATCCACCTTTTCCACCTTCTCATTAATCTATTATTTGTTCTAAGAAGGACACAAAAGTGGATAGAAAACAATAGAGGAGATAGTACTCAAACAAGTACTAAGTAATTGCATTAGTGGCATGTCACAAATGTGAGTTATACATGTTCCAAATTGATTGATTCTCATGAAGGAACTAAGTTATCTACAATAAATAGCCACCCAAGAAACCCATTTGCTTTAGGCAAACTATCTTCCTAGTAGTAGCTTAATTCTTGAGACACTTGATTTAGATATGATCTTGTAAATGGTGTTAAAAAGAGTAATTAGTCACCAACCAACCACACTCTTCATTTGTATATTTAAGAATTAGTTTGGTCAAAACTTAATCTTTGAAAGAAGGTAAAAGAATTTTTAGGCATATTATTTATTTATTTTTAAAAAAAAGAAACAACCACCTCACCATTCCCTTGACCCCTAATATCCCCAGCATAAGCCACGATGAGGCATAATGCAAGGTGTGACGCCAAAAAAGATAGGGAGTTGGCCTTTGAATAAAGACATGCCACTTAAATGAGGATAGAGTGAAAAAGGCCCCTAACATCCAGTGCCCATATAAAGAAGGCATTCCAGTTCATTTTCAAAACATCATCCAAGCAATTAATGTTTCGATCAATGCATCAAGGCACAGTGAAATAGACCTAGAGAATGACCTGTCAGAACTAAAAACATCATTTGATCATATAAGATCAGAGCACATAAGAGATGAAGGATAGGTAAAGATAATATGTACTTTATGATGTTTGATATCTTCTTGTTTGTCTTGTAAGTAAAAGCAAAGAGGCGGATTTTGAAGGAATTCTATTACATTATCAGACATGTAACAACAACAACACCAAGTTTAGGAAAGATTGGGCATTAATGAGAATTACCAAGTTCTGAATTGAAGTAAGGATGAAAAGATAGGAAGGGGAGGATAGGTCATTCTTTTCAAACATCAAACAGTCTAATTCAGTGCAGGTGCAGATTGAGAGATAACTCCAGAAATCAAGATTAAAGATCAGAGAAAAACAAATGAGTGATCAAAATCTGATCAAGTTCATTTGTTTGTAAAAGTGAAGACAAGTAAAACTTGATCTTCCAAATGACCTTATGCAAATGGAACTTTAATCATCGATTTGGGAGTGAAGGTTTTGTTCACATAAGGATGAGGTAATACAAATGGAGAACCTAACACCGACTTGATGCAATGCGAATGAATGATGAGGGGCAGATTTGTTTATACAAATGAATAAGAAAAAGCATCAAGACCTTGTGATACCAATGAAAGGGAAATGATTGATTGAATTGAGGAATACCACAAAGTCAAAATCCAGATGCAATTGAAATTGCAAACACCAACCTACAAAAGAAAAAAAAGGAGGTCCGATTGTCTTAAACAAGTTCATAATAGTGAACTCATCAAACAAAGAAGATCAAAATATAGATTTGTTTACACAAAAGAACGAGGAAACACCGAATTGCTTGCACAAAAGAAACATTCAAAATCTACCCTAGTGAAAAATTGCAAAGGAACCTAATATGGCCGATCATGTTAAGGATTGCAAAGCAATTTTAAATGGCCGATCAAATCAATTCTTGAAAAGGTCCTTCTAAATGCCACCACAATCAATACCTTGATAGAAAATTCACCTGGACAAAAGCGAGCCAAAAACCTTACCTTTCTTGGAGTGCAGAGATCGCTTCGGCGGGGGGGGGCAGCGGCTTCGGTTTTCTTTCAAAATGAAAATGCGTTGTTTTTTTTTTTTTTTAATATAATGCTCAAGGTCATCGAAATTCCGACGAACACAGGCATTTTAAAAAAAAAAATCAAATTTTCACACAATTCTCCTTGTCCGTTGGAAACCTCCGTCAGAATTTGACCCCAAATGTATTAGTGTAAGAACATACCAGACTTGTGAGACCTGCAGTGTGTAATAACCAAGTCAATTGGTAGGTCTTTGATTATGATCAACATATTGTGAACTTTCTGCAAGATGAAGTAGAGTTCTCCAAAGGGAAGAAGGGCATGCTATAGGACCAGTATGGAGATCAAATCATGCAACTTAGTTCTAACAAGCTTCCCAAGGGATTAGTCACCTTTGAGGGGATCTTCAACACTGATGATCAAATGAAAGGGAGAGCAATGAACCTGGCCATCAATAAAAGAGACTACAAATCAATAGCCATGGCGGAAGAAAAATCTCTCAATTTGGGGAAGATTTGTTCCCAATTTGATCGAAATACTTTTCTCAATCTCTATCAAGAGTATAATGATATTTTTTCTTTTACCTATGAGGATCTAAAAGGGTTTCATCCTAGTCTAGCTCAACATACCATAGAGTTAGATCCTAATGCTAAACCAGTCAGACAAAAGGAAAGGCCTATAAATCCCAAAATTGAGCCTTTGATGAGGAGAGAACTATCCAACCTTATAGAATCTAGAATTAATTTTCCAATTAAGCATTCTTCTTGGGTAGCCAATCTTATTCCAGTTAGGATGAAAAATGGGGAAATCAGACTGTGTAGACTTTAGGGACCTCAATAGAGCCTCCCTTAAAGACCATTATCCTCATCCTTCCATGGAACAAATTTTTGCCAAGGTTAGTGGCTCTGAAATATTTTCATTCTTGGATGGATACTCAGGTTATAACCAAATCTTAGTCCAAGAATCTGACCAATACAAGATTCCATTCACTACTAAATGGGACACTTCTATCTATTTTAAGATGCCTTTTGGACTAACAAATGCAGGTGCAACTTTTCAAAGAGCCATTGATATGTCTTTTAAGGGAGTATTAGCAGAAATTGTACTCTTATATCTTGATGATATTACTATATACTCCAAGCATGCAACAAAACACTTTTCTCACCTTGAGCAAGTATTCAAAAGTGCAGGGAATATGTTGTGTCCTTGAACCCCAAAAAGTATGTATTTGCCACTAATCAGGGTAAACTAATTGGACACACTGTATCCAAAGAGGGTCTAGCCATAGACCCAGAGAGAGTGGAATCCATTATGTGTCTTCCACTTCCACATCACAAGAAAGGACTTCAAAGATTCCTTGGAAGAATCAACTTTGTCAGAAGGTTTATCCCAAACCTTGTAGCTTTGGTTAAACCCCTCACAACCATGTTGAAGAAGGATTTACCCTTGAAATGGACCAGTGAAGGGAAGGAGGGATTTCATCTGATCAAACAGGCCACTACCCTTGAAATGGACCAGTGAAGGGAAGGAGGGATTTCATCTGATCAAACAGGCCATTGCTTAGGCTCCTACCCTAATAAATCCAAACTATGAGAAGGATTTCATCGTTTATACCTTGGGAGGAGAATCAAGTATATCTGTCATCCTAACACAATTAAATCAAGAAGGATTGAAGTGGCCCATAGATTTTTTCAATGAAGG
The DNA here is from genome assembly GCF_030272615.1 of Cryptomeria japonica. NCBI lineage: Eukaryota > Viridiplantae > Streptophyta > Pinopsida > Cupressales > Cupressaceae > Cryptomeria > Cryptomeria japonica. Next base: position 349,998,765 of record NC_081413.1, read on the forward strand.
CCTAAAGGACTATGAACTCAGGTATAACTATGTGGAAAAATAAGTCGTTATATTTGTGAGAGCACTAAAAAAGTTTAGACACATCCTCTCAAACAACAAGATTCGACTCCTAGTCCCACATGCTAGCGTTAAGGATTTCCTTCTCAACAAGGATATGGGTGAGAAGAGAGATGGATGGATCACTAAGGTCATGGAGTATGACCTTGACATCAAAATTACAACATTAGTTAGGGGAAGAGGAATCTGTGAGAAGTTCAAGTCATCTTTTGGGAAAGAGTCAGAGACCTCCCTCTTGTTGCAGGAAGAAGAACGGGTTGATAACCAGTGAGATGCACAAACTGACTGGTTCTAGAGTATGTTTACCTTCTTAAAGGATGGTAGCTATCCTTCTCACTTTGATAGAAACAATGGAAGGCATCTCAGATTGCAGTCCATACCCTATGCCTTAGTGGATGGTATATTATTCAAAAGAATCTTGGATGGTGTCTTGTTGAGTTGCATCCATGGAGATTAGACCAATAGGTCATGCAGATCAAGAGAGAAGGCTATTATTGGCCTTCTCTATTCAATGTTGCTCACAAATGGGTTAAATAGTGCAAATAATGTGCACTTTTTGCAGGAAAGCAAGGGTTAGCCTCCCTTCCTCTTCATCCCATTTCAACTAATTAACCCTTTGCATAATGGGGGCTTGATTTCATTGGCCCTATCAATCCAATGTCATAGGCCACAAGTGGATTTTGGCTGCCACTGACTATTTCACAAGGTGTATAGAGGTTGTTGCTTTGAAGGATGCAACCAGGAATTTAGTGGTTTAATTCCTTGAGGGGATTGCAACTAGATTTAGAGCCCCTTCCACCATCATATCAGACAATGCCAAGGCCTTTGTGGGCTCTCAATTCAGCTTATGGGTAGTCCAACATGATATGTTTCTAAAAACATCATCAAATTATTATCCACAAGGAAATGGATTGGTTGACTCCTCCAACAAGAATCTAATCAAGACCATCAAAAGGACTCTTGAGGACAATCAAAGAGAATGGCACTTTAAGTTGGGAACAACCCTGTAGGATGATAAGATTACTCCCAAGAGAGCATTGGGCAATTATCCTTTCATGCTAGTATATGGGAGGGAAGCTAGGCTCCCCCTATCCCTTGAGTTGCCATCCCTGGACCTGGCACATCAGTTGAAGCTCCTGTAAAATGATGCCTTGTCAGTAAGGTATGCTGAACTTAGAGATCTTGAAGAGATCAGAGAGAAAGCCAAGAAGGATTTAAATGCCCACCAGAGATAGGTGAAGAGGTATTTTGATAAGAGGGCCAAGTTGAGGACCTTTCAGGTCAGAGATTTTGTCCTAAAGTGTGATGTTGATAAAGTGAAACCTGGGAGGCACTCAAAATTTGACGCAATATGGAGTGGTCCCTATGTGGTTATAGGCTACAAGGAGGCTAATGCTTTTAAGTTATCTAGGTTGAATGGGGGGAATCTCCCTATTGTGGTGAATGGGATTCACCTTAAAGAGTGCTCTTAAGGGTTGCCATTGCAACCCCTTTGTAAATATTTTAATTTATGTTCTTCTTCTTTCCAACAAGTGCGCACGCACGGGCTATTCTCAAGAATGGTGAAATTTTGACTTTTGCAGGGGCAGAGATTTTTTTTTTTTTTCAGGCCTTGACTCTGCTCCTAATGGACCTCATAAGGCTACTGATCAATGTTCCAAGTAGGCTTGCAACCCCTCCAAGTTGCCAGAAATGTTGGCAATTTTTTGTGACAACCTTAAAAGGTTTTGATCATGCGAGATAAGGATTTTAATCGGCTAAGGGTTGCTCCCTTATCCCGCAGCACATTGGAAGTAGTCACGTGGTCTCGCGGGACAAGGGAAATGAGGAATGAAGGGGCTCCAATTTTATTTCTAAGTTGACCGGGCTGACTGATCAAATCACTTAATTTCTACCGCTTGGAGGGCTCCTGGTCGTTAGCTGGTTGATTTCCCCCTTTTTCCTTACCGACCGATGGTGGTTTTCTCTCAGCTACCAAGGGCCCTGCTACCTCACAATATTTTATAGGAGGATGAAATGATACCATGGGATAAGGAATAATGATGCAAGGAATGTGTTTCCTCCTTATCTCACGAAGTAAAATGGAGACTCCAAGGATGGCACATGATAAGGAATAACAAAGATAAGGGTGAGATTTTTGCTTATCCCGTGGGGTTTCAAAGACAATAGCAACAATCCACAAGATAAGAAACATCAAAGGCAATGTAGTGCTTTCTCTTATCCTGTAGGGAGAAAAGATAAACACGAAGGCCTCACGAGAAAATATCCAAGTAAGAAGAGGATCAACCTCCCTTATCTCGCAAAACAAAACAAAGACAAGGGAGATGTCATGGGATAAGCAAACAAAGAAGACCAAAGCGAGGGTCACTTATCCCATGAGGATAAAAGAGGATAAGAGGGATGTTACGGGATAAGAGATAGTGAAGGTAGAAACAAGGAAAGACTTATCCCATGAGGTTGAGAAAAGAGTGAAAAGAGCATGCGGGATAAGAAGACAAATCAAAGCCAAAGGGATGGTTGTTCCCCCTTATCTCGTGATGTATGCAGGGTCATTTAGCGGTCAAAGACAACAAAGAAAACATGGACCCATGGTGCCACGTCAGACATCTGTGGCCGTTGGATCTTCATAAAGACCCGATCTGGTGACCATGTTTTAATCTTGCATTGGGCTTGTTAGATGCCTACATGGAGAGATCTCACGCGTCCATCTTTGCGCGAATCTCTCATCTATCAACGGTTGATTTTCAAGATTATAGTTGCCATTGAGTTTTGAATGCTTTGCAAGTGAGTGGTTGTTGACCCAATGGTCGAGGATGTTTTAAGGTCCCAGTCAGTGCCCCATTTCAGACTCGGTCTCGCTCCAACCATCGGATTTCAACACCATAACTCCAGAGGTGACTCCTGCAGGCTAATTTCAGATGCCACCACACCTTTTCAATGTAATATAGAAATTTTTTTCCCTGCAAGTGTGCTTGACCATGCTTGTTGACATGGATTACTTCATCAGGGGATGATTTTCTTTCTTCCAGAGGTAGAGGACGCTCTCAGAGATAGATGCAATATGCCATCAGATCATCCTCGATTTGATCTTCTTCTCCCCTCTCAATTTTTTTGAAACCTAATCCGGGTAGGGTTAGGGTTTCCATCAATGGTTCAATTATGAGTTATGCTTGAACTATAAAGGCAATTTTTGTATCTTTCAAAGGGATCTTCTTCCTTTTCATTTCAGTCGAATACTTATTTTCATGAATTGTAAAATTTGTCTGTCCTTCACATTAATAGATTATGCTTATTTTGCCTCTTTCAATTCTTACAACCCGTGTAATATTTTACCTCTTTGTATGAATGTATTCTAATTTTGTTTTCCTTAGTTGCAAGTGTATGTGTTGATCCCTCTATGGATTTCGAATGTGAGTTGAACTCAGTTCCTCTCTTCATTTCACAGGATCCCAACCTTCGCCTGCATATAGGTGTCTAAACTAAGATAGGAATTTGTGCATACTCTAAGAAGTTCTATTGATGTTCTGTGCAAATATAGGCAAGAAGATCATACTTTCAATCTAGGTGCAAAATTTTTCCCTTTTTATGCAATCCTTCTTCCCTTTTTCCCTTAGAAATCAATAGTGTTAGATTATTTATGTTGGGTTGGTCCAACACCTGCATTAGATTAAAAAGGAGACCAACCTTCTCTGAAGACTCAACCTCACTTCTGCAAGTCCCACACTTGAGAGGTTGTTTCCATGTTTCACAAGGTTGGTGATCAAGCCTAATCACCAAGGGTGCAAACTTTTGTGACAACAAGAACCATCTTCAATCATGACTCTAATTGAAACCTTCTAAGCTATTTGCAATTACAATATAAAGTGGAGAGTCAATTAACTTCCTAATTAAGCCTAAATGAGATTATTAAATGAATTAAAAGTTAATTAAACCATCTAATTATGATCTAGATGAGATTTGTAACATAAATTGAAATAGATTATCCTCCTAATTAGATTCAAAGTGAGATTTGTACTATGAAATGAAAGGTTAATCCAACACCTACTTAGGATTTAAATGAGATTTGTAGTATGAATTGAAATAGATTATCCTTATAATTAGGTCCTAAATGATATTTGCGTCTTTAATTGAAATATTAATCCAACACCTAATTAGAATCTAAATAAGATTTGTAACATGAATTGAAACAAATTATTCTTCTAGTTAGGTCCTCAATGAGATTTGTAGAAAGAAATGAAATGCTAATCCAACACCTAATTAGGACCTAAATGAGATTTGTAACATGTAATTAAAGGTTAATCCAATGCCTGTTTAGGATCTAAATGAGATTTTTTATTAAATTTTTAAACTTTTGATTGATTAAACCCTATAAATAGCATGCCAAATCTTCTAGAACCTACAAATCAAAGCATCGAACAAATCCAAACCCTGCAAATGACAAACTAAGTTAGATAAACCCTACATGTGCCAAGAAATTGATTGACAACCAACCCTAGCTACCAATTGTTCAATACATTTGATCAACTATGCAGTACATTGGAGCAATTACGTAGGTACCTTGACTAGCGGTGTAGAAACCCTAGTCAATTGCGTAGGATAGTGAACCACCTCCGTAAGACTAGGTGCCACCTACGTAGAAATAGTGACGGGCCTAAAAATAAAAAAAATTGGTCTTCTAGATCCTGCAATTGATAAAAAAAAATATAACAAAAAGTGTTAAATGGAAGCGTGATTCATGTGGGGTTCACCAGATGTAGATGAGGAAAAATATTCTTGTTAGAGGTTAATCAAAAACCAAAAGCATAATCTAAAGCAAATCGCAAACTTCTAAAACAACTATGCTAATCAATCCTAATCCTACCAATAGAGACATTAAAACAAAATGAAAATAACTTGAAAACTAAATGCAGATATCACCATTTCTTCAGCATTGCTTCATTGTTATTTCTTTCTCCTCTAATTTGATGTTGCTCTCATCATGTAGGTGCAAGTATCAATGAAAGCAAGGTGATAGCAAGGATGACTCGAAAGTGCAATTCTAAGATGAAATGATAAACTAAATGAAACTTATTAAGCTTGATGATTAAGATTGCTAAAAAATTAGATAGAATAACAATGCATAAAATTTAGATGAATTGATTGAAGGAGAGGTCCCAATTTATAGAAAACTAGAGACTCGACAGACGGGTGAGATTGAAAAGATTTTTGATCATGTGGACAGACTAGATTGAATGCACAACAGAGTTGTCGTTTGAGGAAGGATGAAGAGAAAAAGCAAATTTTATGAGGATACATATATCATTTTCAAATTTAAAATTGAAATATAATGAGATATTTCCAAAAATCTAGATTTTCAAAAATCAAAGAGGAATCTCAAGATAATAATTCAATTTTTGAAAATTAGGAGGATATTAGGAAATTAAAAATTAAAAAAAGAAGATAATTGGAAAACTAAATAAATAAAGATATTTATTTAATTCTGATGACATAATTAGCAAATTGAATAGTTTAAATAAATTATTCAACTATAGGTTAATAGAAATGAACCTTTAATTAAAAATTTTAAATTATTTAATAAAGGGGATAAAGCAAAATTAATTTAAAGAATGAATATTATTTAATTAATATTAAAAGGGGAGGGGTTTGATGAAATGATTAAAGAAGAATAATTAATTAAAAAGAGCTTAATTAATTAAAAAAATAATCAAACTTAAAAGGGTAAGTTAGTCAAACTGACGCCCAAAAACCTTAATTGGGTCAAATTAAGTAAATTTTGGTCAAAATAGGTGAAATTAGTAATAATTGGAAAGGTTTGGATAGAAAATGGGAAGATTCGAGCAAAAATAAAAAAAATCAGGGCAAACTAGGTAAAATAGAGCAACAAGTAAATCAGGTCAAAGTGGGTCAACAGATGGAGAAGGGATAAATGCAACACCACGGGGCTGAAGAAGAGGTCAAAATGGAACCTCTGATTAGGAATAGTGAAAAAAATGAAGCCGGTGGGACCAAAAATGGAAAGTGGGAAACGACAGGATCCTAAAAGAAGGCAAAAAACCCTAAAATCAACACAAGGGTTTAGGTTGAAAACTAACATCACCAAAATGAGAGGGGAACGATTTGATGCGAAGGGGGTTGAAGGAGAGGATAAAATGTAACCTCAAACTTGAATTGGAAAGAAAATGGAAAAGGGGAAACAAGGCAAGATCATGTGAATAATAAAGATCATACACGTGATTAGGTTAAAAATGGAGAACGTAGGTGATAGGATTTTAAGTGTCTATAGTTGTTGTAGACACCTAAAAATGTCTCATTAATTCTACACAAATTATTCATCTATTTAATTAAGTAATTCTTTAATTATTTGATTAAACTAATTATTTCTTCTAATCATCACCCTTGACTATTACTAATTATTTACATTTCATCATTTCATCATTTTATTTAATTAACCCTATCTTAATTATTAATTAAATATTATTTATTTAATTAATTGTGACTTATTCCTTAGTTAAATGATCTTTATTATTTAATTAATTCAATCTCCTAAGTATAAATAATTTCATTGAAATTATTTAAAATAATTAATTAAATTCCTCCAAATCCCCAAATTATAATTCCATCTAATTTCATTTCATTTTCTCCAAATTTGAATTTCACCTAATTTCATCTAATTTTGCATTTCCAAATTCACATTTTATGAAATATGAATTTCAATTAATTTCATGTGCATTTCAGCATTCGAATGACCAAAATCAAATCCAAATTGAAAATGAAAATCAAATTCAATTTCAAAATCCTACAACATATGCTAAAATCAGAACTGATTGATCAAATCAGTTGTCTAATCAGTTAATTCATCAATCGTCCTTTTTAAATCTCAATCACCTTTTTCTGACTAATCCATCTATTCGGTCATTTCCCCAATTTAGTCTACTGATCAATCAATTGAGTTTACTAGCCAGTCTATTTAGTTCACTCTCCAATCTATTGAGTTAACAAATCAATCAACTCTGTTAACTGATCAATCAATTTCAGTTATCTATCAATCAACACTTGAGTTCTATTTCTCACCCCCTTTGTGTTGAAAATCTATAAATTAAACATCATTTTCTCAATTCAAGCTAGAATGACAGAATGATACTCTTCAAAAAAATTGTTCATCTTATGTAGGAAATCATGTGCAATACCTGAGAGCCACCTACATCAAGAACAATGGATAAGGGCAAGGGAAGCCTTGCTATTTCAATTGAGGGAGCTTTTAATTAGTTTTATTTCATAATTTAATTGATTTTGCATTGTTCCATTGTAATTTTGGAGTAATATTGATTAGATTAGAGTTGTGATTCACTCTTTGATATCTAATTATGAAATTTATGCTTATTTTACCCCTGAAGATAGTTGCTATAAAACTAATGTTAAGTATATTATGCTAGCACTTAAGGAAAGTTTATTTTGGCTAGTAGTTATTGCTCAACTTTTTTAGCAACAATTTGTGGAGCTAGTGATCACATGAATATTCAAGTTTGTTGCTCCACTTAAATAGAGAAAGATTCCAATTTATTCTTTTCCCTTAATAAAAAATCTACATGGGAACACTCGAGCTGCTTAAATTTAAGAAAAAATTGCACTTGAGTAGTGGAGCCCTCTTTTCTTCAAAACTTATTCTCAATTCTTAAGTATAGTTGCTCCACTTAAATAGGGAAAGAATCCAATTTATCATTTTTCCTTAATAAACTTTTTGCATGGGAACATTCCAACTACTTAATTTTAAGCAAAATTGCACTTAAGCAACCACATGGGAACATTAATAGTTTAAGATTTACAAATGAAAATGAAAAATGCAACTAAAGGAGAAAGGGATCATTATCATGAACAAATCACTTGGAAGCTTTTAGAAAGACACCTAAATAAGATTGTTTTTTCTTTTCTTATACTATATACCACAATCCCACAAAGATTTTTGTTTAAAAGATGTTGAAAATCACACACAAATTTTTTTGTATAATTGTGTAGGTTGTAGAAAAAAATAACAATTAATAGAATGAGAATGAATCTCATTTGGAAAGCAAGAGGGTAGGGTAGAATTTGAACTATTGTTTGGATAAATGCATTCATTCATTACTTCCTTGACTCTCAATGAGATCAAGGGAAAGTAAAACTCAAACAAAAATCAAATCTGCAATTTTTTCATGTGAGGCTAGCACATTGCACCAATGTTTGCACATTGTGCTCATCTATGGGGAAATTCAAATTTAGAAAGCCTAAACTGTCAAAGAATTCAAGAAATGCAAAACTAAAGTGTTAAAATTTTATATTCAAGATACTCTATATCAGGATGTCAAAGTGAGGACATGATCCACTGTGAAATTGTTAAGGTACATTATTTTTAACACTATATTTGCCCCCATTTTAGCAAGCATATGATCAACAATAAATATGCATGCTAAAGTAAATATAAAAAATTATAAATTTTACCCAATGATACTCTAAAGGATGTAGAGTCAAGTAGGGTAAAGATGCCCCCAAACTAAAGACTTGCAAAATAATCAAAATATTATGCAAAAGGCATGAATATTATGTAAAATTTCACAAAACAAACATGTTAGTTGGAAAGCATACTAATTGCAAATAATATTATGTATGAAAAAAATACAATATAGAAAAATTGTGTACAACAAACATACAAAAAAAAACTTGAAAAAAGAAAAGAGGAGAGGAACGTAACAAAGATATCTAAAAGGGAATTTCTGGTGATGTATTGCTAGAAGAAATAAGTATGTCTAAGAAGTTGTGTTTATGCTTTTGATCAACATCGGACACACAAGGATCCATTGGGTTAGGAAGTTTCATTATGCAAGGTAACTCATATATGCTACCAACACTACAAAGAGTTTAAAGATGACTAATGCTTTAGAGATCACAAAAGTGAGGCATGTTCAATTAGAGCCCTCCTTTAAAATAGTGCATATTGCAAAGAATACAAGTTATTTCAAGGAAAAAGAGGGGAAAGATGGAGATTTTTAAATACAATGAGACACCTACAAGGATGTTGCAAGCATGAAACACACATTGTGTTCATGGTATTTCATCAATTAATATAGGTATGTCACATAAAAATATATATAACTTGAAACACACCCACATTGAAAGATCCACAAGTATAGGGTTAGTATAAATATGAAAGTAATCATAATTATTCAGATCATAAGAAGGATGTAATGTCATCATTCCCCAAGTATTATGAAACTACGAGTACAAAGGAGGAAGTATATTGAAAACAACTATACCATTTTTGTCAACATGGAAAACACTTAAATTCCTTCACGCTTTCCAGAGTCCCTAAATATAAAAAAGTAAAAAATGATGTATAGAAGAATTTAGATACAAATAGAAGAACTGAGAATATTTTCATGTACACTATATCTATGTACCTACAAGGGTATCATGGGTTCTCCAAGAGAAATAATTAAAACATAAACAAGCATATATATGGGGATCACAAGTCAAACATGCAAACACCTATGTCCAAATGATATGAAGGCACTACTTTAAAGGTTCTCATCATCCAGTCTTGATCATATGGAGAGGAGGTTGAGCTTCTATAGGAAGAATTATCATGATAGTACTATGCATCTTACCTAAAACAAGAGTTGAGTAATTTGTTGCAAGGACATCTTTTTGAACATCTTGTGAGGCAAGTTTAAATGACCTTGTGAAGATTGAGAACTACATTGGAATATCCATAAAGGAATCAAATAGGTGCTCCTTACAAGAGGAGGCAATGGGTTACTATCAAAGGTACGTAGCAAGAAGAATGTCATTGTTGATATCCTCAGTAGAAGCGAGAGTAAAATCAAAAGAAGGTAGAGCTTTCTTTGTCTAAAGAATTAATAAAGAATGCTCAAGACGTGGATGACGAGAAAAATGTAGCTTTATCTTAAGATATGGTGGAGTGGGATTGTGTTTTGGTTTTCTTTTGGGTGGTGGGTAGGGGATATGATATCAATGGAGGGGTCAAGAATGTTGTAGAAAACTTGATTGTAGGTGCTTTGGAATGAAACAAGGGAAGTGAGGATGGAACTAGAGATCGCATTGGGTATGCCTAGTTGTACAAAGAAAGGATGAATGTTACGAAGCTTTGAAATGACAAGTGAATTCATCAAAGGAGCTAAGATAATCTACTCCCTTTCTGAGTGAGGCTTATAGGAGTCCTGACAACATCACAATATCAAGAAGCGATGCATGAGAGGATGCTCAATATTTGTAAGGACTTGTATACCTTACTATTTGTTTTTAATAAATTCAACCACATATTAATCACTTCATTAAAGTTTTCAAAAAATAATAAAATTACAACTACCCTTGTAATTTTAATATCAATATAAAATAAAAACATATTACATCATGTGATCATTACAATCCAATGTTCTTCTAGTAGAACATAATGAAAAGCATAAGTCCTTTGATCATCAAGACTCTCCTCAGCCTTTTGTAGATCATTGGACAAGATCTTAGGTGAGGCGCTATTTTTGCCCATCCACAAAGCCTTAGCTTCCCCGGAGTCCTTCCTAGCTAGAAGAACTACTGACCTTGCTCAAAACACCTAGCAATTTGGAGGTAAGTGGTAGGGGGAATTATCAGTGCAAGCCTGACTACATGCATATCCTACTTGATTGTGCTATGTGCAATCAGGATGTGGCAGAGATTGATTTATGCTAGGCAAATATATTGACTTTGGCCAAAGTATTTTTAATAATTGTGAACTACAATGCATTCACTTCTCTGACTTCCACATTCGGTAACCCTTTCCCAAAGTTAAGCTTCCCATACACTCTCATACAAAAATTTCACATGATGCATCACTCACATAAAAGTAAGAAATAATACTCCTTCAGCATGCAAATTCTGGTATGTATAGCATTTTTCCGCCATGTAATGAAACTTAAGATGACAAAAATACACATGTTGTCTTAAGAAAATAAAAATAAAAATAAAATAAAAGTTATTGTTAAAAGATATCAATATGTTGTTGTCACAACTTGAACATAATAATACCACAATCAATGTCTCATTTTTGTATGTAGTAGTAAGATTGAAATTTATAATGAACAATAAATATTTAGAAAGAAACATTTGTATCTCCTTAACTAGAAGTTTTTCCCTTATGAAGGTTGGAATGAATTTACTGGTTGATGAATGACTTCTTATTGTTGCTGAATAATACTCTTTTATATGCACAGCTAAATGATTAAATATTATTACTTATCTTTAACCAGAATATGTTTATACCGTACCAAAAACTCCCGAATGAAAGCTAATTCATTGTTTATATAGAATGGTTGGGAGAGGATGAAGTTTATTTGTTTTAAAATAGATTTAATTCTATCCTCCTACTCCCTTATCGCATATGTAGTAAGAGTGATTTCGCATTTTTTAAAGATTAAAAACTACTTAATTTCCCACCACTATGCGATTCATGACTTTATGATGGCTTTGGAATCTTTATGGTTTATTATGTTCTTATCATTTCGTATAAGAAAGTTACAAAAAAAAAAAAATACGATTCTTCTTAAAATTGACTAAAACATCCCTTCCCATGCATTTTTCTTTTAATACTTCCTTATCTTGTTTCTTCCACGTGGAAGGCTTAGTTTAAAATTAAAAACTATATTTGCCCCCACATATATTCTTAAACTTTATTTATTTATTTATTTCTTAAAACTATTTCTTTAACATGTGTCACATAGTCGCAAGTACTTCTTGTTTTAATATCTATGTGGCCAGTACTTGTTGTTTTAATATCATAATAGAATTAATAAACGCAACTATTATTATCCTTTGAATTAATTGATTATTAGTCTATTCGTAAATTGTAAGATTGAAGTTATATGATTTAGAAATAGAAATAGTCAATGTGATTTGAATTAAAATTGTAGCTTCTAATTATATACATTGTACATTAAAATTAAATGTATTGTAATTTGATTTTAATTTTGATTTTCAAAAATGAGGTTGTATTAGAATTAGTAGGATATATTCTAATATTATCTAACTCTATTTCACTTATAAGTGATAGAGTATTGAATTACATGAGAATAACCATAAAAAAACTAAAATAAATAATTTTAATATTATAATAACTAAAATATTGTTTTTGATTAATAAAGCAATGAGAACAAGGGCACTGACCCTTTACATAGCAAAACTATTAAAAATCATAGCGCATAAACAACACTATAACAACAATTAACAACAACTATCAACAAAAAGGAACCAAGTCTTTAGAAATCAGAAACAACAGCAAAAAACTAAAAACAAACTACAGGGGAGCCTTGCGCACCCCAGTGGCATCCATAGCACTATTCCATTCATTTTACAGGAACTTGTAGAGGTCCCTAGCCGAACTTGTAGAGGTCCCTAGCCTCCCGCTTGTCCTCCTTAGTGTCTACATAGTGTTCCCTCAACAGAGAGAGGATGAGCGTGGAGCTATGTAAAACCTGCACATGGAATTTGTTAAGGCCCACCATTTGGGCTTCCCAAGCCTGCATCTTGTTCTTGAGCCGATTGACATCCTCCTTGATAGTCTGCAGATCAAGCACAAGGCTGAGGTTTTCAATTCTCTGCGTGATGTCCAACACATCCATGCTCAAATTTTCCATTTGTTGGAGAGTAGGGACCTTCTGGGGTTCTCAGCAACCATGTCATCCGTAGTTTCTTCGGTCTCTTTGTGCACACCACCAACAAGGGAGTTATCACTATCATTAACTAGACCCATTAGAGGGATAGAATGCATCACTTGTTTAGTCATTTTAAATCCGGGTCCAAATTACCAAATTCCAGGGCTTTGCTATCAGAGATTTCCACGCCCATAAGACCCTCAGTGTCCATGTTCATAGGGATCGTATCCTTAACATCAATGAGGTCTTGGGTTTATATTTCAGAGATACTCATGTTAGCGGCACCAACAATGGTTCGAACCATGGGGTCCCCAATCACATTCACATCCACAACATCCCTATCAAGGGCCCCCATAGTGGTATTAGGGCCCTCCTCCTTCTTGTCCCTAATGGGGTCCTCCTCAGAGTCCAGATTCTCGATCACCAAGGTCTTCTTTTTGCATCTTTTGGAAGCAAGTCTGGAGGATCTCCTTTTAACCTCGGAATCCAGGGAAGAATTATCGTTCTCAGCATCCTCATAGGAAGAATTGTCATCAAAGACAATCCGTTTGCATTTAGCGAGGGTTTTGCCTTTGCCCTTGGACAGGTTGGGAGAGGTAGATAGAGTTAAGCTAGGGGAGACCGCCAATAAGGAAACAACCGAGGCATAAGCAGGCAAGGACATGGTGCCCATAGAAAAGCCCTCATGGGGATATTGGAAGAATCTAGGGAAAGCCATAGACAAGGCCGCGAGCTGCTAGGGAGTCGGCATGGGGGGCTGAGAGAGCGAAATATTCTGGAGGAGAGGGACAAAGAGCCTCATGGAATTTATACAACCTGTAAATGAGGCCCTGGTGGAGGAGGTAGGGAGGCTTATCCCCATGCTTGGGTTCCATGGTGTCTTTAACAAAGCTCTCTATAGAGTGCAGTAAATAAAACGACAGACAAAGTAAATCATTGTTACGAAAGTGATTGAGGAGGGGCAAATGGTAGTAGTAGAGTACCTTATACCTTCCTTTGAGAGTGAAGTACTTCATGATCATGAGGTAGATCATGTTCCATGGGTGCTTGAGCTCCTCCCGAGAAAACCCACCTTGCAGCTTGACAGGTTCTTCGCGGTTACGAAAGAAGCATTTCAAACCTTCACTGTTTGCAACATGACTGGTATGCTTCCAGCGATGACCATCAAGGGTCAGCTTAGTAGCTTGGGCAATAGTCTCCTCAGAGACATCAAAGGCAATGCCACCAACTAAGACCCGCCTCCCAGACCAGGAGGAGGCAAAAGTAGCCAAGAACTACTCATCATGGCCCTTCAGGCAATCCAAAAAATCAACAACCCCACCTTCAACACAAAAGTTCCAGACTAGGGGGTCATTTTTAAAATCATCCAGATTATCCAGTTTATATCTAACTCTGTCACCCCCCATTTCCTCCACCAACATAGCTTCTTTAGTCATGAAACAGAGAAAGTTGCATAGACCCTTTGAGAAACAAGCCAAGAAGAGATAATGGGAAGTGTGTGAGCCCAGGGTCAATAAATGAGAAATGAAGTTGGGCACATGGGAAAAAATAAAGTCACTTTTAGAAATGATTTCCTAGTTACGAGGCATTAAGAGCTAGCAAATACCAGTGGCAACCAACACATTTCTAGCCCAAGAGAAATGCCAGCACAACAACGCGTGCGTCATCGCCATCCTGGCTGAACGAGTCACCACCACATCAGAAGGGATCAGAGGGATATTCCCAATATTTGAATTATGAAACCACCACCTCTAGACTGCCCTGAGGGAAGAGAGGATGGTAAGGGAAGCACTTGGTAGCCGCTCAATCATTAGTGAAGATTTTGGATTTCTCTTCCTAGAGAAGGAAGTTAACATGGTCTGGGAGGGAGTTGTGACTCCTCCAACATCTCAGCCCCGAAAGGTTTAGGTCAATGGCTGCAATGGCATCCACCACATAGTTACCTTCCCTATAGATATGTATAATTCTGAACGAATCAAACCTGGAGATGAGCCTCAAGGTGTCCCTGATTGTTCCCTCAGTTGTCCAATTAAGTTTTTTTTGCCCTTTGACAACATCAATGATAAGCTTGGAGTCCCCCTGAATGTCCATAATCCTGATTCCCATGGAGAGGGAAATGCGGATTCCCCAGGCTAAAGCCATCGCTTCAGCCTGATTAGAGGAATGCCCATTCAGGTTACCCGCATAAGAAGCAACAAGGTCCCCCAGATGCGATCTAATAACCCCTCCACTAGCAACTAGGCCCCCCTGGCAACCCCATCAAAATTGAGTTCAAAATTTGTAGCGGGGTGGAACTAGACCGTGCTTTGTCTTAGAAGTCTCTTAGAGAAGTAAACAAGAGAGAACGAGGGGGGAAGGTTCGAGCATCGATAAATTTGATAGTCCTAGGTAGAGGGGGGCTTGGATGCCATCTGGGTTTTAGAAACAGAGATATTCTCAAGAATCAATTTAAAGAATCGAGCAAACACAGTTTCCACAGAGGCCTCTTTGTCTTTGAATATCTTGTCATTCCTTTCCTTCCAGACACACCAGCTCATGTGGGGGGGATATGCTTCCATAGTTGTTGGATAAGGGGGTTGGAAGAGGGACCCCGAAACTCCCGAGACAGATTTAACAAATTATCATTCATAACCCAACATATATTAAGCTTACTGTAGATCATCCCCCATAGCTCCCGAGTGAAGGAACAATGGAGGAAGAGATGGGTAGGACTTTCTTTATCATTTTTGCAGAGGATGCATCTTTTAGGGAACTGGAATCCCCGCTTGACCAAGTTATCTTGGGTCAAAATTTTGTTGAGGAGAGAAGTCCACTAGAAGAAATTAACCTTGGGGAGGAGTTGGGGATTCCAGACCTCTTTCCAGATAGAGGAGTAAATAGGCTCCCTAAGTAAGCTGGTGTAGGCAGTTCTGATAGAGAAGTCTCCAGAGGGGTCCCACTTCCAAATAAGTATGTCCTCCATAAGAAACAGGGAGAGGAATATACTAGCCAAAAGCTTCTAGAGCTCTCTAGCAATATGGAGGAGGGAGGGATGGTCAATGCAACATTCCTCCAAGGCCCTCCAAGTGCAATTGCAACTAAAATATTATTATTCTAGATATTGCATTATTATTATTATATTAACTTGAATTAACTTGAAACTTGCTGGCTGGAAAGGGGTTGTCCTAAGTCAAGCAGGTAAAATCACTCTGCTCAAAGCCACTCTCCAAAATCTTCCTGTGTATGCTCTTAGCTTGTTCAAAACCCCCTCAAATTTTTCGGAAGCCATTGAAAGAATCCAAAAAAAGTTCCTTTGGTCGGGAGTGGAAGTTAAGAACAGAATTCCCCTTATTGCCTGGAATAAAATTTGTTCCCCTAAGGGCTTAGGTGGGTTGGGCTTAAGGAACATTAGTTCTATGAATAAAGCTTTATTAGCCAAACAAATATGGAGATTCAAAGGGGAGGAAAGAAAATGGAACTCTATTTGGAAAAACAAATATCTCTATATGCAACCTTCTGAGGGAGAATTCTTTGACAACTCTTTTAATGTTGAAGGATCCACCATATGGAATGCAATCAGCTAAAAGCTGGGCTGTTGCTGGCAGAACTTGGAACCTTGGGGATGGGAGGAGAATAAGATTTTGGGAAGATAGATGGATCCTGGATAAACCTCTGGAGGAAATCCCAATCCTAAAAGATTGGAAAGACCAATTCAAAAGCAGGTATGGTGAAATGGTAAGAGATTACTGGAGAAATGGGAACTGGATTGATTTTAGCCAGCAGTGTCCGGGACTCAAGTTCCTTCAAATTACTCTCTCTGCTAAAATCCCTAGAGACAACAAAGATGACAGATTGATATGGAGGGAAACTCTGGATGGGAAATACTTTGTTTCCTTTGTTGTGGCTATACACAATGTCCTGGTGGAAGAAATTCCCATCTGGGCTAAAGTCTGGAACAAGAAGTTAGTTCCTAAGGTCAATATCTTCTTCTGGATTTTCATCCAAAATAAGGTATTAACCCTAGACAATCTTCATAAAAGAGGTATTATTTTCCTAATAGGTGTTCTCTTTGCTGCAGGGAAGAAGAGATAGCTTGCCATATTCTCAATCAATGCACCTTTAGCCAGGATATCTGGAAAATCATCCTTACCAGGTGGAACCTGAGCTGGGTCTTCCCGAACTCTCTTGGTGACACCTGGCTTCAATGGCATTGCCCTAATTCTAATCCTAAAATTGTGGAGACTTTGAAACTTACTCTACCGATTGTTATCTGGAATATCTGGAAAGAGCGCAACAACAGGATTTTTAGGGATGAAAGGGCTATTCCTGAAGTGGTTGCAGATAAAATCTTTAGGAGTATTTTTGAATGCCTCTACTGCACTGATCAGGGACCTACTGCTAAAGATGATTTTAAAGACAGGTGGAACCTTTCTACCACTACTACTAGCAAGGAGACTAGAAGAGAAGGTCTAGTCTGGTGTTTTCCCCCACAGGGATGGATTAAGGCTAACTTTGATGGGGCTTCTAAAGGGAATCCGGGTAAAGCTGGATATGGGGGCATTGTCAGGAATTTTGCTGGAAGTTGTCTTAAGGCGGTGGATGGTCCTCTAGGGAATCAAACTAGCCATTTTGCTGAAGCCTCTACCGCCTTGAATACCTTAATTATAGCCAAAAATTTAAATTATGATAAAATATGGCTTGAGGGAGATTCACTTAATATTATTAAGTGCTTAAAGGGGGAATCAGAGCCTTCCTGATCTATTGAAAATATCATCATGAAAGCTAGGGAGATCATTGCCAGTTTCAAAGAAATTATTATTCAACATGCCTTTAGAGAGCAAAATAGTGTTGTGGATTGTTTAGCGAATACTGGAGTTAACTCTGACTCTCAAATGATTTGGCATGAGGAGGATCTCAATTTAAATATCAAAGAGTTCCTTAGAAAGGACCGTTATAGGGGGAGAGAAGGACAATTTAATCATGACAAGTAAAAAGCATCATTTATGCCTTGCTGGAAAGGCCATCATTACTTGGCATTGCGGTAGATCTTCTATTATCTCTAATAAATTTCCGCACGCTTTGTGGGTTACTCAGTTTGAAAACCTGAGCAACATCGGGAAAGAAGGTTAAAATTTGTAGAGAAACAGAGCAGATAGCCCGTATCCGAAGATGGGAGGAGACCTAAGGTGGGAAGAACCAGTCAACACATTGACCTGGAAAGCGATACCAAAAGTCTGGGCGAAATTGGAGAAGGGCTCTCTTACCAGCTTCATGGAGAAGCTTGAGGACTATAACAAAGGTAGGGTTAACTTAGCCGTTTCCAAGATTTCCAAAAACTAGTCTAATGGCTCTTTTAAACTTTATGGAGTTAAGTTTAAGCTGGACGCTGGGCTCATTTTCACTGTGACCGGAATGCCCCACATTGGGCTTAATTTCTTTCGAGACCTTAAAGTCTCCAACAACGTGGTTAACCTGTTCCCACGGAAAGAGAAAGAGA
This sequence comes from Cryptomeria japonica, assembly GCF_030272615.1. Classification (NCBI taxonomy): domain Eukaryota; kingdom Viridiplantae; phylum Streptophyta; class Pinopsida; order Cupressales; family Cupressaceae; genus Cryptomeria; species Cryptomeria japonica. Next base: position 350,016,975 of record NC_081413.1, read on the forward strand.
GGGCTAAAATTGGCAAGGCTACTGGGGGCTACTACGAAGCTGCAAACATCAAGAAGTTGTGGGGCTAGGTTCTGAACACAATTATGGAGTACATCACGGTTGAAGGTCGTTTCTCCAGGGCCCAGACCTACCACTTCGTGCTCTTAAACCATTTCAAACATGACAAAAAGGTATCCCTACCCTACTACCTTTTTTGGTCCCTCTCCAGGTCCCTCAACAAACACAGGATTAACCCTTCCAGCCCAATTCTCCACTGCGGGCTTCTGCTGCTCATCTATGAGCATTGCAAAACCCTCACCCTGCTAGAAAATAAGAGGATTTCGGCCTCTCCGGGTAAGAGAAAGATGGAAGAGGGAGAAACTAGCAAGGAGAAGGTGTCCTCCAGCAAAAAAGGGAAAAGTGTCCCTGGGTTGGAAATAGAGGACATTGTTAAGGAAAGCAACGGAATGGAGATGGACGACTCCAACGATGAAGACAGCTGGAAAGACGAGGAGTTGGGTAACGAGGAAGAAAGTGGCGATAATGAGCCTGGTCAAGAAAGCCCTATCCTCAACGAATGCCTTGGTAAGGACAACAACCATCTGATGGAAGAAGTGGATCCCAAGGATAATGAGGAAACCAGAGTGAATTCTAAGAAGGAAATGAACAAAGACTCTGAGAAGGACCTGAATGAGGATAGGGATAGCGAGGACAAGGAAAGTGACGGTAAAGGGCTTATCTTCGATAACCTCAAGAAGCTCTCTGAGGCTAGAATGGATTTCGATAGATGGACCTACGAGACCCTGAAAAACCTAGAAAAGAAAGGGATAAATATAGATGAAAAGAGAGAGGATGAAAACAAAGAGTAGATTAATTGGAAGTAGGAAATGGAGAATAAGGTAAAATCGCTGGAAGAGGGAAAAGAAGCGATGAAAAATCTGATGGGAGTTATCCCAAGTATCCTCTCTGCTGTCACTAAAAACCTGGAGGATATCGCCAAGGTCTTTGATCATACCTGAACTCCTAAACCGGTCGTGGATCTTGACCTGGAGGAAGAGACCATCCAGATTGGAAGTGGTGATGCTACTCTGGTGGGCGGTACTGCGAAGAGAACCAGGGCCACTATCAAGAAAGTTGTGGTTGCTTCAGCAAATGATCCCCCTAACTTCAAAGACAACATCAAAGAGTTGTCTGAAATCAACAACACCCTGGCTAAAGCCCTGGAAAAAATCTGAATGCTGGAAGGCCTACTAGCTTTATGGGGCTTTTTTGGGTTTTCTTCGGTTTTCCGCTGGTTTTTTGTGGTTCTGTTCTTTTCTGTTTCTCGCAGCTTTGTTGTTTAAGTTCTGCTTGTAAAGGGTTTTGGGGCCCCTTCAAAACCTGCTTTTTCCTTAATCAAAAACAATATTACTTTCTTATTAAATTTTTATATTATTAAATTTCATGAGGATAACCTTAACCTAGCTAAAATAATATTATTAATTTATATTACTTAGGATTATGTTAAGTTAGTTTTATGTTTAAAGCTGATGTTAGGTTAGGCTTAAGTTAAATATCTTTAGTTTATGATTAAGATTCAATTAGACACATGGATAGATTTAAGGTTATAGATAAACATAAAGATTTTTATATTATTGTATTTTAATTATTATATTATTTTTATCTAGAATATGTATTTAATTTATTTTAAAGGATAATCATAACCTAAGTAAAATAAATAATTTTAAAATTATTATACCAACATACCTATATTTTTACAAATATATAAGATACTACAAGAAATTTATTGAAACAAAATTTAACCATATTAAAAAAAAGTATCATATAAAATAGTTAAAGTTTCCACATATTCAACAGCATAACAGGTAATTCATTAAAATAAAAAATTTATTTAAAAAAAATATTGTTATTTAAGATATTGGTTAAAGTCTCCACACATTCAACAACATAACCTAACTCCCATAAAATATTAATTAGTTAAAGTTCATAATAATTAGGCATTTAAAAAATATAAATTATGAGAAAATGAAGTAGCAGTAAATTTAGGAGTTGAGGTAAAAGTTTTAAGAGTGGTTAAAAAAAATCTTATAGTCAACAAAACAAAAAGTTAAAATCAAAATGTCACATTTCATATACATATATTAATTAGAGATTTCATCTCTAGTTCATCACAAAATTTAGATTTACACAGTTTAATTAGAGATTTCATGTCTAGTTCATCACAGAATTTAAATTTACACAATATTTAAATATGTTAAATATGCTAAATATGTTAAGGTTCAATTAGAGATATGATTAGATGTGTAAAATATATTTGATAAGAAAATTTAAACATATTAAATATTATGTTAATGTACCTAAAATTTGCCTAAAAATATACCTCTCAGACTCTCTTCTTTGGCAATCTTCACATGCTCATCACCGCTATAGATATCCTCAAGTTTCTTCCAGACTTCAAAAGCATTCTCCAAACCATAGACATCAACATACTTTGAATCAGACAAGGAATTGATAACATGGCCTCCAACGCTTGATTGTTCTCCTATTGCTCCTTTTGATCATCTGACAAAATCCCACTAGGCATATTTAGTAACAACATGTTCCCAATATTGACTTCCTAATATTTTGATATAGATCTTCATCCTATCACTCCAGATTATGTAGTTTTCCCTATTGAACTTCAGACCTTCTTTCTTCATCATGTTCTCCTAGATCTTTACCTCAAGTTGTTAGGCTTAAACACAAGAGGACCTGATTGCTTTGATACCAATTGATGATATGATGAATCAATAAGGATCTGGTCAACTACTGAGAGGGAGGGGTGAATCAGTAGATAGAAAATAAAATAAACTTTCACCAAACTTAAACCCAACTCATAAATCAACTTGCAAAACTAACTGGTTTAGATATTGTACCAAAAACTGATATTGCACTGTCAAGTTTACCGGTTGACTAAGACATCAATATAATAGTGTAACAGATTTGAAACTCACATACAATTTAACCAAAACATTAAACCACTTTACTAAAATAAGTAATAGCTCATTTCAGATTACTTTCGGTCATCTAAACATATCTAAGTTTCTTTATCAGTTAAACATATTAACCATATCAAAATATATAACAACAAAATCATTCACCACTTGACACAATGATTTTTGACGTAGAAACCCAAATGGGAAAAACCAAGATGGGGGTGAATACCCACAAGTATTATGAACTCTTCTGAAGTTCGCCTTGTTAGGAGCTAAGCCTTGTTAGAAGCTTTACAAAAATGTCCTGTTAGGAACATATTCGGTTAAGGACCACCCGGTTAAGGGATTGACTACCATACCCTGTTAAAGGTAATACCCTATAACCTTGATAGAGGATTTCAAATCCAAGCTAATGGATCACCTGGTTAGAGGATTTAGAAAGCACCAAGCCTATTAAAGCTTACCCGGTTAAGGGATTTAACTGTTGTAATGGTTAGAGAACAACGGGGTCTTTGCTGATCTGGTAATATGTTGGTGTAAATAATTATTCATCATGAATATTATTACACCTTACTTAAGTTTACTTAGGAAATGCATTTCATATTAGTTTGAGTATGAGACACTTGGGTGTTTGTGCCACATTGGGATAGTGTGTGTAGGAGAATTTCCACCTTTTGTGGACTTATCTTGTTGTTACGTTCCACATTCAGTGGGTGATCCACCTCATGTGGAATGTAATGCCCCGCCAGGAAACCTTGAAGGGATAAGCTAAAACACAAGAATAGAGTGCAATAATTTTTTTTTTTAAAGTTACACAACATTAAGATACAACAAGATATCAAAGATTCAGATTACATAGCGGAAGACATCAACTAACACCTAAAGAGTTTCCCAACGTGATTACTTAATTACACATTTAACTTAACTCACACTAACAAATCCAATAAGTTGATTATCTTATAACAAGATAATTCTTAAACAAGGATAATTTCTTTTAGACGATGAGAATATAAATCACAAAATAAGGTTCATCCATTAAGATTTATCTATTCCTTTCGTTCATACTTTTCATTAAAATATAAGTCATGCATCTAATTTAATAACACACTTTAATTTCAACATAAACTAATGAGTTCTTCCCATGCATACTTAATTTCCTTAACAATAACTGAATGTATTCCATTATAATAAGCTACATTCATTCATGATCCAATTTATTGCATCCAAGAGAGGACTGCATACATGCATTTAAAATTAATTTCATCTTATCCACTTATACATTCTATCAAAATTTCATTCATACATGCTAACACTAAACATGAAACATAAGAATAAAAGCATCACATAACACCAAGATGATCTCGGAGTTCACCCCTAAAGGGCTACATCTCCAGGTCTGCTCAACTGCAAGACCCCTCTGATAATTAATAAAGTTAAGAATACATGAGGTTCTCATTATTTACAATCCTGTCATCAAGGCAAAACATAACCAATATACAAACGACCACATCGGTCAATAAATACATAATTTATCCTTGGAAAGGAAAGGATCCATCTGAAACATAAAATGAAGAAAATAAAAAGGTCCACTGGAGCATCCACATAACTAAGTCATCGCAACCCAAGGTCTGACATGAAATCAGGTACTCACAAGGGCATAAGCAATAGGATGACTCCACAAAAGTGCTCCTATCAAGACAATACAACCACAAACTAGCGAACGTAGGGATAAGTGTCATCACAAAACTTGGTATGGTTACCATGGTAGGTCTTCATAGGTTCTGGCCCCATACACTAGGTTACCCTGGCAACCTAATTCGAACCTCCAGCCCATCCAAGCCTCGTGTGGACCCACACATCCTTTCGCGAAGACAAGGATGATGGTTTGCCATTTCAGGCCTTCTCACAACATGTTGAGTCTGTGTTAGCACTCGTCCCATGTGTGAGGCACAATTATCTTACTTAGAGATTAACATTCTAATCTACTGTTAGGTTATCACTTATTAGACTCACTTTCGATGGGTTACCTAGCAGCCACTTTGGGCGTGGCCCCCAATCGAAAGCCACTTTCCCATACGACACTAGACTATACTCAAACAAATTAAGAAAAAAAACCAAGGAATACACATGGTCAAGCAAACAGAGTTCAAAAAGGAGGGAACAACCATCTGGTCAAACACAACTCAAAAGAGGTACACTAACTGACGATACTCTAACTAGAGACTTGACCAACTATGGTCAATCACAAATCATCATTTGACACCCGCATAAAGGAAATGACCAATTACGACACCACCACAAAGTAACAGTCAAACTTGAGACCGAGGACTGAAACAAGTACCCCAAATCACTCCATACGACAGGGTCCTATCAAACAAAGAATGACTTGCCATTACTTAAACAAAAGCGAATACAAAAATTAAATTTGCATAGGCAATAACCATCAGATACAATCTTTTCCGAATTGATTTAAACATTAAATATCGATCAAGTTTTCTAAATGATCTAAGTTAGATTGCAGTTATCCACCTCATCTAGGTACATGTTGTTCTTGGTTTTCTAACTCTCTAAGGTTCATTTGCATCGAACATACATAAATACGCCATTATGAGTTCTTAAACCAATTTCACATAAATATAATTAAACAACCAATAACCAACTAAATATGATATTTAATCTTCAATTAAAACATCATTGTCATACTAGTTCAAAAATAATTCCTCCAAATTCGTCTTTTCCAGAACCAAGTTACACTATACATATCAAGGAAATATATATTTAAAGGAACCAAATATAGATAATCCATTCCCAAATTAACAGATTATTTCCTTGCACACATGAAGAAAAAAATACCAAAATTAACTATTAATTAATATATATCTTTATTAATCCGCGATTAATAAAATATAACAAATTAATAATTAAAAACCAATATTAACAAATCAAGTATTTAATTAAAAAAATATTCATTAATAATAAAATAGAATTTGAATATTAATTAATGTACATTTTCCATTATACAAATAATTAATAACAAATTAATCATAATTTATTACTTAATGAATAATTAATCATAATTAAAAAACTTAATTAAAATTACATTTATTATAATATTAAATTATTATATTATATATTTTTTTATTAAAAAGAAATATATTAAAAAAACATGTTTAAAAAAAATCATATAAAATAAGGGGGGGGATACCCACATGGACCCCATGTGGGTCCCTCTTGGCAGCCCACACTTCCTACGGTAGTGCTGCTACCTTTTGGTAGCAGTTCGCTACCATTGGTAGCGCTGCTACCTTTTGGTAGCAGTTCGCTACCATTGGTAGCACTGCTGCCAATAGGTAGCAGCCGCTACCTTTGGTAGCAAACTACCTCCCGCGTGGTGGGGGTTTGTGCCCTGCCACGTGGGTAATATATATATATTTTTATTTTAATTTAATCAATTTTTTTTTAACATTGTTTATTGTGAAAAAAACACAGTCAGTCTCCCAGAGACTTAAAACTTATTTCCAGCAGCATGTTTTATTTTACTTTTTTTTGTTTTTATCAAATACCCAGATTCAAGAAGGGGAATTTCTCCAAAACAATGCCATACTGGCAAAATAAGATTTATTTACACATAATTAAACCACAAATATGCAAAACCCCAATCTAAATTACAAATTAAAACTTAATCAGGGAACCTTTAATGGAAATTTTAACCAAGTTTATCAAGAATAGCCAAACCCCCAAAATTTGATTTTAGAAAAAAATAATCTGAACAACCAAATTTACAATTTGAGAGTTGGGGAAGAAGTAAGGTGGGTTTGAGTTTGTGATTTCATTACAACTCTACCATTTTCCACAAAATAAGAGATTATTTACAATCACAACCATATTTCTACAAAAATACCAAAAACAATCTTTTTAAAAAACATAGAAACCAATGAAATTAACCAGAGGCCTACCTGTTTAAGCAATCCTGGCAAGATTGAAGAAGAGCCAAATTCTCCATCTCAAGAAATTTCTTCTCTTCCCAAAACCCCCAAATTTTCCATCCAAAAATATTTTTCCAAAAATATCAATCTCCCATATTTTTCCAAAAGTCTAGGTTAAATGGGAGAAGTTTGACCAAAATTTTATTTTTGGATTTAAAATTTTTATTTAAAATAAATCACAAAAATCATTATTTTCTAACTATATCAATATATTAACTTGCTTTTCAATCTAAAAATTGATTTTTCCAAATAACTGAATTTAACCTTTCTATTTCCAAAATGCCAAGAAGATAAAATTAATTCTATTTCAATTAAATTTAAATCTTTCTTTTCCAACAACATAAACATATTAAATTTAACATTAAAATTAACTATTTAATTGAACTTGCTCCTAATTTAAATCGAGCAATTCAAATTAACGATAATCGCATAAAGAAACCCTATTTAATTACTCCCTTAATCTTTAATGCACAAACACATATTTAATCAGATTAAATACTAAGGACTAATTACTCAATTTAACCATACACACAAAACATGCAACCCAAGAAGCCAAACGGACAGACGACCCGCAAACCCAACCAAAGGGAATACCGACGACAACTGACGATGCTCACTTGAGCACGACTATGGTCAAACGAGGGTCTTACAACCACCTAATCCAAATTCTAAGGACCAAAGAGGTACACTCAAACCTGCGAATCCAGGTGGAGACGAACCTCGCACCCATGTGGCACTATACCTGAAATCTCTTGCAACCAAGAGTCATACATGCATACATATATAAATTTAATGAAAGTGTTAGCCCGAGATTAATAACATGAAATAGGAGAACTAATAAACTTGCATACAAACTGGTGCGAAAACCACATTAACAGGTATGCACTAAATCAAAACATCTGACTATAATCATTATATTATGATAAACTAACAAAGGTCAAACCGAGATTAGGAATTGATTAGGGTAGGGGTACTACATGGAATATTATATTGTTTCTCTTACCTACCTACACCTATTTCCTACCTACCCTTGTTTCTTATTGAGCCACATGTCATGTTTGTGTGCTCACATATCCATATAGCCTTCCCTATATAAGAAGACTCATATTCATTATATGTAATGATTGATGATCCAGTTGATCAATATTTTTTCTTGATAGAATATAGTTTATTTCTATCATCTATTTTGTCTCTCAATTGTATTTTTCATTGAGCCCTTGAACTTGGCAAAATCTCACATGGTATCAGAGCCTATAGGGCTTCATTGATTAGTCTTTTGAAGACATTTTGGAGGCTTCAATTTTTGGATTTGGGGATCTTCATTTTTTAGGGGTGTCATACAGCGATTTGGACATCACGTTTGAGTTCGAGAGGCCGTTTCCATAAATTTTGACTATAAAGTCGACTATATTTGGTGATAATTTTTTTTTGCCTATTTTGGCTATAGTCGTACGAATTTCAAAATTTTAAATTTTTTTTTTTTTCTGCAAAAAAAAAAAATTGATTTCCTTAGGAAAAAAAAAATTTGAATTTTTTTTTTTTTTGAAAAAAGGTGATAGTAAAAATAAAATAAAAAATCAATTTTGGGGGGGTCCGCAGTGCACCCCCCCCCCCCAATGATCTCCGTACTCCGCAGAGTTTTTGCAAGGCCCGTAGAAGTCCGTCGTACCTCCTTGCCGGACCCCGTACCTCCTTTGGCTCCCATTGTAGTCCCATCTGGTCCTCGCCGACTCCTTGCTTCCGAGCTCCACTGCAACCAGAACATTGACAACTCTCTGCATTGCCGACAGCTCTCTCCCCGCCACCGACAACTCTCTGCCCGTTGGCAGACCTCAGCAGCTGGAACACCGTTGAAAGCCACCTCAACCTTCCAGTCGAGCCCCTCTGCCACCTCGGTTGCCACATGGACCTGCCTAGTCACTGCCACCTATACCGCCACACAGACCTTGTCCAGTCAACATTTTTGCCACGTGTCATGTCTGTGCGGTACGAACAACCATGCAGGAGGAGGCAAAAAAAAATTTGACAGGCATAAGAGCGTCAATTTTAAGCCCGCCATTTGCTGACGTCAGCAGTATTTTGAAATTTTTTTAACCCCGTTTCATTGAGCTTTTCAGTTTTGCAATTCAACTTTGGAAGGCCATATCTTGCTCATTTTTGCTCCTTTTTTGGTGCATTTTTTTTGGAAATGGATTATAATTTCGTGCTCTTCGCAATGGTGGAAGAATTTTCTGATTTTAATGGACGGATTTTTCAGAAATTGCAGATCTTCATGACTGTACCTGTTTAATCCCCGATTTTGCAACTTCGGAGGCTTCGTTTGGGGTCATATGACCTCCTTTTCAGGTGCTTCCTCTACTTTCATAATCTGCCATTTGCTTGCAGTGATTTTGAGTAGAAATTGTACTTTCAATATTTGGTCATTTTTGGCCTATTTGGTACTTGTATTTCGCTTGGTTCTCAGTTTAGATTACTAGCAGTATTTGTTGAAGTATCTTATATATCATTTTGAGAAGTTGTAAATTGAAATCAGAAGTCCACTTTACCTTGTTTTGCAAGTGGCCCATTGTATACACACTAAGTATAAAGTGCCAAATCACCATTTTCTGGGGGGGGTGTCTTGTGTGATTGTGCCTCTCTATATCTTGTGTTTTTTTATTTTGGTGCTATGGGTTCTCTTAAACTTCTACTTTTAACTCCTCATAATTATGCATGGAAGATTAATGCATGGAGTAAACTAATGGAAAAAGGACTCATTCATTATGTAAATGGAACTATTAGAACACCACCTGATCCTAAGGCTCATCCTAATGCTCAAATTGAATGGCTTACTAAGAATGCTATGGCACTTGAAACTCTTAGAAAGTATGTATCAAATGACCTCATTTTTCACATTGATAAGTGTACTACAATTAAAGAGGCTTGGGATATTTTTCAAAAATTGTATGGTCAAGTTGATGAGATTAAGGGCTACAAGCTTGATAGTGAACTCACAACTTTGGATCCCAAGGATTTTGATACAATCCAAGATTATGTCACAAAAGCAAATGAGCTAAGAGAAAAGCTAAAAGATTAAAAGCTAAAAGATTGTGGAATTGACAAAAAGGATGCTCAATTGGTTTACAACTTGTTGGACAAGTTTCCTTCAGAGTATGCAACCTTTGTATCTAGCTTTCACATCCATAGGTTAGCTCAAGGTTCCTCATACACTTCTCCCTCATTTGATTCTTTCACGGAGATGTTGATACTTGAGCAATCTAAGTTGACCACGATGGGGATTCTCAAATCTTCAAAGTCACAAGCTTTGGTGGCTAATAAAGGGAATCAAAGCAATCAAAGAAAAGGCAAGAATCAAAAGCAACCTAAGTCAAAACCACAACAAGATGGAGCACAATCTTCCTCTCCACAACAAGGTGATTCACCATTCTCACCTAAGAGGAAATTATATAAGGACAATCTTTTTTGTGGATATTGCAAGAAGTCAGGAGATGATGAACATCATTGTTATAAGAAGGATATTGATGAGTTGAAGAATCTTCTTGAGATGAAAAAAATCCACCTACCTTCTAGAATGTCTACATCGACTTCTTCCAAGGATAAGGATAAAGGAAAGGGTCACTCTTTTGGGATAGATAAAGGAAAGGGACAAGCTCTTTGTGCTACTACACGTCATGATTCAGGGAGATGGCTTCTAGATTCAAGGGCTTCTCATCATATTGCATCTTCGTAGTCTATGTTTTCTACATTTGAGCCTTGTCACATGCCACAAATTTTGATGGGCAATCATACATACATGGGTGTGATTGGGAAAGGATCTATTGCCATTGGGGATAACTCCTTCAATGATGTGTTGTGTGTACCCCACTTGACAAACAATCTTCTTTCCATCTATCAAATCACACATGGAGCAACGAGGAAACTGTGGAGTTCACACCTGATTCAATTATCATTAGAGACTTGGAGAGTGGAGCTATCATTGTGACCGGGGTGGTTGATCATGCATCTCGGTTGTACTCTTTTTCACATTTTGGTCCTATTGATGAGGTTGATTCTTCCTATGTTGATGATTCAGATTTTGAGGAGAACTTTGGGCACTTGAACTTGGGGATTCTGACTTGTGATCCCATTCTTGAGCCTTGCATTTCGTCTCCTTCTCTTGATATCACACCACCTATTGCACTTGATGATGCAGCTAGTGCGACAGTTTTGCCTTCTTGTGATTCAGTGCAGCAGGATATTTCATGTCTTCTATCTTCAGTTGATTGGGATGACTACTTAATAGACATTGCAGGTTTGTTTGTGGAGTTCTACATTCCAGATTTGGGAGACATCATTGACGACATTCATCTTCTCTTTGATGAAGACGATCTTTCTTCGATTGTTGCGAGGGATCACTCTGACCCTCTTGTGCATTCTCTACATGATCAATCTTTAGAGGTTGACATGATTGTGGATATTTTTGTACAACACTTGGAGGAGGTCTCTTTATCTTTTGAAGAGACATGTGAGTCTTTGGATATTGTTCTACATTATTCTCCACTAGATCTTGGAGTGTTGTTTTCAGCAGTGTGGCGTAGTTTACCACCTTTGGAGGGGATAAATTTTAGCATCGACATGGGGACACTTGAGCAGTTTTCAGAGATTTCTTTCATCATGAGTATTTTTCCTACATCTTCCCTTCATGCTTGGGGAGACTTCATGGGTACACCTTTGGTTTTGTTTCTTCCTAAGGGGAGGAACGTGGTTTGACATTTGTGGAGCAGTTTCTTCATTCATCATCAAGCTTCTATCATTGGTGCATATTCCACATTGAGGGGGGGCTACCTAGCTTCTCTTCTTCTTCTCTCATATGGGGGGGACTTTTTCCTCACATGGGGTTTTGTTCCTCACATACTTCTATGAGAGTTCTTTGTATCTAATTTTTATCTATTTTTTGGGGGATGGTTTTTTCTCTCTTTCCCTACTTTGTGAGAGATTACATTGCATTGGTTTGCATGCATTTGCATTTGTACATGGGTACCTAACATGGCCTTGTAGCCTAGACCCATCTTGCATTGCTTAGTTGCATTGTAGACTTAAGTGTATTCCCCCAAGTTGCAATTAAGGGGGGTGTTGGTGTAAATAATTATTCATCATGGATATTATTACACCTTAAGTTTACTTAGGAAATTCATTTCATATTAGTTTGGGTATGAGACACTTGGGTGTTTGTGCCACATTGGGATAGTGTGTGTAGGATAATTTCCACCTTTTGTGGACTTATCTTGTTGTTACATTCCACATACAGTGGGTGATCCACCTCATGTGGAATATTATATTGTTTCTCCTACCTACCCTTGTTTATTGTTGAGCCACATGTCATGTTTGTGTGCTCACATATCTATATAGCCTTGCCTATATATCATTGTATGTAACGATTGATGATCCAGTTGATCAGTATTTTCTCTTGATAGAATACAGTTTATTTCTATCATCTATTTTGTCTCTCTATTGTATTTTTCATTGAGCCCTTGATCTTGGCAAAATCTCACAAATAGCACTACTCTTCTTAATCAAATCCGTTTATGCTCCTATCTACCTTCACATATTTTGCAGATACTACTTCTGGTTTGGCAATCAATCACACTACCACACTTAACCAAAATTACCAACACCATTACAAAACAACTCATTGACTTTATAAGCAATACAATAGGTAGGTAACACAATGAAAAAACCTAAGATCTCATATAGATTACAAACATATCGGTTCAAACATGACAGTTGGATTACATAGCAATCAACTGCACATTTTTAAAGACAACTTCGATCGCTCCTGGATCACTGCACATTGGATCTTGTAACTCATCATGCGTTATTCACTTCATGCTATGCATTTGTTCATTCCCAAGATAAAATAGTTATCTCTACGTGCTAAAACCACTTTGAAACTCATCACGTGCAACATGCATATGTAGAATAATCATCTCTAATCACCATTTGATCATAGATCATCATAACCGATTCACCAAGCTCCATCGGTTAGGGTTCGACATATCAACAGGTTAGGGTTACCGGTTGATCATTCTGCTTGAATAGAAATACAAGTTTCCTTCACTTCTCTACTACCGTCTGCAATACAAATCCATCACTACTGGTTGTTATTGACATCAATGACAACACTATACTTCATTAATGCAATCTTCATGCAATGCCAACATGCTCTACTCATGAGGATACCCTAGTTCAAGAAGAGATTGTTAACATCTCTTTCAAAGATCTTCCTCCCAAGGATGAATCCTTGAAGATTAATGTTGATCCTTCTCCTAGAGAGTACCTCTCCCATGTAGATGCTTTGGTGATAGAGGATGATATGATGCCTATCTTTCATACTAGCATTACACCTTCTTTCAATACTCTTCCTTCTAGGGATGAAACACTAATGACTCATGGTAATCCCTCCCCAAACATTGACCCTACTCATGATAACATTTTTGTACAAGAAGAGACTATCAACATTTCTTTTAATAATCTTTATCATACGAATGTTTTTGATCCTTTTCGTAAAATTCATACCCCTTGTAGGAATACTTTGGAAAAAGAGAATGTTAATAGGTTACAAGGGTTCACTATTATTAACAATCCCCTCTATGAAGATGTCCCTTTCATTGAATCTAAAGAAAATCCTACTCATGAAGAAATGTTTAAGGTTGATAATCCTATTTACAAATCACTTGATGATTTTAACTTTTCTAAACATTCTTCACATGTTCCCAAACCATCTTCGATCAATATGATACATGTGAATGGTTATGAAACACCTAATAAACCCCTCTTCATGGTTCAAGGTGCTAGTTCTCCAAATTATCAACCTCTCAACAAGCCTCTCTTTGTGATTGAATGTGGTTATAGTAATAATGCTTTTTGTACTCCTAAGAAACCAGTTATTACTATGCAAGGAGGATATCCCACTAAGAGTCCTTATGAGTATGCTAAACAAATCACCTGAGAGAGTTACAATTCAGTTGGTCACACATATAATATGTGGATCAATAGGCAACCTAATCCCCCTCCAGTCATTCCTTCTTCACTTCCTTCTTCTCAACCTATTCTTCCACTAGCACCTCATATCTCACAAATTCTAGGTAAAGAGTATGATCTTATTGAACAACTTAAAGCTAATCCCGCAAAGATATCTCTTTGGGATTTGATTCAAACTTCATCAACACATCATGGAATGTTACAAGATGCTTTAAATAGCTTAGATGTCCCACCTATCGTGACACCTAATAACATGGCTTTTTTGATTGATTCCATGAATGAATCTAAAGCTCAAATTGTATTCACACAGGATGAGTTGCCCTCCCATGAGGTCCAACATCAATACGATCCCCTTATGATTGTTGTCCTTATTAATGGTAATGCTATAAGATGAACCCTTGTTGACAATGGCTCTAGCCTTTATGTTTGTAGTGTTAATCTATTACATAAGATTATGGTGGACACATCTCTTATTAAACCAACCTTCCTTACTATTTGTGGCTTTGATAATGTTGCTAGGTCTTTGTTAGGTATTATAATCTTTATTGTTGAAAGGTAGGACCTATTATTTTATGCACACCTATTTATATCATTCCCGATAAGCTTACCTACAATCTTCTATTAGGACGACCTTGGATTCATTGTATGCAAGTTGTCCCTTCTACTTTGCATAGGCAACTAAAGTTCATCTATGACAATAAGATGTATACTTTGTTTGCTGATACCAATTTACAAGCTCCATTGAAAACCTCATCTTCTTGTTCAACTACTTCTCATTCTTCTAAAAATACTCCTTCGTCTTTAAGTATGCCTATTTCCTTGAGTACTCCTGATTCTTCTTTCACTCAAACTAAATCACCATCTCCTCCTAAAGATACTTTTTCACCAGAACAAGTGCTCTTGGAGGATGTTAGGGGGTCCTTAGATTTTACACCTACCTTTGTAGGAGAATACAAAGTCCCTCCAAGGGAACCTAATATTTAAAAGGAGAAAGATATGGATGAACCTAAAAAGCAACCCACTTTGTCTAAACAACTAAGTAACAATTTTGTGGCTGCTTCTTATTCAAACAATTCTTCCCAGTCTTCTTCTAGTTCATCTAATTATGGTGTCAAGACCTATGAGGCCCCATGATCTCTTTCTAATTTGGCATCCCTTTATGGTCTTGGTTTTCACATCTTAGCTAACAGTGGATATAGTGGCAATGGTTGTGGCGTAAATGAACAAGGGATTAAGGTTCCTTTAGAAAATAATATACGTGAAGCTCCATTTGGACTTGGATATAATTCTTGAAAGCCCAGCAAAGCATCTAAAAGACCATCTCTCAATGTAAATTCTATATTTAGTAGTGATGATAACTTCAACTCAATTAAATCATCCTCTACATCTCTCAACACTCAGCCCACTGATAAGAAAATTATGGTGATCAACGAGTCTCTTTATGAATCTCCCCAAGAGATTGTCAGTCCCACTTATGAGGCTTTATCTTATATTCATTATAATATCCTCTCTTCTAGAAATAAGGCCCTGATAAATTATACATGTCCCTCTCCTAAGGTTTCTTGTGTGCAAGAGGAGCATGACTTAGTGGCCTATTCTTCTCCTACAAAATACTCTTTTGATCAAGACTTTTCAATATTTATCATCTTATGTGCATGTTTTTAATCTCACAGAAGGTTGAGCATTTAACATGTCGTATTCAAATTCCTCATCCAATCTATCATATATTTAAATAAAATTATTGTCTATTATGTTGCTCTTTACCATGTGACATTGGTAGCTTACCTATTGGGGGCTCATTGTCATTCATGATAGTATAATTTCGTGTGCAATCATACTTTAGAAGCAACATAATAGCCTATTTTTATCACATCTCTTATCTCTATGGGGGCAAGAATTATTTCAAACATCTCCCCTTCTTAAGATTAAAAATTTTCCCCTTTGTGAAGTAGTGTCTTCTATGAGGATCTCTTATTGATTGTAGAGGTGTATATTCCTATTGGAAATTCCCTCTCTCATATTGGAACAAGTATCCCTGATAAAGATCTTAGGTACATATTCTTAATTGGGACCTCTTCTTTGGTGTGGAAGTTTATAATCATTCCTCAAATCCTTTGCTTCATTAAGTGGTACCTTTTATAATGAACCCTTCTATGTTGTGGATGTGCTTATCCATCATGAGGATCAGAAGAGTGTTTTTATAAATGATCCCTCTTTGATGTCCTTTCCTATATTCTTGGGGGGCAAGGGTGATATTTCTATCTTCTGTTTATTTTTCCAATGATTCACCTTTCCTTCGTTGATTTGCATTTTTCATTTGATGTCATTTCTTGCATAGAATATGTGGGGTTTAAATGTGGCTCCCACAAGAATAGAGCCCAACATATAGTTTCTATAAGAAAATCCATACATAAGTTACACGATATAATAACTGAATGTATTTTCTAACCTGAAAGTCCTAAAGCATAACACTAACCTATACAAAAAAATAAATAAATTATATCTCCGATACTCATCTTGCTAATACCCTGTTTCATTTTCCTTGAAAATATTTGTACGACCCATTTATCATCTTATGTGGACCACCATAAACTAAATTTTTGCTCTTTCGTAGAGTGGTTATCGTGTTATATTAAATATCCTGCAAAAGAGAATGAAGTATAGATAAAAGTGGCATCACTATTTCACGGATCCCACATCTAGTCATATTGAATGAGTTGAAAAACAATGACAAGAGTAACTTAAAATAAATATATTTCTAATTCGCAGGGAAGATAAGGGATTCAAATTATTTAAATCATTTTGTGTTAATTCGAGCATGTCAATAATCTCGGTGAGAAGATTTTAAAATTATATTATTTTCAAGAATGATTTTATGGTAGAGAAAAAATAAATCATTTAACTTAAAGGCATGGAAGATTTTAAAGGGCAAAAACGGTGGGGCCCATTCTCCAAAGTATATCGCTATATCGTGAATAATATTGAGATAACCCTAAGTCATGTGTGAAAAAGTGAAAAGCATATCTCCATTTCTGAAGAGGAGCAAGGCTAGTGAAAATCCAAGGCGCGAAATAGAGAGATATGGAGGGATGGATGGAGGGATGGTTTTTTGGGAGAACAATTTCAAAACTGCAGAGTCTTGTGGGGGAAGTGTTTGAAACACCCACCAAAGCGTAAAGAAGTTGTAAATATCGCAGTGAATTTGACGAAAAGGATTGTGGGAAGTTCCAGCAAATATTAGGGCATGAAGGCGATATGTGTAATCATACACAACATTCTTAAATAGGTATCAACACATTATCAAGCAAATACAATTGGCGGGTGTAAAAGCCAAATTTCTGGTAAATATTGTGGAATCGAGATGAACGCATAGAAAATAATGTTTTAGTTAACATGCATGCAAGTCCAAGATGTAGAATCAGTGATGAAGCATGGAAACTGTCTCCATAGTGATATCATCTCACTGAATGCACAGAATGAATATTGTTGAAGGTTTTAAAAAAAACTGATATAGTTGAAAGTCACAATTAATATTCTTTATATGTTCACTGAATTGGGAATCTTGGAACAATATGGGGAATCATATAAAGACTCGTGAAACGATTGTCAGATGTCCCAAAGGAATAGCGATCTTATGCTTACAAGATAAGTTTGTAAAATATATTCCCAAGGTTGCGGCAAGAAGAATTGCAGTTAGAGAGGTGAGCCATTTCTAGCATTGAAGATGGAGACAAAGATCTTATAGGGATTAATAGTCATGCTAAATGAAACATGAGGGGATTTAGAGTTGACAGGTCGTGGGACATGAATTAAAGAAGTTTTCACATATTATTAAGAGCTCTTCTGTATTTCCAGTAATCTATGGCTGCAAGAGGATGGTTTTATCATTGCCTACCATAATTGATGGTGCTCATTCTACTATTTCTCTACGAATGAATTCATTGAATTCATAGAAAATGACATGATAAAAGAAAAATTTGTCATGAATACAATGGTGACAATTTGTTCAATATAATGTGAGTTGAATTTTTTTTTTTTTGATGAATAGGCTTTCTCTATTAGATATTAATATTAAAGTACATATTCACAAAAAAAGGCTGGGGATACAAGATCACCCCGCGAGAGTCACAGGTCAAGAAGCTGGAGCCAAAAAACAAAGCTATTCATCAAAAAACTTCCTCAAGCAGCCAAAGCAGAGGCAGCCGAGGGGGGAGGATCTTGATCATCTTTCTTGCCCCATACATCAGTTGAGCCATGAGTCGGGTCCAACACGGACCATCCATCTTCTGGGTCTTTTTCTTCTTCTCCTTCCTCTTGCCTGGGAGGCGAAATAGCCAAAGTCGAGCAAGGAAATTAAGAGGTGGTGGCAGCAGGAGCCAAAGTAACAGGAGTAGCAGAAGGCCACCCCGTGGCAGAGTCACGATGCGGAGGAGAAGCCGAGCAACACCTCCACGCATCGTCTCCCCCACCAGAGGAGCAATGAGGAACCTGGGACCGCGGGGTCTGAGAGCGATGGGCAGGGGAGCTTCGGCCACAATGACGGCCATAAGGCAGAGTGCAATTGGTAGAAACAGAATCCGACGACACTCTAGCAACCGCACAAGGGGCATTGCCCCAATGCTGAAGGAACTCCTGTAAGTGGCCCACCTCAAGAGCCACTTTATTAGCTTGTACTTGAATCTACATTAATACATTATTACAAATGCAAGCTTTAGCATGAGCGAGACATTAATATCCAAAGAGCTGTGAGTAAAAAGAACAACATTTATATCTTTCCAAAGAGTAAATAGGATCTCCATTATGAAAGCATGCCATATCTGGGAAAACTCGAAGGGGATTCTAGGTGAATCTTCCAAAAGAGCCATATGCCAAGAAAAGGGCTTAGGCCGAAAAGGCCGAAAGAAATCATGGATCCAACTCCAATACTGTTGAGCTCTTCTACAGAACCAAAAAATGTTCATAAAAGTTTCTGGATGACCACAAAAAGGGCACCGGGGATCAGGAACCCCCAAATGCTTAAGTCTGGAACCCAAATGCAACCCTTGAAAAAGAACACACCAAGCAAAGTGTGAAATCTTGGGTTCAGTGGTGGTGGACCAAACATCAAGAAACCCAAGTCTCCAAGATTTCTTGGAAGACTGCAAATGCCACTGTTGGTTAAGAATATGGACCATAGGCAAATGAGGCACCAACCAGAGATAACCCATTTTGGGTTTGTAGCTAGTGAAAGGAGTCCAAGGATGCCACTTCCAATCCTTCCACCAAGGTCTGACAGACTGAATGCCAAGCTTATGTAACAGATGTGAGGGTAATGCCGAAACCAGAAGGTCATAAGTCTGTCGATCAGGTCGAGACAGACGAAACTGGACCTGGAGGTCATCCCATGACCGAAGACTCATAGAAACTCTAGAAAATAGGTCCTTAGGTGTTCGAATGCCGTGTTTGTGAAAATGCAGAGCACCGCCTTGTATTTTGGCCAGCGGTAACCCTTGCATCTGAAAAAGAGGTGATCACCAGAGGTTGTGTTGATTCATGGAGATCCCATCATGAAAACCATCAGCAAATAATCATTTTGACTCTGTGGCCCATGATAAAGCACTAATCAGTATTTTATTACAAATAAAATCAATTTGATGTTTTATTTTCAATTGTAGAGATAGAGGTAGAAGATAAGTTTAGATTTAATTATCTATTTCAGACATTAGTGCCACTCTGAAGTAGATGATGATTTGATTGGAGCTTGGAGGTTGTTATACTAGGTATTAATTGAGTGATTGACATTCCTATTAAAGTGAACGAGGTTTAATAATGTTCCCAGGACCAAGCCAAAAATCCTTAACTCAAAAGAAGCATCAGTCCATGAATCATAAATAGTAACTTGATAAAGCTAGAGATTGCCATGTTAGGTTTTACATAAGTGTCAACATGGATCATATTACGCTCTTATGAAGAGTTTTTTTTATGGTTTATCCAAAAAGTATGATGGTAGAATAAATAAAATGGGTAATAAATTTTATCCTAGTGAATGTGCATAGAGAAAAATTGATTTTCAGAGAACAAAAGAGTGAAGATATTTTAATGTGGATTTTGATAAGTGAAAAATATGGTTGCTGGGTGAATATTTTTCACTCAAAGAAGTTGAAAAGGTTTAACAAATAGTATCAACTAGGTAACTACATGGGAAGAATGATCTTATGCTATAATAATGGGAGTTAGTATAAAAAATAATAATAATGTACAACATTATTTACTATGAATACCTCTCATGGGAATACAAATCAAATATTAAAGTGTATAACAGATAGTTGTGTCTTTTGTAGTAAAATGGTCTAAAGCACTCCCCTATGTTTATAAAAGGGAAATCGGGACCAAAAAGGGAGGGGAGATTTTGAATCAGAATTTGGGGAGATATAGAAGATATTATATATTTAAACATTATATTATACATTTTTTAGGGCTTCCTAAGTAGAATGTGCATAAAATATTTGTTCTGAAAATGGTTTCAATTGCTTATTAATTTTAATGTAAAACATCATTTAAGTCATCTCCACACTTATATTTTCTTAATCACATGAATCAATGTATCAAGGATACATTTGATTCGTCATAGCACTTTAATGCTTCTGTGTATCTTGTTTGGTTGGTCTCTTCAAGGACGGGTTAAGTTATGTCAGATAGGTACTATGATTTGGAGGAATAAGTTGAATTAGTAAGAAGGGTTTTGTGATTGGCATAATTGTAGTTTGAATTTCCAGACATTGGATGAGCAAATAATAATTTTGACTCTATGGCCCATGATAAAACACTAATCAATATTTTATTACAGATAAAATCAATTTGATGTTTTATTTTCAGTTGTAGAGATAGAGGTAGAAGATAAGTTTAGATCTAATTATCTATTTCATACATTAGTGCCACTCTAAAGTAGATGATGATTCGATTGGAGATTTCATAACGATATATAATCTTCTCAATTATGAAATGTACACCCCCTTGGTTTAGCAGAGCCAAAAGTGCAGGAGGATTTTGATTATTTTGATCAAATCTCATTCATTGACCAAAATAAATGTTAAACCTAATAATAAAGATTAGTATATTTTTAGGGTTTAGCAATCTATGATTTTGGGAACCAACAAGACCTATTCTTTGTTTGAAATTATCAATCATTCATGAATAATCTCTCCTTAGTGAAAGCATGTAGTCCCTCACTAAGAATCCACTTTTTCCTAAATATTGGAGAAGGTGTGTATTATTCTTTTCCTTCTCTTTTTTTTTAAAATGATGTTATCTTTATCAAAGATCTCCTCTATTCTTGAGGGTGGATGTCTTTGAATAATTATCTCTTCCTCCTATTCAAAATTTAAAAAGGTAATTCTTATTTCAAGCCCTAATTCTACATTTTATGCTTAATCTATTATCTTGTGTTAGAGAGCTTCAATCCTCACACTCTTGGTTGTGTTGGAATTGTGGCTTAGTTCTCTTTCTTACCAAATGATTCTCCACTAAGTTTTGATCTTGTATTAAACCTTATTGTGAGGATTTGTCATCAATTTTCCTTCCCAATTCGACATGGTAAACATGATACCCTGTTTCAACTCATTAATTCGCAAGCCGAAATAGGGGGCATAAAGCTACCCACAAAATTCAACATTTCCTTAGTAAGTGTAGACATATAAAAGTGACCCTATTCCTAAATGAATATTTAATGTTCATTTTATTCTCATTCCTCTATTTAGTTAAATCTAATTTAATTAAATCACTCACATTCTTCTATTTAATTAAATAAATTATTCAATTTATTTATTTAAAATTCACTTAAGCCCTTTATGTCATTTAATTGAATAAATCATTTTATTTAATTAAATCCCTTCTCACTACTTTTGAATTAAATTTACATTTAATTAAATAGTTTACCCCAATTAAATAAATCTAATTTATTTAATTTCCCAACTTGCAACCAAATTGAAATAAAGCAATTTATTTTAATTAATCTTATAATTCCTCATCCACTTGCATTTTCCTACATCTCCCACTTGCATCCTAATCCCCTTCCTAAATTCTTCTAGAATCCATCTAATCCTAATCAATTAACCCAAACCCATCAATTATCCCCTTTTTCCTAAATTTGAGGTCACTTCTCAAATTTGGAGTAAAGTCTTCAAAAGGCATTAAAGCCTTTATGCCTTCAACAAGCTAACTTGTTGAATACCCCAAATTTGGAAGGAATCTTACAAATTTGTCCCCAAAGTCTTCAAACCATTAATGGTTAACTAACCCTTAGTGGCATGGTTAGAAACGTTTTGCCTAACTTAACCCTCATCCAACCCAGGGGTCTCATCAAGCATTTATTGCTTTAACCATGGTTATCCCTTTAACCTTTGCACAAGAGTTTATCCTTTGGGTAAAAGCTTTATCCATTGGATAACCCTAACCTAACCTTAACCCTTACCTCCTAGGGTAACCATGAGGTCTTCTCAAGCATTTAATGCTTCTTACCTCTCCTCTAAAGCAGTCTTATGTTGACAATTGTCACCACTTCATTGGTGAAAATTGTAAAAATGGATTGATAACTTTCAATCTCGACCCGTGATTAACTCCCCCAATATTGACCATCCATTGCCCTATTTTCATTATAAATAGAGCTCTCATTCCTCCATTTTAAGGATCCATCCAAGCTTTTAGTATCTCATTTATGCTCAATTTTATCAATACATCTAGCCTCTTTTTGTAATAGGAATTAATCTAATAAGCATTTTAGAGTATTTTTATTGTCATTAACATAAATCATTAACTAGTATATCATGTTAGGATAGTATTGCTACTAACCTTGTCATCTTATAATCTAGTTTACTTCATTTGTAAAATCATGCATAGATAGGATGCATTTCATGTTAAAATTAATCTAAAGCATCCCTCGTTCTTGTATTCGTCATCCCTAAGTCACTTTTCTCAGTGATATGAGAGCAAAGACATTGGCTTGAGGGACCTTGTGAGATAGAGAACCATGGAACCTACCTTGGGAAGTTGAGTCATTCCTCATGAATCTATAACTTGCACCAAGAAGTCCTATGGGTGTGTGGACAAGTCCCTTTAAACATATTTTTCACATTTTAAGTTTCATTGACCCGCTTTTCCTGCACACATTTGTGGCACCCACCGTGGGGCTCTACCCCATTAATCAAATCGGTTTTTAAATATAATCACTTTTGCAGGTACGCGAGAAACAGGAATAGGCGCGTAGGGAACATCCCTTAGCGCATCTGGTTAATAGTCCAGCGCATTCGGCTCACTGTTCGGCATGTGGGACTCATTCCCTAGCACATGTAGACCATCACTTAGCGCATAAACTTTATTAACTTTTTTTTCTGTAGGTCTCGGTGTTAGGTCCCGAAGACAACTGAGAGGGGGGGGTGAATCAGTTGTCAAATAAATTTAAACCAAAAATAACTTAACCAACTTAATGCTTAATACCGGTAAACCAGTTAAGTATGCCGATAGACAATTATAACAGTTAATTGCTATACCGGTAAGGATTAGTGCATGAAACATAAACACAAAGTCTTCCACAACACATAACACCAATATTTGTACGTGGAAACCCTGTAAGGGGAAAAACCATGGTGGGAAACCTTACCCACAATCAGATGATGCTACTGCAGATAGTAAGTGTACATAAATGGGGTCTGCACATGCAGAAAGGCCAATAGCCTAGAGCTCACTGCTCAATCACAAAATAGGAGTCAAATTGACTATAGTTGAATGGTTAAATCCAATAAGAATGTACTACACAAAATAGCATCTTCATATGCTAGATTCAGTGCCGGTGTAATGCTGATATGCTTCCACAAAAACCCTCCTTCAATCTTCAAATGATGTCTGTGTGTATAGCTCTGCTTAATCTTGCATATACCTTCACACAATCCTTTTTTGAATTCCACATTTGATCTTACAAATAAGATCTTACATTTATACCATAACCTAAGACCAATTTTAGTAAGTTGGCTCTATAAGATATTACAATAAAAACATTTTACAAACAATATAATATCCGATGCAATAACTAAATGAACATGTTGGCTTAATGCATTTACAATAATAATTAATCATCTCCATAGCGTGCAATGTTGATTTGGAAAAGATAAACCTGCCAGTGTAACCCTAGACCTATTTGCTGGTAACAACAAATATGCAACTATGAATATACCAATGAACAAAACTCCAAGACAAGATGTCCAAATGATGCCTTTGACATAACCATGTGTTTTCCATGCCATTCCAAGTGCTGGTGATCATTATATCTTGCCGGTGTACCAAATACCAGTAACTGTGCAATAGTTACTTGCTTGTCGGTGAATGTTGCTGGATCTCCAAAGTGCTAGTGTTTTAGTAGGTGTTGACATCAATGACAAAACCATACCAAAATACCAACAATCTCCCCCCTTTGGCATTGATGGCAACACAAGATGGAAAAACCATCAATGTGCCAAAATAGAAATGCCAAATACCAAAAACCAACTATCTCCAAAAAGATCATAACAGAAAACAGAGAGTAATAATCTCTCCTAAACAACAATCTCTCCCCTTGGGAGCAACATGTGTTTTCCTTGTGTTTCTCAAAGTTTTTCCATACCAATCTCTCTCCAAAAGATAATGTGTTTTTCCATAGATATCTCTCCCCCTTTGACATCAAATGCCAAAGTTACAATAAAACCAAGTTCATATACAAAATACCAATCAATTCAATATACCAACTACTCCCCCTGAGAAGTAGCTTCCTCATCAAAGACCGGAATAAAGATTTCTCTGTTAATTCTGCCAGTTGATAACAATCATCAACTGTCTAAGTCTCTATCGGTGGTGGTATGACTCCAAGCTGATCTCTGAGATATTCAAAAGTCTCCTTAGGCAAAGGTTTAGTGAAAATAGCTGCAATCTATTCTTTAGTATTTACATAAACCAGTTTTATCTCCTTTGCTTCAACATTTTCCCTTAGAAAATTCAGTTTGATAGAAACATGTTTTGTTTTAGAATGTAATACCGGATTCTTAGATATATCAATTGCTGCAGTGTTATCACAATAGATAGTAATAGGTTCCTTGTATTTTACCTTTATGTCTTTCAACATTTGCTTAAGCCATAGTACCTGTGTACAGTTAGTTGCTACTGCAACATATTCTGATTCTACTGTTGATAAAGATGTACAACTTTGTTTCTTACTCAACCAAGAAAGAATGCTCCACCGGTGGTGCTTTTTCTATCATCCACATCTCTTGCCCAATTTGCATCTGTGTATGCACATAATTCAAAGTTTTCATCTCTAGGATACCATAATCCAAGATTTATAATGCCTTGTAAGTACCGGAAAATCCTTTTTACTGCTGATTCATGATTTTCTCTAGGATTACTTTGAAATATTGAAACAATACATACTGCATGTATAATATCAGGTCTGGTTTGTGTCAAATACAATAAACCTCCTATCATAGATTTGTATCTAGTTGGATTAACGTGTGTAGATTCATCCCTTTGTGATAATTTGTCATTTGTTGTCATAGGTGTGCTTACCGGTTTAGAGTTTTCCATCCCAAATTTCTTTAGTAACTCTTTTAAGTATTTGGATTGACTCAAGAATATACCTTATCAGTCTATGAAATCTGCAATCCTAAAAAGAATTTTATTTCTCCAATCATAGACATTTCAAATTCTTGCTGCATTTTAATAGAAAATTTCTTACATAATCCATCTTCTACTCCAAAGATTATATCATCAACAAATACTTCTATAATCAAGATGTCATCATTAGTTACTTTATAATATAAATTGCTATCTGCATTTCCTTTAGTAAAATGAATCTTTAAAAGATACTTAGATCCAATCTTGCATACCAAGCTCTTGGAGCTTGTTTTAGTCCATACAGAGCTTTCCTTAACCTGCAAACCATGTCATTGTCATCTGTCAAAGAAAATCCATCAGGTTGTTCAATGTATACTTCCTCTTCAAGATCTGCATTCAAAAATGCACATTTAATATCCATTTGATAAACTTTGTAGTTCTTGTGTGCTGCAAAAGCCAAAAATAATCTGACTGCCTCAATTCTAGCTACCGGTGCAAAGGTTTCATTGTAATCAATTCCTTCTTTCTGAGAATATCCCTTACACACTAGTCTTGCTTTATTTCTAACAACCTTACCATCTTCATTAAGTTTGTTTCTAAATACCCATTTGGTTCCAATTACATTTTTATCTTTAGGCCGGGGAACTAATGTCCAAGTGTTATTTTTCTCAATTTGTTCTAATTCTTCTTCCATAGCTTTAATCCAAAATTTATCTTCACATGCCTCATTAACAGATGATGGTTCAATTTGAGAAATAAGACATACCTCTTCATTTTCCAATCTTCCTCGAGTCATAACTCCTTTAAACTTGTTTCCAATTATCTGATCTTCAGAATGATCTAGTCTTACATACCGGGGTGTCTTTGTTTGTTGTTGTTCTTCAATTATTGTGGAATCCTCAGATGATACCAGGGTAACTGGATCTTCATTCTGTACTGGTGGATTTAGAGTAGGTTCATTTGTCAAAATTTCTATTGCCGGTTCAGAGTCTATATACCTTGAAGTTCCTCTGAATTGTTCATCAATCTTTACATTTATACTTTCAACAATTTTTTGCAATCTCTTGTTAAAACATCTATATGCCTTGCTCTTAGATGAATAACCAATAAATATTCCTTCATCACTTCTAGGATCAAATTTGCCAATATACTCATCTCTTCTGATATAACATTTACTTCTAAAAATTCTGAAATACTTAAGAGTAGGAGTATTACCAAACCATAGTTCATGAGGGGTCTTACCAGTTTCACCTTTGATGTGAACTTTGTTAAATGTATAGACCACTGTACTGACTGCTTCTCTCCAATATACATGTGGTAGGTTTGCTTCTGATAACATACTTTTTGCTGCATCCAAGATAGTTCTATTTTTCCTTTCAACAACTCCATTCTGCTGTGGTGTTTGAGGTGCTGATAGCTGTCTTCTGATTCCATTCACTTCAAAGAATGTATTAAATTCCTTAGATGTAAATTCACCTCCTTGATCTGATCTTAAACATTTGATTTTCTTACCGGTTTCATTTTCTACCATTGCTTTGAACAGTTTGAACTTTCCAAGTGCTTTTGATTTTTCTCTAAGAAAAGTAACCCAACACATTCTAGAATAGTCATCAATAATTAGCATGAAATATATATCACCTTGTAAGCTTTTAGTTCTAGTTGGACCACATAAATCAGTGTGAATCAAATCAAGAGCATTATTTGATTTTTCTGGAATACTTTTGAAACTAGCTCTAACTTGTTTTCCAAATTGACATTCCTTACATACTATATTCTGAGGTTTGACAATTTTAGGTAAATCTCTAACTGCCTTAGTAGTACTGATCTTTACCATGTGTTTATGGTGAAAATGGATAACAATAATAACAATATTGAAAGGCTAAATGAATCCAACCACAAAACCCTAGCCTAACAACAACAAAGATCCACCATAACATATGAAGATTACCTAAGACAATGCAAATAAAACAAAATCACAAAGATTATACCATCACATGTCCAATAGGGTTTTGATCTCCATTCTTCCTATCTCCATTGATCTTGCTTGATATATTTGCTCTCAGATTTTATATGCACAAGAGCTCAACAAAGAACGGAATGTGGTTGCAAGTAGGATCGTAGTATAGTCAAAATGATCATTAGGGCATTAAGTCATTAGAATGCTTGATTTGGGTTTGATAATGAAGGAAGCATCTCCTTATATAGAAGACACTATATGAAATGGAGGGATAAGATTGAGAGGTGTAAAAGGAGGTCGGCTATGATTAGAGGGTAGGTAAAAGAAATAATAAAATAATGAGAGGGGTAGGTAGTGTATGAATTAAGAGATGAATGACATGTGTCATGGGTAGAAAAGGCTAATGAATTAATTAAATAAATAAAGATTTATTTAATTAATAGAAGAAGTGGGATCAATTAAATAAATAAGATATTTATTTAATTTAGGAAAATGATAATTTAAATAAATAAATGTATTTATTTAAATGAGAAATAAGGCTAGAAGAGGATAAATGAATTAATTAAATAAATAATGATTTATTTAATTAATAGAAGAATTAAGCTTAGATAATTAAATAAATAAAATATTTATTTAATTAAACATGACAATTTTAGGTGTCTACATTTTGCCCCTCTTTGAGACAATGCGGCTTGTCGCGTTGTTTCAAAGAAGATAAGATGAACTGATACAGAGTTGCCCCAGAATGGGAATGATATGCCCCCTCGAGAGATTGGATGAAAATGTCTGAAAAGATTGCAGACAATCTCTCGATAAGAAAGAAAGGCTAGAATGGACTGACCGGATAAAGTGACAAAGTCATGGGATAATGAAGACTGACTCGAGAAACGAAGGCTAGGGGTAGTCTATAAGATAGACCACGGGGGAAAATACATCCTCATTGTCATCTACACATCCACGAGAGCACATTGCAGAGCGAAAATAGAGCAGGAGCAGTCAGCAGCGATGGCTTTCGTGCATAGATTCGACCGTGTTCGTCGATTTCAGAGGCCAGCAGAGGTAGGAGAGCCAGTAAGTACCACAAAACCTCCTTGTACTTTGATGCATTTATTGTCATTAATGCATGTCGAATAGGGTAATAAATGCACTTAGACTAGGGTCCAAAAAGTGTCAAAAAACGTCTAGGCGCATCTGTGCAGAGCATAGGCACATCTATGTCAAGAAGGCGCGTCTGTGTTTTTCAGGCGTGTCTATGCAGTCTTTGAGCGCGTTTATGTCATGTAAGCGCGTTTGCATTTGAAAAGTATGAATTTGCATCTTCTAGGTCAAACCGACAGTTCTGTGATAAACATATACTGTCGATTGGATAAGCTGCTGAGAGGATACACTCAAGCAGGTCCTCTAGGAAGACTAGGATAGATCAAGGCACTTTGTGATGAACAATGAGTACCAAGATAGAGTACTTTGTGATGAACAGGGAGTACTGAAATATGAGCAACACTTTGTGATGAACAGGGAGTGCAAATGTGAGTAACACTTTGTGATGAACAGTGAGTGTCACACACGTAGTACTTTGTGATGAACAGGGAGTACCACTAGGATAAATAGCAACACTTTGTGATGAATAGTGAGTGTCACTAGGGTAGATAGCCATATGCATTTAGATAGCGAGTAGCATTTTGTGATAAACAGTGAATGCCACTATAACTGACATGATTGAGTTGTTTGACTGCAGGAGTATTTGCCGATGCTAGAGTCACGGGAGAGATTCCCATCGACGCAGAGGTTGCGACCTGAGTTGTTGCTCGAGGACAGAGCTGCCATCGAGGAGATGGGTTTGAGACATGTGCTGTACGTGCCTGAGTTTCGGGCGAACATGGGATTGCTGACTGCACTAGCTAAGAGATGGCACTCAGAGACTTGTACGTTTCATCTGCCGATGGGTGAGATGACAGTCACCTTGGAGGATGTATATAGGATTCTACGGATACCGATCGATGGGGAGTTAGTACCCTATGATCGAGACAGAGATAGGGATGCACTGAGACGAGTGTTCTAGGATCCAGGACTAGGGATGAGGGTGGGACATGTGGCATGGGATACCATGACATGGACAGGATTAGCACTACCAATAGTGTTGGCAGGAGTGATCAGTGAGTTCCTCTGTATCAGTTTTGTAAAATTTTGTATAATGATGTAGACACCTGCGGGTGATTGTAGCCATATGATTTTGACATCATTGTATCATGACACTTTATATATATATGAGATGATTCATCTTTGCGGCAGCTATATGCATGTGTACCTATGTGATGAGATGTTCTTATGTGATGCTTATGATATGGATGCAAATATGTATATGATGCAATGCAATATTTTTTTTTTGTTCTTTTATGTTTTATATGTGTATGCATGATGCAAATGTGAATGTATGTAATGCAGATGTAAATTGTGCTAACAGGTGTTGTGTGCAGGATGTGATGCAGTTGTGATATCTATATGTATGTGTGAAATGCTTATATGTGGAAATGTAGGTGCAACTACATGAAATGCAAATATTTTTGGTGTGTCATTATACTCAGTCATGTGATAGCAGGCTACGCGGACTCGAGAAGGATGATGGAAGTCAATCAAGAAAGGGGAATGAAAGACAGAAGATATGAAAGTGATAGAGCTTCTTGTGCGTTATCATCATTGAGCTTTATTATGGCAAGTAGGTTATGACAATCGAGGCATATGTTTGACCCAGAAAGTCATTGTACCCGTTTGCATGGAGATAAGATAGTCACAAACAAGGAATGCCCCAGTTCATACTAGACTCACAGTGTCCTCATATCCTTGGACAAGTCATAGCATTACTAAGAGACAATCCACAGACAGCAAATGCAAATAGGTGACGATACCCCATCCTCGCCTTTCTAGTCAAAGACATCTTGGAGATAGAATCTCTAGTCAAAGACATCTTGGAAAAGCTAAAAGACATGTCACCAAAAGATAAAATCAAAAGAAAACCAAGACTCGACACCAACATCCACTGTAGTCCTCAAGTTTAGTGTCTCTTGTCACTTGTATAAGTCTTATTTGATTATGGTCACAATGTTTACTTTCACAAAAAGGATAGATAGCACTGAACCATATGTTGTCTGAGTCTGTTGAAAGATTTGATTTGTTGAAGCCCATTGTTGCTGCTGTGTCTCATCTGAAACTGACTGAATCCATGAAACTGATACTTTATTGCGGAGAAGATGAAACTTTATTGCGGATCTGGTGATGCAGATGTTGTTTTATTGCAGATTGTGCGCGGATAGACTGAAGAAACTGGAAGAAACTGTACTCCTCAGAACGTGTGATGTTCTTAGTTCCACACCCATCACTAGACGTAGGATTTGCCTTAGCCACAGATAGGATCTGGTTTATTATGGATGGAAAGGGAGGTGAAAAGGGAGGTTTATTATGAATAGCTAACCAATCTTAGGTAGATCAATAACAAGCCATGATGGGAATGTGTAAGTTTATTATGGATGAATTGGTCGTGAGTGTGTGCAAAGTGAAAGGATGAAAGTGAATCTTGAAGGAGGGAGGAGCAATGTCTCTACACATGGCGCTGGTGACCCAATTTTCACCATGGTACTTGCCCAGGGCACCACCGAAGTGGTTTTCACCGTTGGACGAAATTATTTCTCTTTACTTTTTTGATTTTTCAATTTTTTTGTGTCACAAGGCGCCTGTTTGCCAGGTTTTCACCAAGTAACGATTTTTTATGTTTTATAATTTTTTTTTTGTATTTTTGAAATTTTTGATTTTTTTGTGTTTTTGAATTAGGATACTCTGAAGAGCTATGTGTAAAACCTGCGAAGGTGCATGCTGTTGATAGGATCCTCCAAAGGTTCACCTTCTGTAGTTGAGAGCTGATATGCCCCAGATCCATATACTGCTGTAATAATGTAAGGACCAAGCCAGTTTGGTTCAAACTTGCCCTTCTTCTCTCTGTCTTGCTGATTCTTGGGATTTTCTCTGAGAACCAAGTCACCTACCTCAAACGTGCGAGGCTTGACTTTGTGATTGTAGCTGCATTGTTCCTTAACTGAATGATGTGTAGCTTGAGTGTCTGTCTTCCTCGATGAAGGAACTGAGATAGAATTACTAGTGTGTGGACTACACAGGCCCGTATGCGTGTCACCTGAAGAAGTTTGGGCATCACTGATAGCAGAGTCCTGTGAGGAAGCTCCATTAAAGGTCCATGATGTATCGCCAGAAGGGAATGGATGTGTGAAACAAGTGGATGAATGATGAAGGCTTATGATTGTGAAAAGAAGTGAAAGTAGGATAGCATGATGGAGACTTAGGATCAACAAGTAATCTTTTTGACTTGCAATTGTAGAATTTTTGCCCCCAGTTATTTTGATATTAGGGGAGATCAACTCTTGCTCTTTTTCATTCATTGGATTTTTATCCTTGACCTTGATTTTTGCAAAGTCCAATAGCTTTTGATTTTGATTTGGACTAAAGGACTTTTCTTTATTATTGACTTTTAGATTTTTCTTTTCAAAGCTTGATTTTTGATCCCCAATGAGTAAGGGCTTTTGTAATTCTTGTTGATCCAAGTCTGGAAGTGGAGTGGAAATGGAATGAGCGGATGAAATAGTAAGGCTATGTGAGTTCTCAAGAGGGTTGTCGATACGCTCAATAGATTCTTTGTTGGAACCACTCTTAGAACTATTGATATCAAGAGGTGCTTGCACCACTAGAGGAGATTTGCATTCAGACTTAGTAGCCACAACACTAGGTGGTTCACACCCAATTCCTTGGCATTGAAAATTGTTTGTAGGTTGTTCCTGTCGACTGAATGCCTTAGGAGATAGTGGGAGTTGATCAACATGGAAGATATATTCACCACATCCCATGTCTTTAACCTTGAATTTTTCTTTGAGCTCTGTTTGTTTTGATGTAGAAGCTTTCAATGATTCTGGATCCACATATGCTGATGAAGGAATAGCTTCTCGATTGGCTGGTATTGTTATTTTGGATCTAGGTTGCAGATTGTTGCAATATATGAATGGATTTGGATCTGCTTTGACAGTCACTTCAACTCCATTGTGTGGAAACTTGATACATCGATGATATGTAGATGGGAATGCCCTCATTTCATGAATCCAAGGACGTCCCAAGAGTATGTTGTATGTGAGATCGATGTCTAGGACTTGACAAACCACATCCTTTGTAACTGGCCCAACTCTGAGAGGTAAGGTGACTGTGCCCTTGGATGAACGCTCTTCATCGTCATATGCCTTGATGGTGATTTTGTTTGTAGAATTCACAGCTTTATCAGAATATCCCAATTGTTTAATGGTGTTCAATGTACAAATGTTTAGACCAGCTCCTCCATCTATCAGGACTCGCTTTATTCGATGTTTGTGTATGAAGGCTTCAATATGTAATGGTGCATTATGTGGCTGACTTACGGAGGTGTCATCGGCGTCTGTGAATGTAAGGGAATGTGGAATGGAAAGGTATCCCACCATGGCTTGAAACTGGTCCATGTTCAGATCAGTAGGAATGACGGTGTCTCTCAAGATTTTGTCCAGAATAGCTTTATGTGCGGGAGATATGCGTAATAGCTCAAGGATTGAAATGAGCGCGGGTGTCTTCCCTAACTGTTCTACAAGGTCATAATCAGGTTTGGTTGATGAAGAAGTGGTGTTTTTAGTTGGAGCACCTTGCAAAGTAATTTTACCTCGACGGGTTGTAACATGACACTCAGAGGTAGGTTCGGAAGAAGATCCAACACCTCTTAGGACAATCTTGGGTCACTGAGGAGGATTCTCAGGGTTTTTGTTCTTGATGGTAATAGTAGAGATATGATTGTCCATCGAGATATGATTGATAGTTGAATCATAGTTGTAAGGTGCTCTAGTATAGTTGGCTTGATCATCTGTGACTTGGGATTTTCCTTTGTCATGCTTTGGGAATGGTTCCTTAAACATCTCATGTTCTTGATTAGACGAATGTCCCTCAATCTCAATGTCACCTCTATCAATGAGATCTTGCATAATGTTCTTCAGTCGATGGCAATTACCTGTCTTGTGACCCTTGCTCTTATGAAACTCACAATACTCATCATCATTCCACCAATTTGGTTTGACCTTTGGTTCATATGGAGGAAAATCTGGAACTGTGATCACTTTGTTTGCCACTAGCTTTTTGAAGACTAATTCAAGTGGTTCTCCCAATGGAGTGTACTTCCTTCGTGATCTGGAAGTTGTTTGAGTATTCACTTGATTGTTTGTAGAACTTGATCCTGAAAAGATGAACTTGGGTCGCACTGTGTTGGCATCAACAACACCATCATTGACTGTGTTCTTGTTTTTATTCCAAAATCTTGGCTTGTCTTTTCCTTTAAAGTCATCTTTGTTTTCCTTAAATATCTTAATGACTCCTTGTTCAATTAGGACCTTTTCTGTTGCTAAGCCTTTTTCGATAACGTCCTTGAAGGTAGACAAACAAGCTTTCCTTAAGTCATAACCAATCTCTTTGTTAACATTTTGGGTGAACATCTCTACCATTTGTTTTTGTGGAATCTCAAAAGAGCATCTGCTGGCTAGATTTCTCCATCTTTGTAAAAATGATGCAAAAGATTCTCCCTCTTTTTGCTTGGTGTTGCACAAAGTAGTGACTGATATGTCTGTCTCTATATTGTAGGAGAAATGTTGAATAAATGCTTCTGCTAGGTCACCCCATGACTTAATACCAGGTGGAAGTTGGGAGAACCATTCCGTAGCTTGATCACTTAAGCTTTGTGGGAATAATCTCATCAAATATGTCTCTTCTGCTGCTACCTCAATGCAAGCTGTGAAAAATTGTCTTATGTGTGCCTTAGGATCCCCTTTTCCTCTATACTTATCAAATTTAGGCGTCACAAAGTGTGTAGGAAAAGGAGGCATTGGAATGCTCTTGTCAAATGGATAAGGACATATGTCTCTCATTGTGTATGTTGGCTTCGGTGTATTTATGTCCTCCATTTTCTTTTGTAAGTCCCTGATTTGTTGCTCCAAATTGCTCTTAGGTGGAGATCGACTTCTTGGACCATATCCTATGTTTGAGGTACCCATTGGAGGAGGTGTATGTTGCATATATGGATGATATTGATCATACACCTGTTCATATGGAGGAGGTCTGTAATGATGCTGCATATGTGGACCACTTGGTATAGATTCATGTTGAGGAACACCATATCTATTTTGTGCATGTATACCATATTCTACAGGCATGTCATGTTCCATTGTGTTGCCCCCAAATTTGACATGAGGTTTCCTTGTGTCCAAATTTTGAGCTTGCCTTTGAACATCCCATTGCTTTGGTGGTTGATCCTTGGCATTGGTATGTGATTGAGCATATTTTTCTCCATAAGACTTCCATAATGGTCTGCGAAGGTAAGTATCATATGTTTGACCATGTGTATGTGGGACCTCTGGTTTTTGAAGCAAAGCTGATGGTGATTCAGGTACCATGTGTGGTCCTCTATTTCCTCCACTATTAGGTCTCCTTTGATCCATGTTGGAGTGAGTTTGTTGCAAAGGTCGGTTTTCCATAAGTTGAGACATGTCAAAATCATGAGGTATCTTGGCTCCACTTTGTGCCATCATGTGTAAGAAGTATTGTCTATCCCTCCTCATTATCTCTTCAACCAATCTATTAAAATGAGGATTCATTATGGATTCTTCTACATCTGCTGATTGTATTGAAAAGTTGTCCACATTGTCATTGTGTGTAGCATTGTTGTTTGTAGTGTCTGCATTTTCCACATTTGGAATATTTCTATAAACATCCATGTCAGGTAATGTAGTATGATCAGAATTGAAAAAGATATCATTGTCATACTCATAAGAACTCATGTTTGCGGACTCTTGAGCCTCTTTAGTTTCTCTCCTAGATTTTTGAAGACGGGTTTCAACCATGAACTAGGTATTGACCAAGATGTGTGAGACTAGATGAAAAATGGAAAGAGTATGGAAGACCAAGAGTTGAATGGAATGTAAATGAGTCTAAAGTGTACTTGCAATGTCCAAAGTGTAAGACCAAGTATGTATGTAGTAGAGTAGGTGTGACTTCCAAAGAGAGGATAGTTTCTCTTGATGAGGTAAGTTGACCTTGACTCTAAGTAAAACCAAATGAGACCCAAAGGTAAGAAACCTTGATGAGGGACCACTTAGCAAAGTGTTGTTGTCTGTAGTGTGTTGACAAAGTATGATGAGGACAAGCAAGTGACCTTTTGAAACAAGTTTAGACAAATGTGAATGTAATGTAAGGTGTAAAGTAATGATGGATTTTGTGAGACCCAAAGACAAGTTGAATGCTAGATGAAAACCTGGAGAAACAACCTAAGAAGCTCAAGAATTCCGAAACTGATTGTTCTTGTTTGCTGGACTGTAAAATTTTTCCAATTTGTGAAGTTGTTGGTTGTGACCAAATCTGAATGTTTGACTGTTTTTCGTGACAAGAGGACACAATGTTGATGAGGACTCAATGTTTGCAAGTGTTTAGACTCTCCAAGAAAAGTGTGTTTTTTGATGTAAAAATGTTTTGCATACACTTGAAGACACAAAAGACACAATGTTTTGTTGTTTGGTCTTGAATGTTTTGAATGTTTAAAATAAGTCAAGCACAATTCTTATGGCTGGCCAAGACAATAGTTGTTGATCCCACATGGGGTTTTACCCCCGAGGCTACGCTATTCAGAGCGGATACTTAGATGCTTGACCTCACTAGCTCCACCCTCGGCACTCACTTCTCAGGTCAGCCAAGCATCAGTCCCCATGAAAACTCCCCATGGCGAACTTTGTATCTCTACTAAGAACCGTATGTGTGTGGGCCGCTACCAGAGGTCCGACCTCCTGCCCCAACAACTAGAAGGATTTGGGCTTCTAAAACAAAAAGGTGCTAGTAAGGGCATCCGCTCGTGTGGCCATACATGCGGCACTTTCAGCTCTGTAAATACAGAAGGCTCCCAGCCGGTAGGGGTTACGCCCTACAAATGATCAAATAAATTTGATCAAACGGGTTTATGGGGAGACATAGTGTCGGTATGAACTAATCAGCACACGTTATCCATAGTTTTCACCATGAATACATTTGATTATAGTGGTTCGGATGAGGTGGGTTTTCCTCGCTACCACTTGGGTCATTCTCTTCTCACTAGTAGTCCTAATGACCACACGGGAAGACAGGCCCTCTAAAGATTGAACAAAAAGAGCCTATTGCTCAAGACACAAAAGACAATGATTCAATTTTAGTGCACCAATTGAAGTGTTTGCTAATCTATGAAAACAAGGCACACAACAAAATTATAAAACCCTAGCCAAGGCCCTGCAACAAAATTTTTTAGTAGTTTGGATTGTTTGAAATAATCACCCCTTCCTGCAAGCACACAAGTTAGGTAAATTTTAGATCCAAAAGACTTTGTGAAATAGGGGCCTTCAATAATGCGTTTTGTTGACCAATTCAAAGATCTGATTCATCATAAAAAAGGATCACCTGTAAAATTTCAAGAGATTTCCAGAAATGTAAGAAAATCCAAAAAATTTGCTAATTTGCTCCAAAAATTAATTTTTTTATGAAAAATCATAAAAAATTCATATAAAATGCAAAATCAATCCAAAAAATCTGAAATTTTTACTGGAGAGTCTTGATGGTCTTCCAAACTTGCAAAAAAAAATTTCCGCAACAAATCCAAGCATTTTGTGAGATATGAGTAAAATAATGCAAAACCCTAATTTTCAAAGATCTGATTTTTGAGGAATGATTTTGCATCAAATTTAAAATAAAAAAGAATAGATCCTGTATATAATTCTGAGAGATTTCCAAAAATATAAGAAAATCCAAAAAATTTACTAATTTTCTCTCAAAATTAATTTTTTATGAAAAATCATAAAAAAATCATACAAAATGAAAAATAGATCCAAAAAATCTTAAATTTTTACTGAAGCTTTTTGATATGTATCTTGACTTGCACAAAAAATTTTATGTCAAAATTCGAAACGGTTTGTGAGATCTGATCACAATAAGGAAAAACCTTAATTTTTAAAGATCCAATTTTTAGGGAAATATTTTGCATCAAAATTAAAATCACAAAGAACAGATCCTATATATAATTATGAGAGATTTCCAAAAATATAAGAAAATCCGAAAAATTCTCTCATTTTCTCTCAAAAATAATTTTTTATGAAAAATCATAAAAAATTCATAGAAAATGAAAATGTGCTCCAAAAATTCTGAATTTTGGCTTGAGAGCTCCTGATACTTTCTTCAACCTGCAAAAAAAATTTGGTGCAAAATTTCCTAGCCGTTTGTGAGATATGATCGAATCTCTCCAAGATCTTGATTTTGTGTCCAAAACCCTAGCTGCACAAGGTTATTCTCCAAATTGTTTTACAAAATAGCAATATAGGGTTAGAAAAATCTGAAAAAAAAACATAGATCTAAGAAAAATCCATGTCCCACGGGGCGTGCCAAAATGTGTATGGTGAAAATGGATAACAATAATAACAATATTGAAAGGCTAAATGAATCCAACCACAAAACCCTAGCCTAACAACAACAAAGATCCACCATAACATATGAAGATTACCTAAGACAATGCAAATAAAACAAAATCACAAAGATTATACCATCACATGTCCAATAGGGTTTTGATCTCCATTCTTCCTATCTCCATTGATCTTGCTTGATATATTTGCTCTCAGATTTTATATGCACAAGAGCTCAACAAAGATCGGAATGTGGTTGCAAGTAGGATCGTAGTATGGTCAAAATGATCATTAGGGCATTAAGTCATTAGAATGCTTGATTCGGGTTTGATAATGAAGGAAGCATCTCCTTATATAGAAGACACTATATGAAATGGAGGGATAAGATTGAGAGGTGTAAAAGGAGGTCGGCTATGATTAGAGGGTAGGTAAAAGAAATAATAAAATAATGAGAGGGGTAGGTAGTGTATGAATTAAGAGATGAATGACATGTGTCATGGGTAGAAAAGGCTAATGAATTAATTAAATAAATAAAGATTTATTTAATTAATAGAAGAAGTGGGATCAATTAAATAAATAAGATATTTATTTAATTTAGGAAAATGATAATTTAAATAAATAAATGTATTTATTTAAATGAGAAATAAGGCTAGAAGAGGATAAATGAATTAATTAAATAAATAATGATTTATTTAATTAATAGAAGAATTAAGCTTAGATAATTAAATAAATAAAATATTTATTTAATTAAACATGACAATTTTAGGTGTCTACACCATGCAATCAAAGTTTACATGACAGAGTCTCTTATGCCATAACCAACTTTCATCTATATGTGCAATCAAGCATGTATTTTCACTGTTATTCAAATGAAAGATATTACCTCTAGTCTGATTACCAGTTGCAATTTCCAAACCAGTTCTATTCATGATTTTGCATTTTCCATTTTTGAATTGTAACTGAAATCCTTTCTCAACTAATTGACCAACACTCAAAAGATTATGCTTTAATCCTTCAACATAGTAAACATTGTCAGTGTTATGCTTACCATCAAGAGATATTGAACCCTTACCTTTGATTGAACAAGCTTTGTCATCTCAAAATCTCACTAAGCCTCCATTGTATTCTTGAAAGTTCAAGAATTTACCTTTGTTTCCTGTCATATGATGTGAGCATCCTGAATCAATGATCCATTCATCCTTTACTTCAACTTTAGCTGCCAGAGCATGTACTACCGGTTGAGCAGTAGGTGCCGGTTGATCTTCTGTTATAGCAACAAAAACTCATCCATTGTCTGCTGGATCCTCATCAGAATCATCAATCACACCTTCATCAACAATGTAACAAGAATTGTCTTTATTCTTCTTAAATCTATATCTCTGATATTCAGGGTTAGGCTTGTATGTTCTTCTAGCTTCTTCTCTTAGTCTAGCATGTCTATCAGGGCATCTTGAAACCATATGACCAATGTTATTGCAGTTAAAACATTTAAAGGGCGCTTTACCTTCATACTTACTTCCAACTGGACCTTTAGGCATTTTCCTTGCAAATAGTGCTTCAAGTTCTTCATTTTCTTTCCTACTTTCTTCAAGTTCTCTTGCATAAAAGACTTTCCAATCAGATTTGTCAAATGATGGAGCAGATGATGTTGATTCTTTAAAGGCCAAATCTATCTTTATAGTAGCAACAAGACCAAATTCTTCAATTTCAAAAGCTGAAAGTTTTCCAATCAATGTATCCCTAGTAACTGATGTATTAGGCATTGTTCTTAACTCATTTATAGCAGTGGCTTTTATTTTATAAGCTGGTGGCAATCCTCTTAAAACTTTTGAAACAATTTCATCCTCACTTAAGGTTCCTCCATAACATTTAATACCCAAAACTATTTCATTTACTCTTTCCATAAAAGAAAAAATCCTTTCATCTTCTTCCATTTTCAGATGTTTATACTAGACTCGGAAGCTTTTAAGTTTTGCAATTTTGACTGTGGAATCTCCTTCATTCAGTGTTTCCAAATTATCCCAAATAGCTTTAGCAATAGACCTATCTGATAGTCCCATAATTTGTTGATCTGATAATGCACTCAAAAGTGCTTCTCTTGCTTTGCAATCATTTTCCTCATCTTTTGTCAAGTTAGCTGGACTGGGCTGACCTTATACAGTAGCAGTATAACCATTCTTTGTAACTTCCCAGATGTCTTATCCAATGCAATTTAGATGTGTCTCCATTTTGATCTTCCATATGCCATAGTTGGTTCCATCAAGTTTAGGACTATCCTTCCTGAAATAATTAGTAGACATTGGATCTCCTCAAGCTGTTAAACTTCTTCAAAAGAGGACTAAGCTCTGATACCAATTGTTAGGTCCCAGAGACAACTGAGAGGGGGGGGTGAATCAATTGTCAAATAAATTTAAACCAAAAATAACTTAACCACGGTGGGAAACCTTACCCACAATCAGATGATACTACTGCAGATAGTAAGTGTACATAAATGGGGTCTGCACATGCAGAAAGGCCAACAGCCTAGAGCTCACTGCTCAATCACAAAATGGGAGTCACACTGACTACAGTTGGATGATTAAATCCAATAAGAATGTACTGCACAAAATAGCATTTTCATATGCTGGATTCAGTACCAGTGTAATGCTGATATGCTTCCACAAAAACCCTCCTTCAATCTTCAAATGATGTCTGCATGTATAGCTCTGCTTAATCTCGCATATACCTTCACACAATCCTTTTTCGCATTCCACATTTGATCTTACAAATAAGATCTTACATTTATACCATAACCTAAGACCAATTTTAGTAGGTCGGCTCTATACGATATTACAATAAAAATATTTTACAAACAATATAATATCCGATGCAATAACCGATTGAACATGTCGGCTTAATGCATTTACAACAATAATTAATCATCTCCATAGTGTGCCATGTTGATCTGGAAAAAATAAACCTGCCAGTGTAACCCTAGACCTATTTGCCGGTAACAGCAAATATGCAACTATGAATATACCAATGAACAAAACTCCAGGACAAGATGTCCAAACAATTTCTTCAACATAACCATATGTTTTCCATGCCATTCCAAGTGCCGGTGATCATTATATCTTGCTAGTGTACTAGATACCAGTAATTGTGCAATAGTTACTTGCTTGCCAGTGAATGCTATTGGATCTCCAAAGTGCTAGTGTTTTAGTAGGTGTTGACATCAATGACAAAACCATACCAAAATACCAACACTCAGTGCGGGAAAATAATAGAGCAGCGCATTCAGAAAATAGGTTAGCACATCAGGTCTGTTTGATAGCTCATTCCAATTATCTTGTAGCGCGTACAGTCCTTTCTGTAGTGCATCACAGACAGAAAGCAAGAATTAAATTGTAACAAAGATAAAACTTAGGCTTGTAGAAGTCCTCAAAATCCAAAATCTTTCTAACTGTTTTAAATTGATATTTTGCAGGATTTCTGACATTTTCTTGTAGGGAGGAGCTTAGTTTTATTTTTAGAGTTACAATAGTTTAAATTTTTACTAACTTAGTTAAGTTAGTTAAAATTTAAAGTCTTTTAATTCTTGTTGGATAAAATTGAACTCACCTTATTTTGGGCAAATAAAAAGAACCACAAAAACAATCCTTCTTGCTCTTCCTAGGAAGACAAATTTTCACTTTGGGCTCTAAAAAGAACAAGGCAATTTTTTTGTTTTTGCAAACAAAGGTGTTTAAAAATAACTTCAC
The DNA here is from genome assembly GCF_030272615.1 of Cryptomeria japonica. NCBI lineage: Eukaryota > Viridiplantae > Streptophyta > Pinopsida > Cupressales > Cupressaceae > Cryptomeria > Cryptomeria japonica. Next base: position 350,058,768 of record NC_081413.1, read on the forward strand.
CATCCTTTGGTGCATAAAAGGATCCACTTCATTTTTTTGTAAAATAAAAGAATCACACATGTCCAAAGTCATTTTCAACTAAAGAGGGAAGATCTTCCCCTTTTGATCAATTTCTTTTGTTGACCAAACATCGAATTTGCTTTGTTGACCAGTTCCTTTTCATAGATAAGAAAATCACTACTTTAAAGGGGTAAAATAAACACCATGTTTTTGTGGAGCAACATCTCCATATAGATTTTATCAAATCATTGCAATAAAAAGTTAAAAAGAACCTTGTTTGCCTTGTCTCGAAAGTGGAAGGAATATGCTCTCCCCTTAACTGGGTGATCAAAAAGCCAAACCACTCTTATGCTTTCAGTGATATTGCATTAAATCCTTTAGCAGGCCTGCCTTCCCAAGGGATTGAAAAACTTTTAAAGCCATTCTTTGGCCGGTGTGAAGGGGATGACCTAAGTGGGGAACGACTTTGAAGCCAAGTGTTCCAACCCACTATAATCAAAAGTGGAAAGTGACGAAAGTGATTTTCAACGGTTGTGCCTAGCAATTAGCCTTCCCCCAGTATCCTTGAGATACGTAAAGCCTTTGTTCTAAAGGTTGGGAAGCCTCCTAAAGGAGTTTATCACTGACGGCCGAATGGGAACCCTGATTACGAACTTTAGCATAGAAAATTTGAGCCGAGTCAGTATCCAGACATTTGTAATATCATAGTGCAAGGGTGGGGAAGAATCCGCCCCAAGATCGCTCACCATATATCTCCCAAGATAACTACTCAATTGTGAAGCAATTCACTTTGGATTAATTTCTGGTAAAAGGCAAAAAATGGGTGCCCCCTAGGGGGTGACGCCATTGTTTGAGCTGACGGAGTATCGAGACTAGTGGGCTATGATATTGCTTATGACCCTTGAATAAAGAGTCTGACTGAATTGTATGTTGTATCTAAACTTGTTAAAACATTGAGGATTTGAACACATCCTCGTAGAACATACACTCATTGTTTAGATTAAGAAAAATGGTTGTCTCTTTGGTGTTGTGTTTTCATCTGTTACTTCCACTAGTACATTTGGAGCTTATTTCTGACGGCAGTTTGTGAGATTTGCGACGAATTTTCGTCGGAGTGTCGACAAAATCCACCATTGAAAACTCGACGTTGGATTGGTCGATGATGCCATGCCCGTCAGAAATTCAACAACCAATGGACTCTGTCGATGGTCAAAGAAGTCATCGGTCGAAAGCTTGGTATTCGTCGTAATTCCGACGATGATAATTTTTATAAAAAAAAAAAATTATTATCACCGAAGATAATTATTATCATCGATATAAAAGAGCCATCGAAGGAAGGGAATGCCGATGAATTCCAGAAAGGACTCATCGAAGATAATAACTTTATCGACAAAAGATATCGAAGAAAGCAGAGAGGGTCTTCATCGATGGGAAAATTTCTCGAGGAAATAATACTATCGGTGCAACATAAAAAGGACCCACCGAAAGGAGTGTTTTCATCGAAAGAATAATATCGATCAGACAAAAGGAAGCTACATCAATAAGGATATAGGTTTTGAGGAGGTTAAACTTCATCGACAAAAGATATCAAAGAAAGCAGAGAGGGTCTTCATCAACGGGAAAAGTTCTCGAGGAAATAATACTATTGGTGCAACATAAAAAGGACCCATCGAAAGGAGCATTTTCATCGAAAGAATAATATCGATCAGACAAAAGGAAGCTACATCAATAAAAGATATCAATGAGGATATAGGTTTCGAGGAGGTTAAACTTCATCGACAAAAGATATCGAAGAAAGCAGAGAGGTTCTTCATCGATGGGAAAAGTTCTCGAGGAAATAATACTATCGGTGCAACATAAAAAGGACCCATCGAAAGGAGTGTTTTCATCAAAAGAATAATATCGATCAGACAAAAGGAAGCTACATCGATAAAAGATATCGATGAGGATATAGGTTTCAAGGAGGTTAAACTTCATCAACAAAAGATATCGAAGAAAGCAGAGAGGGTCTTCATCGACGGGAAAAGTTCTCGAGGAAATAATACTATTGGTGCAACATAAAAAGGACCCACGGAAAGGAGCGTTTTCATTGAAAGAATAATATTAATCAAACAAAAGGAAGCTGCATCGATAAAAGATATCGATGGGGATATAGGTTTCGAGGAGGTTAAAAGGCATGTTCTCGATATATGTGGTTTTGCCGATGTAACTTTATCAGTGAAGAACGATAAGGGAAAATAAAGAAAAGCTTCGGTGAAATAATAGACTCATTCATCGATGGGGCATAGTGATATCAATGAAAGAAGTATTTCGATGGAAAAATAAAGGAGGACACTAAAGCCCAAGATTTCTTCGACATAAGACCCGATGGATATCAGATATGTTTCAATGAGGAGACAACCATATTGACCGAATATAGTATTTTGATGAAGGGAAAAAATACTTGATCGAAGAAATATTCGAAACAAGTATTGTCGATAGAAACAAAGAGATCGATGGACTAAAGAAACAAATGATCAAAAGACATATCCTCATCAAAATGATTATTGATTGCCATAAAAATCAGAAAAAAATCCCATGGAAGGTCACATCGCCATTAAATTCAAATGTGTGCCTGAGTGACCATTGTCCAAACCACCATTACTAACTGATTAAATACACCATAAGTAGTGGATCAACATAAAAGGACACAACATTAAGGAATTCATAGGCGATGAACTGAAAGAAGGAATTGGGCGAATTCACAGATAAAGCTCAGTAATTCCAAGTAAGTTGTTTGCACACAGACCTCTTTTTTAAAATTCAAATGGAATCATCATCTAACACTAATAAGACCAGAAAGGGAAAAGAACCTATCGCTGCAAAAGAAAAACCTAAAAGACAGAAAAGGAAAGGGTGTTCTTTGGCCCAGGACTTGATTGACCAGTGGTCATCATCCAGTTTGAGGTCCAAGAAGATTAGAGCTGATGAGGAAGGCCTGGAGGATCGGTTTGAGGATCTTGGAGACATATGGACAGAATTGAGAGGGTATGAATTATTCATATATGGGTACAACAGAAGATTTTCCCCTCAACCTATCAACAATTTATGGCAATTGAACTTAGGAAGGTTAGCTGTGGCTAATGTATTCATGAATGTGGAGCTCATGAAGGCATTGGCAAACAATTATGACCCTAAAACCAGGACCATATATAACTACATTGGTGAGCCAATTCTTGCAATCAGAAAGGAGGTTATTGACACCGTGTTCGAGTTGGATTGGGGATTTGAAGAATTGATTGACCTCAAGATGTTAACAAGCGAATATTTTAACCTAGAGCACATTTACAAAACGTGGAGACTCCCTATACATAGACCTAGGAATGCAGGGTCCTTAGTGCCACTAGGTCAGGATGACAAAGCTCCCTATGATGTCAACTCTTTCCATCCATATTTCAAGTATACCTATTACTATGTTGCCCAAGTGCTAGGGATAAAATCCCATCCTTTGATGGATATTGCAGCCATGGTCATTTGTGCCGATTTGAAGTCTAAGGACCCCCGCTTCTTTGATTTTTCTTCTTATTTGGTTGAGGTTTTGAATCATGGGTTAGAAAAGTTAAAGGTGGATGTCATCAATGTTCATTTCAAGCATTATTCCTTACTTATGAATATGCTATTGTATGTGGGCCAAGATGAAGGGTTATGGTCAGAAGAGTTATGTGTCAGGACATATGACAATGCTGGGATGAGAAAACCAGTGCAACTATGGGTTTCTTCATGGGACCAGAGGTATGTGAATAATCAATATTGGCATTTTGAGGAGTTCTTTGTCAAGCCTTTATATAGAATGTTGGGATGCCCATGCGATCATGCCCTTGCACCAGAGGTTCAAAGATTCCTAAGACCAAAAGATTTCGCTAAAGATCCCTCAATTGAACACAATTGGGGAGATTGGTATTGTTTTTCAGACTGCACACAAGTCAGGGTATACGGGTTCGAAGGGAGACCATACTTACTACCACTTACAGTCCCTAATAGAGTGGCTTGTCTGGAAATTGTGAGGCAACTATCAATAGTGAGTACAAAACATCTGACAAGCCATGGGAAACAATCAATTGTACCCGGGTTGTTAGTATTTTCAGATTTTATTGTGAAAAGTTCAAAGAGTTATGGCTTGCTACAGACAAAATTGGATTATTATGGCATGGGTATGGGGGATCCAAGGCCCAATTTTGATCCTGAAGGATACATAAGGATAGCCCGGTCATCACAAAAGCTGAAGGCTGGAGAGCATAAATCTTACCTACCGGATGACCTCATTAAGAACATTGGCAGAGAAGAGGCGAGAGTGAAGCGAATAAAGTTTGAGAAAGAAATGTAGGCTTATAAATGGAAGCTTTTTAGATGGAAAATGGATGAGAACGTGCTACAAAATATTGAAGACCCCTTGGAGTTGGCCAATGAACTTATGGAGCATAAATTGGAAATACTTGAGGGAGTCTCGCCTCATGTTTTTAAGGATTACATTGATACTATTAGGAATACAGAGCCTTTGGCTCATATGTCTCCTGCTTCCACATCTGGCATCATTCCATTCACTCCTCGAGAGGATTACCCCCCATGAGTATGCAGAGGATACACCGATAAACTTGGCAATAAGACAACTGAATGTCCGAGAAGTGGCTGACATCAGATTCCTGGAGCATGAGGATTTCATTGCTGATAGTGACTTCATTGCTTCCAGGGAGTTCACAACATTTCTCTATCAACATAAAGGATCTCAAATTAGGAATAACATGAGAAATAGTGAAGAAGAGAAACAACTTCAAAAGTTACAAGAGGAGATGGTTCTTGTGATGAGAGAAATGACACGTGAGAAGGGAAGATAGTTGCTTAAGGAAGCTGGTGTGCTATTATACTCTGGATGGGACACGAACTCTGCCTTGTTGTTTGATGGATTCCTTAACAAACAGGACCCAAGTAAGCAAATGATGCCAAAAGAGATTGATAAACTCTTTAGAGGATTAGGATATGATCCAGATCAGAAGGCTCTTCTACAGTGGGCTATCTATCCCAAAGATAAAAGACCTATATTGGTTGATACAGAAGAAGCTTTTGGACATTTGATGGTGCATCGGGTTGGAAAGACTGACCCTAGAACGATTGCCAAACTAAATTTGGATGTCGCTAAACTAAACCAAGATCAGATAGAGTTTCTGGTCCGAGAAAATTCTACATACAAAAGCCTATATGAGAAAACTGATGAAGAAAAATAGAGGCTGCAAGTAAGATTGTTTCAGATTGATACAGGTACCAGTCAAATAGGGATGACATACGATGTAGATAGAGATGCCATGGATGCCTTGACAGATGCTGTGTATTGGAGGAACAGGGTCGAAAAGACATCTCGGCAAGTAAAAAAGGAACATGAAAAGATGGATAAGTTAGTTCTCGAGGTCGTTGAGCATAGATTCAAAAGTATGGCGCAGGTTGTAGAAATCTATTGGAAGACATACACTGGAATAGTCAAAGCTTTGAAAGAGCATGAAAGGCTCAGGTCTTGGTTGGAAGGCATGATGAATGACAACAGTTTGATGAATCCAGGTGATAAAATTGAAGTCAAGGCTTACTTGAAGTCCCATGATGAATTGGCAAATCAATTAAGGAAAGAGCTTCAGAGGCTGGATACCCCTAGGGTGCCCTCTTTTTATAGTAATGATGAGTTAGTATCGTTGGAACAGTGGAAACACGAGTTCAATGATGAGAAGAATCGAGCAGTAGCAGAGTTGGATCGGGACAAAGAATTGTAACTTTGTGTTAACCATATTCTATCCAATCATTTCCAGATAGAAAGCGACATGAGGACACTAAACAATGACATTGTAATGTATAAAGATGATAAGTACATTCAACACATAGGAATGCTGAACTTGTTTATCTTCCAATTTGTTAACAAAAGTGCTAATTAATAGTTATGTGCTGAAAAGCCACAATGCTTGGTGACAATGTATACCCTCATATAAATGAGGGAACTTTTGTAACAATAAGGATCATTAGAGAAGAAGTAGAATATAGCCTCAGGCTTACTATTGTACCATTTTGCGAACATACATAATATAATCAGTCGTCTTTCCTTTGTGTATATGCTACGGATTACTGCATCTTTCTGTAGGTAGTTGATTGTGATATTATCTAAAGGAGATAAGGTTACTTGTGTTCTTCCAGTAAAAATCTGTGTTTCATATTGTGGATTTGAATAAAATATTTACTTGCGAATATAGTTTTCTATATAGTGCGCTTGCATATTATCTCAACCATGGTGCGCCTGCATATGTATATAGTTTTGTTTATAGGTGGAAATTATGAGGTTCAATGTCGAACTTGGTTGATCTGATACCATATGTAATATTCCATTAATTCTATACTTAAAGAAAATAAATTGTGATCTATATTAAGATAAAAAATTGAGCATTTCAAAATAAAACACAACTACTTCAGTTGAAGGAGAAAACTAACTAAATGTTCTTCAACATAATAAGAATCTAACTAATTTATCTAAAAGGAAGGTAATCTTTTAACGATAAAAAGCATAGAGCAAATATTATTAAGCTAATCAATATGAGAAAGGAATTCAAATGGCTAGTTTCATCACTTAGATAAAGTATCACCATCTTGGCCAAGGTTTTAACATTGCAAGCACCAATGCGTTGTTAGTGTTCACCTCCCTTGCTCGACTTGTAAATCCAATTCTTGAGCTCAACAAACTCACTAGTTACCAACCATCTAAACAAGCCATTTGCTTAATGTGTACTAACAATAATGGTTATTAACGACCATCATATGATAAATAACATACACTTGAGCCAACTAACTCACTGGTTTACTAACCAACTATCTAGCGAACTCCTTAATGTCTACTAAGAATAACGGTCATAAATGACCATCATAAGATAATTAACATACACTTGATTTAGTTGATTCATTGGTTACAGAACTTCTAGTTTTAGCTGATCCAATTCGTTACATAACAGTCTCATGTCTACTAACATTAACAATTTACAAGGACCTTCATGGGATTGTGACATAACCTAACAAGCCAACTACTACAAATCCCCTACCTCTAACAAGCTTCAACTATCATCATGGAATTAAACCTAATACAACATTGGTTCCCTTATTTAGCTAAATTAACACATCATATTATGACTCAACAAAAAATACGGTTCTAATATATTTTTTTGTCTTTCTATATTCCCAAAAGTATGCATCTAATTGATGATAAGAATCCTTCTTCAGGTCTTGCAACCATGGGGATTGGTTATAATCTGATTATAACCATCCTATAAGATAGAAACCATCCTAGGAGCCTCCAATATATCAAAAGTTGAGAAAGTAGCAAGCTTATTGTACAAAGATAGTGATCACTATAAAGTTGCAGTCAAGTTCAAAGCATTGATTTGTGGGAGCAAAGGGTTTCATATGGGGATAGAGCAATCTCATGAAATATCATGACAGTCATAATCATAATCTAAAGAGTAGTCAAATCTTCAAGATAGATTTGTGATAGTGCAGTCATTCATTAATTGTTTTGGACATTTCAAGCTATGTTTTCCTAATAGATGGTCAAGTATAGAACAACAACACTCAAAAAATACAGTATAGAGAGATTGCAGTCTACAGTAAAGCCTGTAGGCAGTCATACCTAGTACCAAATAAAATGATAGTAATCAATTCTACTAAGTGAAAAAGAGCAAGGTATAAGTTTCTAAAAGGTCTTTTCAAACCTTAACAACAAATAACACGTTATTGTTGCAGCATTGTCAAAACTTGACAAGAACAACACCTTATAACCTCAAGAGGCATAGCAGTCATAGGGCAACTCATGTCAAATGTGCAACTCAATACAATAAATAATCTTAGTTTGTAGCCCTATAGCATCATAATGTGTTCCTTGACCAAGTATGCATACAAGAAACATCTAGTTCTATTAAGGCACAAGCATCAAAGTCAGAGGTTATGACAACTAGTCAAAAACATCAAGTACAAAAAGGTTAGTCTCAGTCACTAGAACACAATTTGCAACATGCATTAGGAGTTGTCATCCTTACAAATAGTTCAATATTAAAAAGGTATTATCAAAGCTACAACCACAATTCAAAGAGGAAGCTTACAAAGATAGGACAAAGCTAGGTACAATCATAAGCCAAGGCAAATACATAGTTGAAACTCAGTCCAAAATAGTGAAGAAGTGCAACAAATGAAATGAGAAGTCTAAAGAAGTATTATAGCAATCATGAGTCAAGGATTAATGAAGAGAGTTTTTGCATCCATGATACAATCCTTAAAAGTATCCATGATACAATCTCAAACACACTTTTTACTGTTCTCTTGGTGATTGTGCCCAATTGTGTATGTCTTGCTTATGTATGAAAATGGCATTTTGCAGCTTTCCACCGACGATGTATTTGAGATTTCTTTGATTTAGATATGGCATGAGCTTAGTCGTAGAGTAAGACTAGGGAGTTGGACCATCTCAACCATGGTGCGCCTGCATATGTATATAGTTTTGTGTATTCATTAAAGATTTTCATTTAATTTTAATCAACTAAAGAGCAATATTCATGACTTACAAGTAATAAAAAAACTTACAAGGATGAGGCATATTCATTACTCAGAAGTAATAAAAAAAATTACAAGGATGAGGCATATTCATAACTTTTGCAGTCTTACCTTGGATATCAACACTAGAAGCAACTCATATTGTTTGTGTACATACAAGACAATATGGGAGTTCATTATACCCAGCAACTTGTGGTGTTGTTGTTCATGTTGGCTCTGTTGGACCCTGCAATTAAGATTCAATATACATTATTCAATAAGATTAACTGTGCAACATAATGAAATATTGAAAAGTGTGTTACCTTATTGAGCTTCATTGGTTTCGAGAATAGTTTAATATTCTCTACTTAATAGGGCCAACCACGTGAAGGTGGAAGCTCATTTGGCCCCTCCCCCCCTAACATCACTCTAAATTCTCCATTAACATCTTATAACATTCATTCATTCATTCTTTCTACCATTAATAAAATATAGCATCCATTCATTAATATCACATAACATTCATTAACACATAACATTGATTAACATTAATTAACACACAACATTCATCAATATTAATTAACACATATCATCCATAACCATTAACTAGCACATAATTACATTCACTAACACATAAAAATTAGTCATTATCAAATAAGTTAGATTACAATCATTTCTTTCTTTGTTTTTTCTTTGAAGCTATGAAAAGACTAAGTGGAACATTGGTTTCTTCATCATTTCCCCCCTCTGCAGATGTTCCACCAACTGCTCGTGATCTCAATGTATGCCTAGTCCTATACTGAGGACGAGGACATTGAAGGGAAGGGGGGTCCTCTGCAATAACAAAGAAATGGGTTAAATTCAAAAAAAAAATTATTATTGTTACAAGTATTTCATTAATTTAGAGAACATAATTGTTGTGCTCTTTACCTGATGAGGCCACATCATTTTGTGTAGCCTCAACCTCAACATGTTGAACACCCTCTAGATCATCTGGAGTTGAAATACTAAAGGTTACATTAATGCTGAACACCAATTGCAATTATATTTGTTTAAAGCAATAACAATGGTCCTCTTTACCTGAGTGGGGAACATCACGTTCTTGAGGTTGTGTACCCAGATCATGCTCCACTTGCTCACCACCGACTACATGCTCTAAAATATTAACAAAAAGGGTTACATTAATTACTACTCTAATTACAAATTAAGATGTTTAATTGTATTAATAGCTAAATAAATAAATTTGAATAGCAAATGAATACCTCCACTACTGGGATGTACATTCGGACCTTCATGTGCCAGTGGTGTTTCACAATTAGCAGGCTGCATTCCAATGACATGCACATTGTTATCATTGCTTGCTTATTTAAAACAAATATAGTCACTTTATGTTGGAACTCAACATCAATTAGATTATTGGTAAAGTATTCAATTTGAAACAACTTCCATTTAACATATTTACCTATGTGACAGATGCACTCGAATGTTGTGTATGCCCACTCAATTCTCGTAGCCGATCAGCCACAGCTGAATAGCCTTGTTGGTAGGCAATTCTCTTGTCATCTTCTATGGGTGCTCTATTGAATTCAGAGCCCTGCATTTTTGCTTGGTACTGTGAATTTTGCTTGCATTGTTTGATAAAAAAAAACGTTTGCAATTTATTAATATTTTGATGCAATATTTCATTTACATGAGATACTTACAATTTGTGCATCAAGTTTCATGTAACCACCAAAGCCGAGTTTGTGTTTCCCATGATTTTCTTGTCTTGCCTTGGTTGCCTTTGATGTGTCACCCAGTCTATAAAAAGTTTAAAATATGTTAGATTATATAAATATAAAGAGTAATTAATTAGTACATAATTACATTCTTAATAGTATCCCGTAACTTCTTCTGGCATCTAGTGGTGTATTTCCTTTTTTCCTTTCAATTCTCTCCTTGGCATCCAAAATCAAGTCCTTCCACTCCCTCTCTGGAATCATGGGGGGATGCTCGTACTTTAGGTTCCTCTCCAAATGGGTCCTGTATTGGTCCCTCACATACTTTAGATATGTGCCAGCTTTTTCAAGGAGCTTGGTTTTGTCAAAGGTGTCATTTCCAAACCACTCAACCATTTGGTTTGTCAATTCATCTTTTAACCTTTTTTCTTGGTCATTCCACATTTTAAAGCAAAAACAAACCTGTTAGATTCATAAATGAACTGAAGCTACATTTATTACACTTCAAGAAATGGATCAAAGGAAAACTATTCTAGCAATGATATGGAATCAAAAGTGGATTAGGGTTAGTTCACATATGATGTACCACCTTTTACGTATGGTGGGACCAAATATCTGCAATGCAATGTCACTAAGATGTTTATAGAAAATATCATTGCCTGCAAAAAATTCATGGGATCATTAGTCCAAAATGAGTGATCATAAAGTAAATTACAATTAGAGTACATATAAGAATAATTTTAAAGTACCTGGAACCTTTTGTATATTTAAGAGAAGCATTTCTTCGTTGCTCGCCACCAATGTGGCCTGCAATGTTCCCATACTAGCAATACGAGAAGATCCAGGAAATGATGGTATGTTATCAGCAGTAGTCGCCTTTGGCACATCCTCATGTGCATCTCCTCCTGCAAAAAATGAATCCACTATGAAATGGTATTAGAATTCAAGAAAGAACACTTGAAGGGAAATAAACACATGACAAAAGATAGAGCAAAAGAGGGATCTACCAACAGTGGGCGGGCCAATATGACGTGCACTAGAGGATGTCTGCATGCTACGTGTTGCCAACATTGCAGTCGACAATACAGGTGAGGGTGACCTTTGATGAGGTGGCAGCGACATTTGCACAGTAACATTGACAACACCTAAAGAATAATACATTAAATATATCAAACATTAAATATATGAAAAGTGCAAGAATTGTAAACAAGGATGAACCTATAGTTTGAAAATTGACAGTATCAAGTATGATGTGTTTTGGGTACTCAGAGTGATAAGCCAAGCAAGTGACAATACAAGAAAATCATCATCACCTGAAGATCCCGCAACACCCTGATCATGGGAACGACTTTCATGAGGGTGGATAAATTGTTGTAAAAACAATACGTACATATTTTAGTTAATGACATAAAAGAGAATAAAATATAAACCATTATTGAACTTTTGTTATAATTAAAGCTTTCATTACTTCTTACTTGCAAGTTTTCTGCTGTCTTAAACAATAATTCCACCCTCTGTCGTATCTCATCAGTGGTAGGATGCACGGCTGCCAAAGCAACAATCTCTTTTCTAATTTTTATAAAAGATATTTTAAAGAATTTCACAAGGTCTGTGGGATCTTCAGGGTCATCATTGCCTAGCCCTAATGATTCCATATCCCTAGAAAGGTGCTCAGGTACTACAACTCCCTTTCCCTTTCCCCGAACATCCGTCTGTGTCAAGAATATCATTAACAATTACAAAATTAGTATAAATCACTAAAAAAAAGAACATAATAATGTAATAGTTTGCTTCTATCTAATTTGTACAATTACAATGAGGTTTACCTACTCGGTAGAAGTGTCACAAGCTACATCTCTGTCTACGATATGTGATGGATCCATGTCGGCCTGTGACAAAGAAAAAATATAAAAAACATTAGCGAAATTACATAGTACACAACATGAACAACATGAACTTTGTAGACAAAAAGAGTATTAAATAATAAAAAGATGTTATCATCAAAATCATTGTAAATTTTTTAATTCTTTACCTTTACTTTATGTAGACTATGCAGGATCCTCAACTAAATGGTTGGCGATGTCTGTAGTCAATGACCTGTTCCCATCAAGGGTGACAGCATCACACAAGGACTATACCTGAAATCAACACCATCAATTGAGCATCATAAGAATTACTAAATTTGTAAGTTGATAAACAATAAATACATACGTATCATAAGCATCAGAAGCATCACATGATGTGTCATCATATATGTAATTGAGCATCACAATTAGCATCACATATCATGTGTCATCATAAACATGTAATCCATCACATATGTATCATAAATCACCATCCATCACATAGGTAATAAATAATCCACATTCTATAAATAAACACAAAGTCCAAAAAATGTCACATGCATCATCATAAACATGTGATCCATCACATATGTATTTTAAATCAACATCCATCACATAGCTAATAAACAATCCAATTTCCATTAATAAACATAGTTTAAAAATTGTCACATAAATAGTCACTCTCCCTATCTCCATCTCCATATTAAAAGGTGTATCATGAATTAATTATGTAATGGCATTAGAATTCAAAACATAATGAATTAATTATGTAAAAAAAATTCTAACAAGAAGTCAATATTAAATAGATAATATACTAATCGCATACCTCATACATTTCATTCTTCGTCATCATGAACATCAAGGTCATCATCGCCATCATCATCATCATCATCATCATCATCATCATCATCATCATCATCATCATCATCATCATCATCATCATCATCATCATCATCATCATCATCATCATCGTCGTCGTCGTCATTGTCGTCGTCGTCATCATCATCATCATCAACGTCTTTGCCATCATCATCACCACCATCACCATCACCATCACCATCACCATCACCATCACCATCATCTTCATCATCATCATCATCATCATCATCATCTTCTTCATCTTCTTCTTCTTGTTCTTCTTCATCGTCATTGAGAAACCGTCGATCGTGATCATCATCCACTTCATCTTCTACTTCTTCGGTATCTTCTTCTTCCATCACATTATACTTTATCGGCCTTCCTCTTGGATCATGTCTAACAACAAATGACCAACCCAGTTTATGTGGAACCTCTGAGTAAAATACTTGCTCACATTGGCTTGGAAGAACATAGGGCTCATCCCCAACTGGTTCAAATGACCTTGTATTTAGCATTATAAAACCATTATCATGTTCAATAATAGTTCTATCAGGATCATTTTTATTCAATCGTAGCCTATACCATTTGACGATGAACAAAACTAATTTGAAGGAATTAAAGTCACACTCAAGTATATCATCCAAAATGCCATAGTATCGATTTTGAGACTGTTGAGGATGTGTCATTTCTCGATGAAATATTTGTCACCTCAAAGACTACAGTGATGCCAGAATCATAAGTTTTCTTTGTGTCATCCAAATTTTTTATGCGAAATTTATGACCATTGCAACACATAGCATTGTGGTGTTTGACCTGCGATATGTCAAACATGTAAAATTTATTGCATTGTGAGTTGATAAACATATGGGTGATTAATAAATTTATACGTACCTGTTTATCTCTTAAACCATATGCTAAATCAATTTCCCTTTGCGTAACATTGGAATCTCCATTACAATGTGCTTCTTTAACCAATGAAGCCACACCTTCCCATGTTAACGTGCATCCAGAATGTTGATAATGTTCAATCCATACTGTCATCCAATCAAGATTGTTTGCAATATACAAATGTAGTGCATCCCACTCTCGACCAACTGTACAAAAAATAAATAGACATCTTACAATCGATTTATTTTGAAGATTAAGAATTAATTAACTACAATAACATCTTATAATTACCTCTCACTTTCCTCAATCTACCTTTCCCCATCATGTACTCCCCTTCAAATTTGTTAATGGTGTTGGGATCCCAAATGCAATCGACATGGATCTTTGCTGGAAACTTAGAAAGATATTCAGAAATGTACACCATAGTCTGGTATACCATATATCCCTCCACCATAGAACCCTCAGGATGTGCTCTTTGTCGAACCAAAGCCTTCAAAAATTTCAAGTGCCTCTCAACCATCCACATTGACCTAGTGTGTACAGGTCCACACAATTCAATCTCCTCAACTTGGTGTATGAGGTAGTGTTCTTTTGCATTGAAAAAAGATGGAGGTAGACACTTTTGCATTTCACACATTAAATGAGGAATTTTTCTCTTCCAATATTTTATATTGTCTTTATGGATTTCTTTACATGACAACCACCTACAAGGTATTCAAGACGCAAAAAAATATATTACATAAGAAGTAAAACAAATCGCAAATATAATATCTATACAACAAACTAAACAAATATCACTACTTACCTCATGTATTTTCCAAGATCATATATGACTTGCTTGACATTATTGTCGAAGTCGTATGGGAGAGATAGAGGTAGAACGTATTGCAACAATTATAAAATTATCTTTTCATTTTTTTGTAACATAATGAAAAGTACACATATGCACAGTACTTAAATACATACTAAAAACAAAAGAACATGAATTACCTTAATGAAGGTATGCCAATCATGCATTTTCATCCCTGGCCCAAATTAACTTTTCTTTGATATGAGATTGTTTATGTTCACAGAAAATCCTGTGGGAAATCGAATTTTTCGTATGACTTCTTTTATAGCATTGCTTTGCTAGTCCGTTAATAACCAAGGAAGCTGACTTATATTAATCTGGTCTCCATGGCTATTTGATTGAATGACATTTATCATTGCATGATTGGAATCCTGAATGTCACTACATATTTTGACAATTTTTTCTTTGTCACGCCTTCCATCCAATATTTTCCATACTGTCACTGTTATATTCTTTCCAATATGCATACTATCAAACAAACAAACAATTTGTAAGTGCTCGTAGTAGAGAAACCTACTAAATTGTCAGGGATAACTTTTTATTCCCTTAGGAAGGTGGTCATTTATGCCTTCACGACCTTCATGATCATCAATCACATCATTAGTAAACAAAACAAAATAGAAAAGATGTTTTATGACAAACCAATAGATGGAATGGCATTACCTTGATGATTAATTTTATTATATTCCAGCTTCCATAGGTGAGGTGTCATTCTTTGTGGCTTTGATGTATTCTCTTCTTTCCCATTGAAAAGATGTTTTTCAGTATTTCTATACTTATGATTTTTGTGGAGAAAGTCCCTATACTCATCAAACACCTGCTTTCCTAAACTTTTTGAATGACGAGATTTCATCTTTGGACCACAAACAAGACATGCAATTTTTCCCTTTGTTTGAAGACCTACAAGATAATGTATAATTGGATTAAATATGATAATTTTTGAATTATAATGTTCATGCACAACTTAAACACTATAACATACCACAAAAATGTGTTAGCCCCAAGGCATCGTGTATTGTCCATAGAAGCATCGTATGGAATTGAAATTGTCTTTGTCCTATTGGTCTAGAGACATCATACATAGTGACACCATTCCATAACTCCAGTAACTCGTCGATAAGAGGCTCGATATATACATTCATATCTTTAACTTGGTACTTACCTAATCGAATGAACAAAAACATTACATAATTATTATGACCATTTTACTGCAATATTTATAATTAGATTTAGACAACTATATTTAAATGATAAAATGCCTGGAACAATCATTGCCAATATTATGTGCGCCCTCTTTATTGACATCCATGGAGGAATGTTATTGTTGATAACAAAAACAGGCCACACTGAGTAAACAGATCTCATCTCTCCAAATGGATTGACATCGTCCGCTGCCAATGAAAGCCTAAGATTATGAGGTTCTTCTTTAAAGTGTGGCCACTTTTCCTCTATGTCCATAAATGTTGAACCATCCGCAAGCATTTGAATAATGTCATCTTGACTTCTATTTCATGCATGGTAATCCATAAATTGTGCCAAGCTAGTGCACTTGAATAATCTTTGCATACGTAGAATAATGGGAATATAGCGAAGAACCTTGCGAGGAACCCTTTTTGTTATTTGATCTATTCGATATCTACTGATATGACATTCAGGGCATTTAGTTCAAAATTCATGTTGTTTGTGATATATAATATGATCATTGGGACAAGCATCTATTGCTTGATACTCCATTCCAATATCTTTCATAATGATAGATAATTCTCGGTATGAGCGAGGTAGAATATTTGATGGTTGTAACAAAAACTCACCTATCAATCTACAACAAAAAATATAATTTGTTATAATAAAGAATATTAATGGTACAACATGATTCACAGTTTATTATGACATATATGACATACCTCAACATACATGACATTGTTATGTTGGATAAACCATTCATAACCTTCAAGTTCACCAACAACAATACAGCAGAGAGAAGAGTTTCTGCGAGCCTTCGTAAAGGGCCTCAGATGCCTTCTCAAGTAGAGGGACATCATGAACAACATCAAGGTCATCTTCATCATCATGATCAGCTGCGCGAGTACTAAATGAGTCATGGATCAATGTATTTGTACCATCATCTTCAATTGTGTTTTCTGGCTCATGATCGTCATCTTCCATGGGATCATTATCTTCAGCTTCGATATTCACACCTCCATGTTCGTCCACTTCAAAAACCATATTCTTGGGGTTGTGTTGATCCATACCATGTGCTCCGGGGTGCTCGACCTATATAAAATTGATAAACATAAATAAACCATGATCATGATCTCATCATCACGTGATTTATTATGTATATAAATTATTAAAACGATATAATGAAAAACTTACCAATGGATAATAATCATGTCCACCTTCAATGTGACCATGTAGCCTACAATGTTTCTTCATTGTTTTGATTAGAAGTCTTCTATTCTTTAACCCCTTAGAAATTTTGCATGGATAATAACATTTTCCATCACCTTTTCTTTTCAAGTTAGACCACAATCTAGCAATTGTCTCCTTATTTTGTTGTTCGTTGATATTGTTTGACATGGTCTTTCTTCACAGGCAAGAAAATAGAAATTATCATCATTGAACAAAGAATCTTATTGAATTTAGATTTTTAGTTTCCTTATGGTACATCACATAACATGGAAACCAAGAAATACTCAATAAATAACAGGATTCATTGATCTAGTATTATCACAATCTGCACTCGACCTTCAATATTTTCTCCTCCTAACACTGTTTATGCATTACTTGTCAAGTACAAAACTCTAAAACTCGTGGCTATTAAAATACATAAGACAACATTGTAGCATCTTATAATCATCTATTATAAAACCAAAGCACTTGGGAGTGATTCTTTTGTTTGTCACAGTCCAGGAAAATGGTGTCTACTGGAGCCTTGAATAACTGACTAGAAAGATTTTTAATTCCTTTTATTTTTCCTTCTGATTTTTTCACTGTCACTTCCATCCTCTGAGTCAGATGCCCTTGCCCTTTTCTTTCTTCTTGTTTTTTCATACTCATTTTCATGCTTTGAATTATTTTTCTTTCTTGGTGACTCCTTACTGCTCTCACTATCAGTTTCACTCTCGGAATCTGAGTTTGATGTATCAAAATCTGACGAACTTGATGAACTAGAAGAATCATCATTAGAGGTAGATTCATCTAACTCAGGAATAGACTTTTGTTGCTGCATTACAAGCCTTGGCATATTCTTCAAATACTCATGTAAACTCTTAGTGATACCACCAAGACCAATAGAAGTAAAGAAATTGATAGCAAACCATGAATTTTTGGGATTGTCCTTTGGAGAAATTGAATCAAAAGACTCTTGCATTGTTGGATCGTTCAACCTTTCATTAAGAAACAATATACCAAGCTGCTTTGCTAGCTCTTCCAAGAGAATCTTTATAAAAATACAGGAAGAGGAAGTAGTATCTTCCTCTGTCTCACATATATAAGCAAGACAATGCCATGGAAGAGTATCTATGCCAAGTAAGTGGGCAAAAAACTTTGCAACATTACGCAGTTTATTTGTTTCCAATCTGTGTATCATAGAATACTGTTATACAAAACACTTATCAAAAAATTCCTCATAAATTTTATTGATCATACAGAATCTTTGCCCAAGAAGACCATAATAATGAAGATATGTTCTCTCTTGACCAGGTTCAAGCTTGATCTTTAGTAGCTTATGACCAACTTCCTCAAAATCAACACTTGACATGATTGTCAAATAAATTGTATGTCTTAAATTGACCAAGTTTGTCTCTATCTCATCCTGTATTCTCAGTGCTTCCTCACCTTCCTCTTCATCATCATCATCATCATCATCATCATCATCTGAATCATCACTTGAATCATTCTCCCCTTCTACTTCATCTGAAGAATCATCTCCAAGGATATCTTTCTTTAGTTTTTCATAGGTTTCCTCATGCTCTAAGAAATCAGGATTTGGCTTGAAAACATCCAAACCAGCTTCTTGATCAAGTTCATCTTCTAGGAAAACTTCATGTGTTAACTGATCTAGATGCACAGCTGGATGACCCTTGAACTTAGCTTTGCAAATTGCAAAAAGGCCTTCGATTAAAAAATGTACTCGTTTGTCAATTTCCCCCTCATGGAGAATACCTCTAAATCTTTCAAAAATCCCATAGAGACCTTTGGGTGAAAGGTCTTGCAACAAAGAACCACATTCTTTCATGAACCCAACAACAACCTCTACACTATCATCTGTGGGGTTCTCTAGTAAAAGGGTGAGAAATTCCAAGGCAATGATCTCATGTGCAACTTGTTGATTCACTAAATGAGCTATGAATTTGGCTGCTGCTATCAACATGTGCTTGTCATTGTGTTTGTATTCCCTCTTAAGCTACAAAATAATTCTTCACAAAAGCATATTGCCAACTTCAAGAAATTTTTTATTTACCACAACAACCAACGCAGTAAAAACATATGTAAATCCAAGGGATGCCATTTGGTATTTCATACAAGACCTACAAAATAGACCCCTCCCACGTATGAAATTCTCTGCAAACAACTTTGGAATGATGTTCTTGATGTTAGATGCATCTAACTTGTTTACTAACCCATTGATACTCTTTTGAAGGGCATCCCATGTCATGCGCTGGTATTCCACACTGCTCTTATATTCCACATCTTTCATCATTTGAGCCATCTTAAATGGGGGAATGTAAACACCCCCGCTACTTCCAACACCCTTCTCAGCTCCTCTTAGAGCACCTTCACCATTCCCATTCTGAGATGGAGTAGACACAACACCAGAAGTTTTCACTTCCACTGCCTCTCTGTCCCTCTTGTTTCTAGAAGCCCCTTTACCACTAAATTTGTGCTTATTTCTGTACATAAACCCATCAGGAAGCATGAGTTTTTGCATATAAGCTCGCCCAAATATTTTACAGTTATTTTTCATCAAGATTCCCTCAAGAGCTGGCAGATCCCGCTTGCATACTTTAATTCTATTTTCTCAAAGGACAATCCTAAAAATCCATGCATTGCAAACAACTTTTTACACCTTTGTTGGTTGTGGTGGCATCATAGAGAGTTTACATCAATAAATTAAGAACATGCCAATGCTTTTAATGCAGCAGTAGAAGTCTATCTCTTATTCAATATCTCTAGTGAAACCCCATGATCTTTTGTTGGAGTAGAATTTGTTATATTCTAGAAAGGGTCTTGTCCTTTGTTGATGGGATATTCATCTACCTCAAGAAATGACTGTTCTTTTCTCCAACAAGAAGTGGAACTAAATGAAGATCTAGCACCATGAAATGAATCCTCAAAAGGATTACTATAGTTAGTTTTGCTAGATAATGATCTGGGTAAAACACTAATGTGGCTTTAGGAAACATTATGTACTAGCTTAGCATACTCTAACAACTTTGGTGTGACATGCTACATCCAATTAAGTCTCCATGGGTATCTCTATTGTGTTTATGGATTGGGATTCAATGTACTCTTTTTATACACAGATTTTACTTTCAACTGAGGAGGTTTGTATGTACTTACTTGTCTTTCGATTGTATCCCTATTTCAAGAATTTCTTTTATCAAAAAATCATTTGTTGAAAGTTGTACAAGTGGAAGCTTGAACATGCCTTCCATGCTAGCCTTGTTGATACGTTCAACACCATCTTGTGCAACAAATCTTTAGAACTCCACTATTTCATTGAAGAGTGAGTAGTAGGGACAATCTAGGACACTTACAAAGGTTTTGTAAGAGAGATAAATAGACCTAAATATTATGGCTTAATAATGATCAATAGGTAAACAGATAAGAAACTCTCAATATCAAAATGACTTTCTCAATTGTCTTTACTAGAAATGGATAGATATGCTAATAATAGCTTTATGACTGTATGACAACTTTAGACTCAATCCAAGAAGAGCTAGAACTAATATGCGATATCTAGATTTATGATCTCTATAATATAACAATCCCATAATTATGTTTCCATGCATCTATACCACAACACAAACATCATGCTAGTGTTCAACCATAGCAATTGATATCCTAATTATAGAATGTGAAATATGCACATAACTATGAATAAAGATTAAGAAAAACAAAGAAAGATGCTTATTGCAAACATAAATGACTAATGGACAAGAATTGAATTCATTGTAGATAGTTTTGAATATCAAATTCACTTATTTGTGTGCATTTATTAACTCATGTACTTGTGGCCAACCATTTATCTCTTTCATAAATTAAACACTTATTAATAACATTAAATGGCTGAGTAATTATGTTTTAGTTGAAATTGAAAATAAAATATTTTATTTCAGGACAGCTCACACTATTCCCTATCATATTTTAGACTCTCAGTTTTGTTAGTAGTGGTTTGATGTCTTTGGAGTTGATCATTGCATTTCTTTAGTTAGGTTTGCCAGCGTACTCCCAGCTTGTGCCAAAATGGGAGCTTTGGAACAGAGTATGGACATCCATCAAAGCATAAAAGATAGAGGAATTTTGTCAGATGTAGTTGCAACTACTCTATTAGCATGTATGCAAAATGTGGAAGCATAGACAAGGCACGGGAACTGTTTGACGGATTGCCTCAAAGAAATGTGGTTTCCTGGACTGCAATGATTTCCAGATATGCACAAAATGGATTTGTTGAGAAGGCTTTAGAAACTTTCAAGCAAATGCAATCGACAGGTGTAAAGCCAAATTCCACGACCATTGCTACTATCCTCCCTGCCTATGCCAAAATGGGAGCTTTGGAACAGGGTATGGACATTCATCAACTGCCTTGGTAGACATGTATGCAAAATGTGGAAGCATAGACAAGGTATGTGAACTATTTGATAGAATGCCTGAAAGAAATGTTGTCTTGTGGACTACAATGATTGTTGGATATGCACAAAATGGATTTGTCAAAAAGGCTTTAGACACTTTCAAGCAAATGAAATTGGAAGGCATAAAGCCAAATTCCACAACCTTTGGCAGCATCCTCCCTGCCTATGCAAAAATGGGAGCTTTGGAATAGGGTATGGACATCCATCAAAGCATAACAGATAGAGGAATTTTGTTAGGTGTTGTACTTGCAAATGCCTTGCTTGACATGAATACAAAATGTGGAAACATGGACAAGGCTCATGAATTGTTTGATACGATGCCACAAAGAGATGTATATTTTTTGCAACATGAAATTAAAAACTAGGGCAATTTGAATCTACCTCCTGCGCGGGATTGCAAGCAATACCACAAATGCCTTTGACGCGGGTTTGATGTTCTTGGGGGTTGAAGTCACCATGGATGCCTACACGGGATTGCAATGTTCACAAATGAATTTCCCTCTTCTTTTTTTTTAAGTAATGGCCCTTGTCATCGGCATTACGACAAACTCGAGCACTTTTTTGAAAAAAAGAAAATTCTCATTGCTAATGCCTTCTTCGTCGAAACCAAATGGGAAATTTCCATCGAAATTACGACGAACACGGGCATTTTTTCAAAAAAAATCAAATTTGGTCACAATATACCTTCTTTGTCGGAAACCTCAGTCGAAAATCTAGTCCAAATCTATTAGTGTTCAGAAAATCATCCATCATCACTGAAAACTAAAAACAAAGTTCCAAAAATTGCAGAAAAACAACCAAGTCAATACTATTAGGGCAGTTTAGCGCGTAAGAGAAACCTCTTAGCGTGTGGAAACCATCTTTTAGCGCATTTGACCTTCACCTTAGCACATTAAGTCTTAACGTTAGCGCTTCATAGAAATCCAAAGCTAGTAGTTTAAAGTAGTGCCTTTTGAAAATAGTCTGGCGCGTTGAAGCATCAACTTAGCACGTGGAGACCAAACTTTAGTGCATAGAGATCAATAGTTAGCGCATTGGCGGCCCATATTAGCGCATAAAATTTTGAACCAAGACAAAATCAAAATAAACTAGTTAACGCGTCACAGGGGGCAGTGTAGCGTGTGGGGTCTTTTCTCTAGTGCGTTGAGGAAATTTTGTAGCGCATTTCATTTCTGTCTTAGCGCGTGGCAAAAACCAAGAAAACAGGAGCCAAAACAGAGGCCATTTTTGAAAAATCTGAAAACAATTTAGGAAACTTTCCTTCCTCAGCCTGAACTTCATCAAACAGAAAATCAAAATCGGGTATCAAAACCTATTCTCAAAGCAAGTTTTCCATCGAAAAAAGTTGTCTAGAATCTAAAAACTAGTTGCAAGATAACACACATCTCTCCTATCAAAATCAGGAAACCTCATCACAAGCATCAAACAGGTCCTTCAAATCAAAAGGATTTCTATCCAAAAGCACTTGTTTTAAAACTCCAAGTTGTCAAATCAAGTTTCCATATCGGGAAAGCTCGTATTCCATATCATTTGACATACTTTGTCATGAGGGGGCATCTAAACCTTCATTTGATAAAGTAAAACTTAAGTTTCCAAAACAAGCCAACTAAATCCAAAACAAATCAAAGGAAACCATTGATCGCTTGTGCATGACTAATCCTCATATTTTGAGAAGAAAGAATATTTATCATAACACTAAGTTGAGGAAACAACAACCCAGTTCTTTAAAACTTGCCAAACGTAATAAATTTTTATACATCAATCACCAACTCTTCAAATCTCATCGAACATTCCTTCATCATATCTGCTTATATCTTCAAGACAAAACCAATGAATTTGACAAGGAACCATTGAGGAGTAGAGCATTCTATCAAAAATCAACATTCAGTCAACGCCTAAATCAAGGAGGAAAGATCAATCCAGCTTTCTTTCCCGAAGAGTGCATCACTTACAACATACCTAGATTTGAACCACCAACCCCTAAACAAAACATCGAAGAAGAGTTCGTTTGTTCCTTTTGTCATAGAAAGATTCTACTAGATGCTTGTTGTTACTCACTCTCAACAAAACAAACAAAGTGAAATGCAACCAGAGTCCAACATGAATTGAAGATTATCAAATCCTTTCGAGTGTCCCTAAGAAACTCCTCCAAGAGTGCCAAGAAAGCGCTTCATTTCAAAGGCTTGTAGAAAGACTCATGGAAAACGACAAAGAAAAATATTTGCTCATGCTCACAAGAAAAGGAGATAAACTTCCCGAAGACTTTGACACTAACATTTTTAGAACAAGGTCTCGACATTATGATTATCAAGAACGCTAGAGAGAGGAAGAAGCTCGTGACCCTGAACAAAACATACATGAGAAAAATCTACCAGAACAGAACTTTCCTGAGCAAAATATCCTTGAGAAAAACATACCATTCCACACACCATTTTAGCTTAGAACTAATATAAGGGAAGAACTCTTCCCTCGACAAAATAATGCACCTTTGATTTCTCTCACTCAACAAATGAAAATGTTACAAAGACAAATGCAAGACATGCAACAAGGGACAATAGTACAATACTCCTTAACTGAAATTTGTCCTTATCCTTTTGACAGACGATTAAACATGGTGCCTTTTCCCCCAAACTTAGATATTCCCAAATTTGACAAATATGATGGGAAAAGCAATCCTCATGATCATGTTTAGGAATTTTGTACCATGAGTCTTGAATTCACCCATGATGACACCTATTTGATGAGGTTATTCCCAAGAAGCTTGGGAGGACAAACAATGGAATGGTTATCCAAAATCACACCTCCTATCAGATCATTCGATGAACTAGTCAACAAATTCATAACTCAATATTCCTATAACATTCAACATGCTATCACTATGCTAGATGTCTGTAATACCAAATAGAAAAAAAAATGAAACATTCATGGTATTCCTTCAATGTTGGTGGTGTATGGTTTCGAGATATCCTCGAGATGTGCTTGAAAAAAAAAGATGGAAAATTTCATCGACAACTTGAATAGTGAGATGAGTTACATACTCAAGCTTCAATGCATACCATCTTTTGCCAAATTAATTGAAAATGGCATCCAAGTAGAGGAAGCATGTGTCAAGAAAGGAACATTGAAATTCTTCAAAGAAGGAACAAGTTCATCCAATTACAACAACCAAAACAACAACAGCTTAGACAAATCCAGATTATGGACCAGAAATAAAAACACTGGAAATGAAGGAGGAAACGAATCAAATGATCCAAAATCCAAACAACTAGTGCTAGCGTTATCAGGTAATCCTCAAGCTACAAAGAATCCAAAAGGTGCTAACCAAGGCACTAAGACTTATGCACCAAATACCAATCAAGATCAACTCAACACAAACAATGCCAACAATACCCAAAGCAATAACACCAATTCAGGACCTAATCCAAACTCATGAGGTAACACAAACAACTTTCCAAAATGCATTTACACACCACTAGGGCAATCACTGGAATCAGCATTCAGAGAACTCCTGGCAAACAAAATTATCTCCTTACTAGCAATCAATAACTTTGAACCACAAATCAAACCACCCTAGTGGAATGACTCACACTTTTGTGATTTTCATCGCAACAAAGGTCATCAAACAAATGATTGCATGAGACTGAAAAACATTGTTCAAGACATGATTGATAGAGGTGATTTGACAGTTGATGGTCTCAAGATGAATGGTGACCATGGAGACTTTAATAATCCTCTTCCAAACTATAACAAGGATGGAGCTTCAACCTCAAATGATACACGTGGAGCTCATATCAATCACATATACAATAACACCATCAATCATATTTCAGCTGAGGACAATCAAGTAAACTCCATCACAATTAAAGACAAGCGCGGACATGAATCTGTCAATGTAACAACCAGAGCTCAAAAATATGTCTTGAAGGGGCATACGTAAACAACACACATTGTACCCAAAATTCAATATGATCTAGTCAGTCAACTGCACAAAACTCCTGCTCAAATATCTATACTGGAGTTGTTGAAACTTTCAGCAAAACACAAAGACATCTTGGAACAAGCATTATTAGAAACAAATATACCTCAAGATCTGGATGCTGACAAATTCCAACCCATGGCAGCTCATATGACAGGACCTCATAACCTCACCTTTTCTGAGCATGATAATATCTCATTGAGCCATCCATACAATACTCCACTCCACATTGAAGTCTTGGTCTACAAGCATCGAGTCAAAAGAGTATTAATAGATGGAGGGGTTGGACTCAATATCTGTACCTTGAAACTTATCTGTGCATTAGGCTTCTCTGAGAAATCTATTGATCCACACAAAAAGATCACTATCAAAGCATATGATGATGAAGAAAGATCATCTAAAGGAACAATAATGTTTCCAATTCAAGTAGGACCAATACAAAAGGACACTATGTGCCAAGTCTTAGACATAGACCTCACATATAATATCTTATTGGGCCGACCTTGGATACATGAAATGCAAGTAGTACCTTCTACTTATCACCAGTGTGTTAAGTTCCCCTACAATGGATAGGAGATTTCTATATCAGCAGATCATAACCCATTTCAACATTGTAATGCTATGGGGGCAACCCAAGACAACTTGGTTCCACATAATAGAGAAAAACAAAGTTACCCAACACCAGATCTTCAGCAAGAAAAGTCTAAATCACTATCTATGGATTTCAAGAAGAAAATGAAAATCAAAGAGAAAGGCATGGGTGAATACTCTTTGGAACCCTTGTGTTTGGCCAACTTACCAGCATCACCTAAATCTCATGGATTACCTACAACATCAACACATCAAGCAACCCAACCCATCACCAAGTTTGATGGCAAATTTATTCAACTAGGCACTCTAGCACATGAATCAGAGGAGAAAGACATCCTTAGTTGGCTGTACAAGGATGAGGAAGAAGACAGAGTGGCTACTATGGAGGTAGCTATACCAACACACCTATATGGAAAAGGCTACTTAATCATGCAACAAATGGGATACAATGGCAAAGGACCTATTGGTAAACGTCAGGAAGGCATCACAGAACCATTAGTTCCTCCTTCACAATTCAGTAAAGACAAAATAGGATTGGGCTATGAATACATTCTACCACCAAGGAAGACACCAAGAAAATACCAAAAACCTCAGTGGAAAGCAAAGAAGAAATACAAGGAGGACTCCTGGCAGAAGGCACTATTTGAGTCAGCAGAAACTATATGCAACGAACGTGAATATCACAAATAAAAGCAACATCAAGAGAAGGCCCTCAAACAAAAGAAGGAAGCATCTACTGTAAAAGCACATCATATTCAAGAACCAATATCCAACAAAGAGGAATCACCTCCTAGTAACATCATTCCTCCCCGAGGAGAGACGGTATATGAACAAATGTAAAGAGTGGAAGCAGGATCTGACATAGAATCAGAGAACTATCAAACTTGTATCAATCATCAAAGACCTGTTCTCACCCTATAACATACCAGTCCATAGCACTGCCAGAATCTGGGATAATACCTCTGAGACTAATTCCAATGAATATGAATGGGGCAGCTATTCTAATGTTACCGAAGATATTGGTGCAAATGACAATCATACACCCATCTCTCAAGAAGAACACAACACAAAATCTAGACCACTTGAATTTGGTCCACAAAATATCTATGATGCCAAGGAAAGCGAGCAGCGACATTACAAGCAAGTCTACACAGAAGACGATACCATCGAAGACCTCAACAAAATCATTAAGTTCTTTAATACCCTAGCCAACCACGATGATACCTCCATTCTAACACTTACAATAGCTAAACTTGATCCACCTAATGACTCCTTACCACTTGTCTTTCTTGACCCCATAGACTGGGACGGACTTGAAACTCATGACATACCAATTTTCCCAAATGATGAATCCATTATCCATTACTTGTGTACCGTTAACCCAGAAACAGACTCTACTAGTGAACAAAGTAATGACATCTGCAATCAGGGGAGTGCCAAGTCTCTCAGTTGCAAAAATGAACAAAATAAAGGATCTACTGCTGAAAACCAGTCAATGGCAGCAATAGATCATAAAAAAAGTAAAAATAAAGGATGCATCAAAGGGTGAAAACCTTTTTAAAGCACCTAAAGATGGGAGACTTGACACTCTTCCTAAGCATTATCATGATCGATCACCCATATTGATTGAGCCCACTCAATCAATCAACATGGGTACTACAGAAGTAGCCAAAAATATACACCTTGCAAAATATTTGACAGAGGAAGAAAGATCAGAGTTTATCAAATTTTTTAAAGAAAAGAAAAACAACTTTGCTTGGTCATATGCAGATATGCCCAAGATTGATCCATAATTAATCATGCATCATTTGTCCATTTCTCTAGGAGCTAAGCCAGTCAAGCAAAAGCTGAGAAAGATGAATCCACATGTCGCACTCATGGTCAAAGCTGAGCTGAAGAAACTATTAGACGTCGGATTTATTCAACCTATTGACTATGCTGAATGGATTTCCAACATCGTACTAGTATCAAAGCCAGATGGCAGTATCAGAATATGCACTGATTTTAGAGATGTCAATAAAGCCTGTCCAAAGGATGACTTCCCTTTGCCCAGTATCGACATAATTGTAGACCTCACAACAAGCCATGCACTGCTATCATTAATGGATGGTTTTTTAGGCTACGATCAAATCAAGATAGCCCCAGAGGATCAAGATAGAACAACATTTACCTGTCCTTGGGAAACATACTGTTGGAATGTCATGCCTTTTGGCTTAAAGAATGCAAGGGCAAATTATCAACGAGCGATGACAACAATCTTTCATGACATGATGCATACCTTCATGGAGGACTATGTGGATGATTTACTAGCTAAATCATTTACCTGGGCAGAACATCTAAGCATTTTAGAGAAGATTTTTGACAGATTGGAGAAATTCCAAGTCAGGCTCAACCCTAAGAAGTGTGTCTTTGGGGTTACATCAGGCAAGTTACTAGGCTACATAGTTTTAGCTAAGGGTATTGAAGTGGATCTAGTAAAGGTACAAGCCATAATGGAGATGCCACCACCAAAGAACATCAGCCAGCTCAGATCTCTACAAGGAAGGCTCCAATCAATCAGGTGATTCATCACTCAACTAGTAGATAAAAGTCTACCATTCAACCATTTCCTACATAAAAATGTACCATTCAGATGGGAAGCCAAATGTGCAGAATCATTCTATCAAATCAAGCAATATCTAATGAATCCACCAGTTTTAGTACCACCGATAGCAGGAAAACCACTCATTCTCTACATCTCAACAACAAATATATCACTGGGGGCATTATTAGCACAAGAAGATCAACAAGGCAAGGAATGAGCTATCTATTACATTAGCAGGACATTAAACAAATATGAACTCAACTATACATTCATTGAGAAGGCTTGCCTAACAGTGGTATTTACTTCTCAAAATTTCCAACACTACATGCTAGCACATACAATCAAGCTCATAGCAAAAAATGATCCTCTCAAATATTTACTCAGCAAAGCAGCTCTTACAGGTAGATTGGCTAAATGGGTCATGATTCTCAGTGAATTTGATATCCACTACACAGAGCGATGAGCTATCAAGGGACAAGCAATTGCAGATCAACTAGCTGAAGTACCATCACCTGGAAAACAACCAATGGAGATCAAATTTCTGGACAGGGATGTTCTTGCTATTTCCACCAAACAATGGACCCTATACTTTGATGGATCATATACTCAACATGGCTCAGGTGCTGGCATTCTGTTCATCACTCCTGAAGGGAAAACCATACCAAGATCATATAGGCTCATGTTTCCATGCACAAATAACATTGCTGAATATGAGGCACTGATTATAGGCATCAAAATGGCCATGGAATGGAGAATCACATAATTAAAATTCTATGGAGATTCCCAACTAGTCATCAATCAAATCAACAATGACTATCAGACGAAGGATGACAAGCTGCTACCATTCAAGCGAATGGTGGATGATGTTAAATAATATTTTGTACACATCACCTTCGAGAAAATACTAAGGTTAGACAACCAAGTAGTTGATGCAATGGCTACTATTGCTACACTACTACAGATTCTAGAGCAACAGAGTCGTTACAAGTTTCTGGTAGAGCAATTGTTCTCCCCAGCCATGACCATTTCGATTCCCATGTTATCTATGCCTTGACTAGTTCCGACTCTCCATTATACGGACTGATATATGACTATCTTAAAAACAATATCCTACCCATTGACCTATCCCGAAACCAAAAACACAACTTTATCTGACAAGCTGCCCATTATACTCTCACTACTGATACTTTGTATCGTTGAGGTCTGGATGGTACTCTTCTTCGTTGCCTTGATCATAATGAATCTGACTCCGCTTTACAAGAGCTTCATGAAGGTATCTATGGAGCACATTAAAGTGGTCCTACTCTTCCTAAAAAGCTTCTAGGAATGGGATATTACTGGCCAACAATGGAAAAAGACTCTTATCATTTTGCAAAGAAGTGTCCTAAATGCCAAATCCATGGTAATCTTATACATGCACCAACACATGAACTACAACCATTCACAACATCTTGGCCCTTTTGCCAGTGGGGACTGGACTTAGTCGGCAAAATTCATCCTTCATCTTCAAATGGACACAAGTTCATTATAACTGCAACAAAATACTTTACCAAGTGGATTGAAGCGGTCCCCATGACCACGGTGACTGGGAAACAAATCACCTCTTTTATCCTTAATTATCTAATCTGCATATATGGCATTCTAAGTTCCATCATCACAGATAATGGATGACCTTTCAAGAACCAAGATGTGCGAGAACTATGTGAAAATTTCAAAATCCAACATCGTTTCTCTACACCTTACTACCCACAGGGGAATGGTCAGGTAGAAGCGTCCAACAAAACAATATTGAAAATCCTAAAGAAAACAGTGAATGATGCAGGCAAAGATTGGAATGTATAGCTCAATCCAACACTTTGGGCATACAGAACTAGCATCCTCACACCTACAAGAGCTACACCATATTCATTGGTATATGGATCAAAAGTAATTTTACCATTGGAGGTAGAAATTCCATCTCTCAGAGTCTCTTTGAAAGGCCTAATTCCAGATGAAGAGTATCGAGTCAATCGACTGCAAGAGCTAGAACTTCTAGATGAAAGACACCAACGTGCCTACACTCACCTCAAAGCATATCAAAAATGTATGTGCAGAAGCTACAACCACAAGTTCATTCCTCGAATTTTTAAAATTGGTGACCTAGTACTCAAGGAAAAA
Organism: Cryptomeria japonica; assembly: GCF_030272615.1. Classification (NCBI taxonomy): domain Eukaryota; kingdom Viridiplantae; phylum Streptophyta; class Pinopsida; order Cupressales; family Cupressaceae; genus Cryptomeria; species Cryptomeria japonica. The sequence goes on from NC_081413.1 coordinate 350,089,671, forward strand.
CCTAGAAATCAGCAAGATCGGGAAAAGAAAGGGAAATTTGAACCTAACTGATTAGGTCCCTATGTCATCATACCAGCCTATGGATCAGACACTTATTAGCTAACAAATTTAGAAGGAGATGTGCTCGACGAACCAACTAACAGCATTCATCTGAAGAAATACTACACTTGAGTAGTATAATGCACGAAAAAGTAAAAAATATTAAAACAAAATTTAAAAAAATCAAAAATCAAGAAAAAAGAAAAGGTGCAATAAAAGCAACTGGTAAAAACCTAGCAATAGGCGCTATTGTGAGAGGAAAACTCCTCTATATATCTTTACTACCAAACCATTATATCCATAGTTAAGCACTATCGGCCATCACCCGACATTTTTATCACAATATCCATCCAGGACATACTTAGCTTAGTCACTATCCTGGTTTATCCACATATCCTTTCACAACATCTTGCAATGGCTTGGTAATCACTATACATATCCACATTAAGAGGAAACCTCAGCGAGGGCCAGCATTAATCAAAACTTGCAACAAATTCAAGACATCAAAACTTGTAGCAAACTTAGAACATCATATCCAGCAAACAACTCTATCACAAAACCAAACATTGACCACTTAAAGGGACTCACAAAATATGATGGATGATTTTCTACAGTATCAAATGTTTGCATTTTGCATAAATTTTTGATTATTTTGCACTTGAACTTTTTGAAGTATTGGATCATCTACATTTTCTCCATAATGCATCAAGCTAGAGAAAGTCATAGAGACTCCAATATTTTTTTAGTTTTCTGTCTGTGAGGTGATCACTTGTACTATGCAAATACTTGTCTCGAGACGTGATTCAAAGCATATCACTAAAGGCATGATTCCACTTTGCGCATACAAATGGTTTAATCTTGTCTGTTTATATGCAATTCGCACTCAAGTCATCCTGGTTCAATTATACCTTGGCGCTTGTGCTATCTTGCAAAATAAAAAATCATGTAAATTTTTCTCAGGTCATTATGGTTCAATTATACCATTATTCTTGTATAAATTTTCAACATATCCCAACAAATAAATGCTCAATGATGATATCTACAAAGAAAGCAAAATAACATGTGACTATACAAAGATGACAAATGCAGAATGAGGATGCTCAATTAGTTGCATATCATTTTACAATTAGTTGCATATCACATTAATCTTGCATTAGTATCATTATCATACATCTCATTTTCAAGATACATCTCACAACATATCATATCATACATCTCATTTTCAAGATACATCTCACAGCATATCATATCATACATCTCATTTTCAAGATACATCTCACATCATATTATATCATACATCTCATTTTCAAGATACCTCTCATAAACATCATATTGATCACATATCAAATCACATCTAAACATCGCATCATCATCATAGAATAATCAAAATCATATAGAAAGCATCATCCATAATACATCACATGAGGACCAAAGAAAATGGTGTCATATATATATATATATATATATCTCAAAAATGATCAATGTACAAAATATCTCATGTCTGTGCCAAATACAACAAAATGATCAAAATACAATGGAGACAACGTCTCTCAAGTATGACTATCTCCTGAGGGTGATAGTCTTGCAGTAGATGTCCTAGCACCTGGATCTCCAGGTTGATCCTGTCTAGGAGGCCCTGTCACGCCTCTGCTCTCTGTCCTCGACCCAGTCTCTCGAGATCGACTAGATCTCGAAGCTGTGAAACTTGACACTCAGTGCTCCCTGGGCACCACATCCTCGTAATGCCTCCAGTAGTATTCCACCTCCTTGGCTCTCAAAGCCACCTCTCTCAAGGTATCTCTCATCGAGCCACCCATCGCCACTCTCTCCAAAGCCTCTACTCGAACCTCAGATTGACCCAACCGCTCCAAAACTGTATCCCGCTCCATGGCCAGCTATGTAATCTGCCGCTGATGTGCCAATAGCTATGTCTATAGGTGTTGCACTGATAATTGCAATGACCTAATCTATGCATCCTCTCAGTGTGTTGGAATCCGCATCTAGATGGGTACCTATGAGGTGGTACCCCCTATCCCTCTCCCTATCGTCGGTGTTGGTGGGGGTAACACATCAGACTTCCTCCTCTAGGCTGGCCGTCTAAACTCGTCAGTCCCTCCCACCGCTGCTATCACCTCTCCTACTCTCTCCTCACCCCTAGCTCCAATAGCCAAACCTCCTCTCCCTCTATCCACCATAGCTCACCTCACATCTCTCCACCTGAATCTCTCTGGCACCACCATCTCCACCCCTATCTCCTCTCCTCCCCCAATCTCCACCCCTATCTCCTCTCCTCCCTCTATCCCCTCACCGATCTCAGCCACCTCCTCTACCATCACCACCATCATCCCCTCCACCATCCCCACCTCCTCCCACATCCAGCTCCTCTCCATCCTCTCTCCGTCTCCCTAGCCTCTCGGGCTGCTCATCATTGTCAAAAGTGGGAATCATGGATCTGATATCCTAGCCACTACATGTGCTGCAAACAGTGTGGCGAACTCCTCTGTCATCCCTGCGTCCACTACCCCATAGGCATAGTCCCATATCTGGTCGACTAAGTGAAAGAACTCCTCAACTACCATCGCGCTATCAATAGTGGGTCCCACTCTGGTATATCCTGTCTCCATCGAGCATACAAGCATGCTCTCTGTGGAACTCCCTGTTGGCGACTATACTGCCGCAACACCCAGCTATGCAAAAATCTCTTGATAACAAAGGGGGTCTGCCCTATCAAAAATTAGGACATATAAACATAGGGCATCTCCATCCCATCCTCTACCCATACCTCGCACTCCATGTATGGTCTCCAGATGACCATATCAATATCATCTAAAACTCTCCTCCAATGCTCTAGTTTTCCCAGCTTACGCTAGACAACTATCCCTCGATATCCATATGCATAGGCACACCCAACAAGACTATCTCTATCTGCCAATGGCCTGGCTATGGGAATATGATCCCACGCCCATACCTGTAGCAGTGTCACTCTAGCGGATAGACTGCTATAACCCAAGTACACCACCTGATGTAGATCTTTGTATAAGTGGGCCAGCATAACCAACTCCCATGCAAATCAGCGACCCTATTTCACCATGTCCTCCAGGACCAACCCTCATCCTACTGCCACTCCTTTTGATCTACGGTTAGGACATAAGAAACCACCTATGAATCCTGCCAGCACTGATGGTAGAGGAGTGTAATCCAAATCTATGAACTCCTGCCAGGGGATCTCAAATTCACAAACTGTATCATCCTGTAGAATCTGGCAAAGTGCCTCTGTCTACTCATAAGGTAACAATGCACCTACCACAGGAATCCGTAGAATCCGGTAGCAATCCTTAGGTGTCACTGCGATCTCACCTATCACCAAATGGAAGGTGTTGGTGTCTCTATGCCACCTCTCGGCCAACGCTGTCAACAAACCCCAGTTAATGATAAACCAGGGCATCTCTAACAAAGAGGATAGGCCACACCTCTTAATGATATCCCTGTCAGCCTGTGTCAATCATGGTATCAATGACCATGGTCTCAGAAATCACTCTCACGACTGAACAGCTCCAATACGCTCCTGTCACAAACAAAACAAGTCCAATATCAGTTTCCTCATCAAATCAATTCTCATCAAATCAAATTCATACCAACTTGAAACATTGAAAATCTAATCAAGTTCCACATCATATCAAATCCATTTCCATATCAAATCATATCAACTTGTAACACAACTCAAGTTCCACAATTACATCAACTTGTAACACAACTCAAGTTTCACAATCAAATCAACTTGTAAAACAACTCAAGCTCCACATATATATCAACTTGAAATAATGCATATCAAATCAAGTTCCTATCAAACATCCATATCAAAAACCACATCATATCAACATCTGATCACAATCAACTTGAAACAATACAAATCAAATCAAGTTCATATCAAAACATCTATATCAAAAACCACATCATATCAACATCCGATCACAATCAACTTGAAACAATGCAAATCAAATCAAGTTATATCAAAACTCATATTGGACAACTTATCAAAACAATGACAGTAGGCATGCAGACTGACACTTCACACCCATCCCAGCAAAACTGGCAAAAACTTACCTATCTTTCTTCATCCAAAATCCTACTTTACCCAAATTTTTCCCTCATGTGCTAAACAATCTTATCTACGCGCTAAACTGTTGGTTATGCGCTACCCTGTCTTCTCAACGCGTTACACCATTCACCCTATGCACTACCCTATCCTATTTATGCATCACCTAAACTACCCTAAGCGCTACAAACCCCTATGCGCTATCTTATCTTGGCCTTGCGCTGCAAACCTAACCCTATGCGCTAGGGTATACCTATGTGCTATCCTACACTACCCCTGCGAACCCCGGCTAATCCTATGCGCTAGGTCTCTCCTATGTGCTACCCTATGCCCCGATGTGCTAACCTATCTTTATTCGCTAATTTAACCTATCGATGCACTATCCTAATCTACCCAGATGCCACCCTACTTTGTTAAACCTTACGCGCTACCTAACCTATCATATGCGCTACGGTTTAACCCAAGATGCGCTAAACTGTTAAATTCGCAGGACAAAATTCAAAAACATGATAAAAAATGACAAAACAAAAATCCAAAAGGGGTCAAAAAGGATGACTTACTGGTGGTCCATATGTGGTGGGCCTCCGATACCTCCGAATGTGCTGGAATTGATGAGAAGCAAAGGGAACCAACATCTTGACTTTCTCTCCAAGTGTCACTTTCTCCAAAGTCAACAAGCACAAATGAGACAAAATAAATCACTTTTACCATTTTATAGGGTAAATGAAAATTAAGGTTGCGTGGACACGCATGTAAATTGCTTGTGGGCTCATTTCTAACCCTCACAAACATCATTATTAGGAGATGAATCAATTTATTGCATCCAACATAGACAAAAAATTATAATGCAACCAAAATTATCAAATCAAATCAAATTTTCAAAATTTTGATTCATCTCTCGAGGGGGCATTATCAACATCATTTATCAAATCTGGGGCATGACATGAGCATCTCGACATGCCATCACACTGATCATAACCAAATCATGATGATACATCATTTTCTTTGAATCAACATGTGCACACGCGTCACCTCAAAGAGGGGCAAAATGTAGACGTATAAAAATGACCATATTCCTAAATCAATATTTAATGTTTATTTTATTCTCATTCCTCTATTTAGTTAAATCTAATTTAATTAAATCACTCACATTCTTCTATTTAATTAAATAAATTATTAAAGTTTTGTTATTCAAAATTCACTTAAGCCCTTTATGTCATTTAATTGAATAAATCATTTTATTTAATTAAATCCCTTCTCACTACTTTTTAATTAAATTTACATTTAATTAAATAGTTTACCCCAATTAAATAAATCTAATTTATTTAATTTCCCAACTTGCAACCAAATTGAAATAAAGCAATTTATTTCAATTAATCTTATTATTCCTCATCCACTTGCATCCTAATCCCCTTCCTAAATTCTTCTAGAATCCATCTGATCCTAATCAATTAACCCAAACCCATCAATTATCCCCTTTCCCTAAATTTGAGGAGGTCACTTCTCAAATTTGGAGTAAAGTCTTCAAAAGGCATTAGAGCCTTTATGCCTTCAACAAGCTAACTTGTTGAATACCCCCAAATTTGGAAGGACTCTTACAAATTTATCCCCAAAGTATTCAAACCATTAATGGTTAACTAACCCTTAGTGGCATGGTTAGAGACTTTTTGCCTAACTTAACCCTCATCTAACCCAGGGGTCTCATCAAGCATTTATTTCTTTGACCATGGTTATCCCTTTAACCTTTGCACAAGAGTTTATCCTTTGGGTAAAATCTTTATCCATTAGATAAACCTAACCTAACCTTAACCCTTACCTCCTAGGGTAACCATGAGGTCTTCTCAAGCATTTAATGCTTCTTACCTCTCCTCTCAAGTAGTCTTATGTTGACAATTGTCACCATTTCATTGGTGAAAATTGTAAACATAGATTGATAACTTTAAATCCTGACCCTTGATTAACTCCTCCAATCTTGACCATCCATTGCCCTATTTTCACTATAAATAGAGCTCTCATTCCTCCATTTTAAGGATCCATCCAAGCTTTTAGTATCTCATTTATGCTCAATTTTATCAATACATCTAGCCTCTTTTTGTAATAGGAATTAATCTAATAATCATTTTAGAGTATTTCTATTGTCATTAGCTTAAATAATTAACTAGTATATCATGTTAGGATAGTATTTCTACTAACCTTGTCATCTTATAATCTAGTTTACTTCATTTGTAAAATCATGCATAGATAGGATGAATTTCATGTTAAAATTAATCTAAAGCATCCCTCGATCTTGCATTCATCATCCCTAAGTCACTTTGCTCAGTGATCTGAGAGCAAAGGCATTGGCTTCAGGGACCTTGTGAGATAGAGAACCATGGAACCTACCTTGGGAAGTTGAGTCATTCCTCATGACTCTATAACTTGCACCAAGAAGTCCTATGGGTGTGTGGACAAGTCCCTTTAAACATATTTATCACATTTTAAGTTTCATTGACCCGTTTTTCCCGCACATAGTAAGCATTTAGGTGATTTTGTGATTTTATCTAATAATGTGGTTTTGTAGGATGTGGTTCCTAACAATGTACTATATATATCGCTAGGAGATTCATCTGACACCTTATGGATATATCCTTTTTCATGAATATTTACTTTTCTGTACTTTAGTTTTCATATGCATGTAGTATCATATGACCGCTAAAGTGGGGGCTAAATGTAGCATTGCAAATTGTACACCCTTTTGGGTGGTACAATTTCACACTTAGGTTAGCACCCGCTTTAGTGTGCTGCATTTTGCATTTAAAATATCTTTTAATAATTTAATTAATTAATTTAATTAAATCTAAAGTTCTCTTTCATTCCTCTACACCATAAAATTGGGCCCTTAATCGTAAGTGTGCCCTTTTTTATTTTATTCTTTCAATTAACTAATTCATTAAAAGCTCTAATTATGTCCTATTTTGCATATCTAAACACCTTGAATCGTCACATCCACCTGAGAATATTCTTATAATCATAATACCTTGCATCCTTAAAAATTTGGAAAAAAGTTGGTCGGCCCAACTTGGTGTGAAAATATATCATTTCTAAGTAAGCCTATGATAAAAACCAAAGTTATGGCTTCATACATATATCCTTTCCTTTCCTTATTTGAAGGATCCAACAAAACTCTAGCAAGTGAAGGAGCCTCTTATGAAGTGAAAGTGCAGGTTTATGTGAAGTCTTCAATAAAAAATCAAGAATCTATCAAGTGTACATCAACTATTTTCATCATCAATTGAAGCTTTGAAGATATTGAAAAATAATAGGAGATCACCAACTGTTGATTGGCTTGTACCTCTCCCTTACAGTTTCGTATGGTTTCATGTTATTTTCATATCTTTATATGAATTTCATAATACTTATTTTCATATTTACATTCATGATTTAGATCCATTATGGCATCTATGATTTGAAGCATTTACATTTACATTTACACTCATTTAGGGTTTACTCTCCAAGCGTAGGGTAGAACTCTAGATTTACTTTCATGTTCATTTAGGATCTTGCATACACATAAGGTTCTTGCACACATATTTTCAGTACATTATCAGCTATTTGTAGAGGTGGAAATTACTTAGACAAGGGGTTTGACTAAGGCAAAATCCCATATAGCCACCTAAACATCATTTTTCAAGTTGTAGGTGTAGGTATAGAAATCTGACGTATGCACAATCTTCAAAACTAACATAACACATAGGTGTAGACTCAAGGCTAGAGGTAGGTCTGATTAGTTTTCTAGGACCAGGGTGTGGTGCCCTAGTCCAGGACATAGGTGTGGAACCTTTGTGCTTTAGGGTTTTCTGCTTCTTTTGGTAGTGTTGTAGTGCAAGGTCTCAGGGTTCAATTTCCAGAAGTGCAGCTTTGCACAGTACCAAGGACCAAGGTACCTAGTGCCCTGATCTTGCTCAATCAGGCCCAAATTTTGGTGATAGGTGTACATATTAATACAATTTACTTCTTTGTAGTCTATGTCTCAGTTTCAGATCTACATTTTTCTATATTTCAATTTATATATGTTCTTTTTCTTATCTCGCTATCCTATTTGATCATTTCATTACATTTGCACATCTCCTCTTAATAGCAGCAAAGGAATAGAAACCCTAAAGCTATTCCTTGACTCTCTCTCTTGTAAGAAGCAGTCAAAGTGAATCATCTCCTTAGGTTCTTTCGTATTCCAATGTGTGCATGAGAGTGGGATTAGGTCTTAGTTTACTTGATTTCATTTTCATCCTACACAACTATGTACTTTACTTCTTCTATAGATGGGAATATTGAGTCCTATTTTTTTCTCAACCAAGATACAAGACTATCATGAAGAAATAAATCTCAACCATTTGTACTCTTCTAATCATCTAAACTTTTAGCCTAATTTTCATTTGTATATTCAATCAAATTGAACTTTTAACTCTTGGGATAACAAAGAATAAAATTCAATGTAGCCTTCAAATATCTTAATATTATTTTTACGGTCTTGACATGGGTTTCCCTAGGCGTTGCCTAAAACCTAGCCACCATTCCCACTACTCTCATTATGTTTAGTCTAGAAGCAGATACATACAACAAGATACTGATTATTGTCCTAGACAAGGTCTAATTTGTCAAAGTAAACTCACCATCTTTGCTTAGTTTACACCCAATAACCATAAGTGTACTTACCAACATGCAATCTTCAATCTAAAACTTGTTCAATATTTTTTTATATACTTGGATTGAGATATTCAAATATACCATTTTTTTTACTAAGAAACTTGTAAACAAAGAAATAAAGATAGATCACTAAGCATTGATATTTCAAATTCTTTTTGCATAGTGTCCCAAAATTTTGTCCAATTTTGAATACCATGTTCTGAGAGCTTGCTTGAATCCATAGAGGGTCTTCTTTAGTTTTCACACAAAATCTAGTTTCTCTAAAAGTTGTTCAAAACCCTTTCAATTGTTCAATTTATGTCTTCTTATAACTCTCCATTGAGTAGTGCTGATTTGACATTCATTTGATATACTTTGAAGTTTTTTAATATTGATAATGCAAAAAATATTCCACTTTCCTCCAATCTTTCTACTAGAGAAAATGTCTCCTCGAAATCAACTCCCTCAACTTGAGAATATCCTTTGCATACAAGTTTTTTTCCTACTCTATATTAATTTTCCATCTTCATTCATTTTTTTTCTAAGAACCCAATTGATACCTATGACATTCTTGTCCTTAGGTCTTGGAACCAACTCCCAAGTTTAATTTTTCTCAATCTAAGTTAGTTCTTCCTCCATAGATTCTAACCAACCTTTATCTTTTCTAGATTCTACATAAGTACTTGGTTCAATGTTTTATAGTAAAGAAAAGTGTACCTTTCTCAATTATGTTTGGGGTCCAACTCCACTATTTTTAAAAACTATGATTTGATCTTCAAAGTGATTATTCTAGACATATTTGGCTAGATTCTATATTTTTTTATTTTCCAATTCACTTCCAAATATCTAATAATCACTATCCTTGTCATCCAGAACTTTATTTGATTGTATTGTCCCATCAACACTCACATTAGCACATTTCACTATCCTTCGCAATGTTTTTTCAAACATTTGTATGCCTTGATTCTCATAGAATAACTAAGAAAAAATTCTTCATCAAATATAGAATCAAACTTGTACCCAAACTTTCTTCATCCTTTTTGACATAGTACTTACTTCCAAATATCCTTAGATGATTGACTAAGGTTGGTCTTCCTTTCCATATCTCATATGGAGTCTTAGTGGCCCTTTTCCTAATTTGTGCTCTATCCAAAATGTACACTATTTTTTGAGTAACTTACCTCTATAATATATTTGGTAACTTGGCCTGAATCAATATTTCTCTTTCCATCTCTTGTACAAGTGTGTATTATCTCTTTCTACTACTAAATTTTGCTGAGGACTCCTAGGATTAGAGTATTATCTTTGGATTCTATGCATCTCATAGAATTATTCAAATATATCAAAGGCAAAATTTACACCTCTATCTAGTCTTTTGATTGTTCTACCTATCTCATTATTCACCATTTCAAAGGCTTCTAATTTTTCATTTAGAAAAGTAATACAATTCATTCTAGAATAATCATCAATAAACATCATAAAATACTTGTTATCTTGTAAACTCTTTGCCCTCATTAATTCACATAGATCTATATGAATTAGATCCAATGAATTTGTGGTGGAATAATCGGTTGGAAATCAAGTTATTGTATTTTTTCCTTCATGACATGGTTTGTAGTAGGTAGATAGAAGCTTCTTGATCTTAGGCATGTCTCTTACATCACATTTTGAACTAATCTTCACAAGATCATCAAAATTTATATGTCCCAATATTTTTTTCTTGAGACAACTCTCTTCCCTTTGTATGGAAAACAAATTTGTCTATTGACTTCATTGAGATGATACACATCAATATTAGTCCTACTTCCCTCTGTAACTAATTCACCAGTATCGATTTTCCTAATTTCATATCCTTTTGTATTGAATATGAGATTGTAGCATTTATCACATATTTGACTCACACTTAGAAAATTATGTTTCAAACCTTCTAAATGCGTGACATCATAGGCTTTGGTCTTTCCACCATCAAGAGTTAGAGTTCCCTTAATGATAATCTTAGCAATAAAGTTTCTACCAAGTGTCATTTCTCCTCTTTTCTTGTCTCTGGGCATGTGACTTGAAAATCTACTATCATTTACCTATATATATTTTTATCAATCTAAGCATAAAATGAAGTCTATGCAACCATAGATTTTTCTGATCTCTATCCTTCTAGCTTCTTTTTCCAAACTTTTTTTTTCACTCTTTTGATTTGTTAAGTTATTTCCTTTTATATCCAACATAGGAGGACTTACAAAATGAATTCTACAATTTCTTACAATATGCTCAAAGTTGTTTCACTTAAGATAGGTAATATTAAAATCAAACAAAGATGCAAAAACATTTCTACTAACAAATTTATTTATTCTTGTACAAACCCTTATGTAATTCATTTCCTTGTGACCAAATTTATTTCAATTAAAATAGTAACCAAACAATGAATAAATTAACTTGATATTGTATTCTTATCCTATTGAAGCTTATTTTTTGGATCTCTTATTTTTCTATGCACTTGAGTGAAGTCATCTTCTTCCTTCTTGTGGTATTTTGCTACATGAACTTGTTTTGATCTTGAACTTTCAGAGCCATTTTCTTTTGGATTCTTAAAAACTTATTTCATATAATTCTCTACCACCTTATTATTATGAATCTCATTAAAACCAATACTTGTTTTGATATCTCAATGTCACAATTTCTATTTTGATTCTTTCACAGTCCTTATCTCTTGTCAATAACTTTTTTGTCATAACTCCTCTTATTCTATTTTCTTCTTCCAAGTTTGTATTTTCAAGTCAATGGATAGATTCTCCTCCCTCCTAAGAACTGAGATAACTTGTCTTTAGATTTACTTCTTCTATAATCCTACCTTCTTCAATCTTTCGATTTCTTTGCTAGCATAGTGTAGTTCTTCAAAAAGATCTATTTCATCATCTTTATTTATGGATTTCAAACCTCTTGCATCATCCTCAAAAGTTTCCATAGTCATGAATAGATACTTTTCGACCTCATTCTTAGAAGTCCATTAATCATCTTGCTCATATGATTAACTTCCTTCAATAGTGAAGGAACTTTTTTATTCTTCTATAAGTTATTCCTTTTTGAAAAGGATATCTTTCCATTATTTTGGTCTTCATTATTAGAATATTTGTATGGACACTTAGCCATGAAATGTCCTACTTCATTGTTATTAAAATATTTAAAAGGTAACTTACCTTTTCATTTTATGGAATCTCTTTGCAAATTTCTGGCAAAGTTTACTTCTTCTAAATTTAATTCACCATCAAAGTATAAATCTTCTTGCCTCTTGGACATTTTGAATGTTTCCTCTTTCCTTGATAATTTTTAATTACCAATAATCATCTCATATAGAGTTAGAATTCCATGTAACTCATCCATAGTTTCTGTATTAAATCATTTAGCTTCTTCAACTGCAAAAACTTTGGGGGAAAAGAAATGAGAACCTTTTTCATAGTCACTACATATTTTAGTTCTTCACCAAGTCCTTTGATGACGTTGACTATTTCATCAACCTAAAGAAAGAGTGTAGCAATGTTTTCTTCTTCCTTCATTTTCAGACTCTCAAATTGACCTCAGTAGATCTGACTATTTGATTGTTTGACGTTATCATCTCATTCATAAATATTATGCAATTTGTTGCATACTCCCCTTGTATTCCTACAATGCATTATATTTACAAAAATAGAGCTAGACAAACCACATAGAATTATATTTATTTCCTTAGCATTAATATCACATGCACTCTTTCCAGCCTGATCTCTTGCTGGATTATCAAGGAATTCATAACTATCCACAACTAGTTTCCAAACATCAAACCCATGGGCCATAAAATATGTTTCTGTTGGTGTAAATAATTATTCATCATGGATATTATTATAATTTACTTAAGTTTACTTGGGTACATGCATTTAATAGAAGTTTGGGTATGAGACACTTGGGTGTTTGTGCCACATTGGGATAGTGTGTGTAGGATAATTTCCACCTTTTATGGTGTTGATCTTATCTTGTTACATTCCACCTCATGTGGAATATTATATTATTTCTCCTACCTACCACACCTATTTCCTACTCACCCTTGTTTCTTATTGAGCCACATGTCATGTTTGTGTGCTTACATATGCATTAGCTTTGCCTATATAAGAAGGCTCATCTACATTGTTTGTACGGACAATCACGGGCAATCAATCAACATCTTGTAATGATCCAGTTGATCATATTTTGCATCTTGATAGAATACAGTTTATTCCTATCATCTATTTTGTTCTCTCTTATTTGTGCTTTCCATTGCCTCTAGATATTGACAAAATATCACATGGTATCAGAGCCATTAGAGTGTCATTGGTTTGCCAATTGAGAGAAATTTGATGCTATTTAGGGTTGTGTATTTTGGAGCTTTCTATTGCAAGTTATTATTGAAGCTTGATAGCTCAAATCTGAGGTTACCATTGGATTAAGGAGGTCCAAGAAAGTTAGTTTTTCCTTTTGTTTCATCCAAATCGAACTTCGGAGGCCAAATCTAGAGGTATTTGAAGTTTGAAGCTACGGCAAAAATTTTCCATAAATTATAATTTTGTAAGCAATGTTCAAATAGTGATATCCCACTCATCCGGACTCCTTTTTTTGAGCAATTTTTTTTGTTTTGGGGTAGAATTTGTGATATCTATAGTGGTGCTGGATTTTTTGGATTTTTAGATACAGGTTTTTTGGAAATCATGAAATCCCAATTTTTACAACTTTGGAGGCTTCATTTGGGCTCATGTGGACTCCTTTTCAGGTGCCGTTTTTTTTTAGAGTGCATAATTTTTTGCCTACTTTCATAATCTACCATTAGTTTGTAGTGATTTTGATTGGATATTGTACTTTTAGTATTTGGTCATGTTTGGCCTATTTGGTACTTGTATTTTGCTTGGATCTCAGTTTAGATCACTAGCAGTATTTGTTAAAGTCTCTAATATCTCATTTTGAGAAGTTGTAAAGTTGAAATTAGAAGTCCAATTTGCCATTATTTGCAAGTGACAAAATGATCTTTTTATGGGGGGTCAGTTCTTCATTTATATCTCTTGATGAAATTTCATTCGGAGGCATCTTCATCTACAATATTCTACAGGGTTTCTTTGTTGGTGGCATCATTTTTATGTTTCCACATTTGAATATTTTATCATGGTGTATGTTCTTTCTTGAGCAATGTTGTACTCGCACTATCATAAAGTGCCACACCTCTTTGTATCTTGTTATTGTTGACTATTTAATGTAATCCTCTTGTACATGTAGATTAGGAATATCTTGTGAGACTTGGTGCATGACTCTAGTTGAGACTTAGATTGTACACATTTGTGCATCGCTCCCATGAGACTTAGATTGTACCAGTATTTCTGCCATTTACGAATATCCAGATGATGCTCAAAGCAGGTTGTCTCCATGCTTGATCTTCATTTTTGTTGCAGTAAGTGATTCATTGTCATCGACTTGGTACTTGGTTTTGTCACACTTTGACATTATTGGTGCAACATTGGCTCTCTTTCTTCCTTATGGGGAGGTATTTTTCTCATCATCATTGGACCATCCTCGCAAGAGATTCAACATTGTCTTTCTTCTCTCTTACGGGGGGGATATATTTTGTTCTTCTCATTCATCATTGAGAGCATTGTGTGCTTTCTTCATCTCTCTTTTGGGGGAGGGTTTTTTCCCATTGGGTTTTTCTCTCTTTCTCCATTAATGGGAGATTGCATTTGTACATGGGTACCTAACATGGCCTCATAGTCGGGACCCATCTTGCATTGCTTAGTTGCATTGTAGACTTTAGTGCATTCCCCTACGTTGCACTTAAGAGGGGGTGTTGGTGTAAATAATTATTCATCATGGATATTATTACACTTTACTTAAGTTTACTTAGGTACATGCATCTAATAGTAGTTTGGGTATGAGACACTTGGGTGTTTGTGCCACATTGGGATAGTGTGTGTAGGATAATTTCCACCTTTTATGGTGTTGATTTTATCTTGTTGTTACATTCCACCTCATGTGGAATATTATATTTCTCCTACCTACCCTTGTTTTTTATTGAGCCACATGTCCTGTTTGTGTGCTCGCATATCCATTAGCCTTTCCTATATAAGCAAGATCATCTACATTGTTTGTACGGATAATCACGAGCAATCAATCAACATCTTGTAATGATCCGGTTGATCATATTTTACATCTTGATAGAATACAATTTATTCCTATCATCTATTTTGTTCTCTCTTATTTGTGCTTTCCATTGCCTCTAGATCTTGACGTAAATAATTATTCATCATGGATAACAATAGTTTGGGTACGAGACACTTGGGTGTTTGTGCCACATTGGAATAGTGTGTGTAGGAGAATTTCCACCTTTTATGGTGTTGATCTTATCTTGTTGTTACATTCTACCTCATGTGGAATATTATATTATTTCTCCTACCTACCACATCTATTTCCTACCTACCCTTATTTCTTATTAAGCCACATGTCATGTTTGTGTGCTCATATATCCATTAGCCTTGCCTATATAAGAAGGCTCATCTACATTGTTCGTACGAATAATCACGGGTAATCAATCAACATCTTGTAATGATCCAGTTGATCATATTTTGCATCTTGATAAAATACAGTTTATTCCTATAATCTATTTTGTTCTCTCTTATTTGTGCTTTCCATTGCCTCTAGATCTTGGCAAAATCTCACAGTTCCCATCCTTACACTTTGAAATGTATAATTGGATCCATCTAAAAGAGGTTACCTATTTGAAGAAATACCTTCTTTAGAAACTAAGTGTGCCATTTTGGATCTACCAAGCTTCTTCCAAGGAACTTCACTCTAATAGAAATTTTTAAGTACACAAATATACTAAGAGGGGGAGGTAAATCAGTACATGGCAATTCTAATTAATTCAATATTAATCATTATTAATAACTTCTCCAAGAATCAAACCCAAATGATTATTAGTAGCATTTAGTAATCTTTCCTTAATGATAAAGAATATTATTAGATGATAAACACAAATACACATCCATGCAATTAAACACCAAATTTACATGGAAAGCTAGAATGGAAAAACCATGGTGAGAATAATTGCTTGAGTCTACTGTGAAAATCTACCCTCACAAAATAATAAATCACTTTTAATATGAAGTAGGCATGATGCAGGAGCATCCCCGGTTCATAGCAATCTTGCATGAACCAAAAACATTTTCCTTTTTGTTTTGCTTTTTGTTTGCAGTTTCAGTTTTCCTTTCTATGTGTCTTGGTTTTGGCTCACTGGATATATCATGTGGAGTTGGATTCTACTAGAAGACTTGATCATCTTTTTTGCTTCCAGATCGCATCACATTTGGATTATTTTCCAGCAAGATATCGCGATCATTTTTCTTGACAGTTTCCTGCTACCAGTTGGCAGTTCTTGTTACCGGTTGCCTGGACCTATTTTGGTGATCTACTGGAACCCCTTCTGAAGCTTGCAGAGCCTTGGGCATTGATTTTGATGCTCCTTGGTGTGTGGCTAACCTTTTCCCATGATCTATGTTTCATCCTTTGGATTTTCTGGAGGAATCTCTTAGCGGAGGCCGACCTTGTTATTTTACACATTAGGTCTTGTGCTTCAGGTTTTGATCCTTTTGGGCCAACTGGATCCTTTGGATCGATATATATATATATATATATATATATATAATTGTACTTGCGCATTTGAATGTAATGAATCAGAGGATCAAGTAGCTAGATTGCGCGTAGAAGATAGATCTCACGATTCAAGGTCTCAGTTGTGACCTATTCTATATGTTCTACTTGGCTTGTGAGTCGGTATGTTGTAACTCAGTTGTTACTAGTTGGATGTAATCAATTTATGTGTAATAAAATAATCTGTTCTACATTGCCTCCATCATATCTTTGTGTTTCCATTGTGTTTACTCTTGCTGACCAGTCCAGATTGATCTCTTTGAGGTCCCTCCTCACCAATGACTGCTTCAAGTGGTATGAGAGCGAAGTTTCATTCTGGAGGTTGTGTGTCCTGAAATTTTGTTGTAGGGTGGCTGATCCGACCTGCAATTGTAGAGGACTAGCGTGAACTATGGCGCAAAGAGGAGCTAGGAATGGTGGAGCTTGTGGGAATGCAGACAATGTTGTGATGGAGATGTTACAAGGCATAGCAGTCTGTTTGGAAGATGTGGAGACAACCCAGAGAGGATGCTGACATATTGAAGATGTAAGTGAAGTTGAAGGAGAAGAAGCCCCAACAGAATAAGCAAACCTACCGGTCGTTGATCCAGATGAGGAAATGTTTTTGAGGGTTTTGAGTAGGGAGAATACTAAACCTTATTTTACCCCACCAAAATATGATGGGAAGTTAGATTCAGATGAATTGATGGATTGGATCTCAGAGATGGAGAAGCATTTTGATTTTGAAAACACTACAGAAGAGAGAAAGGTGAAATATGTTTGTACTTGGTTGAAAGGTCATGCATCTCTTTGTTGGGAGAATTTGCAAGTTGATAGACATAGAAGAGGTAAAGAGAAGATTAATACATGAGATCAAATGATTGCTAAGTTGAAATTGAAGTTTATGCCAGTTGATTATCAAGTGAACCTACTCCAAAAGTTGTAGAATTTGAGACAGAAGGAATCTAGTGTGAAGGAGTATGCCGAAGAATTTTACAAGTTGAATATCAGATCTGGACATGTTGATGATGAAGTTGAACAAGTTGCAAGATATTTTAATGGATTGTAGATGTCTATACAATATGAAATCAGTTTGATCATTGGAGAGTGTTGAAGAGGCTTACCAGTATGCCCTAAAGACATGAGCAGAGACAGAGAGGCAGAGGTGGAAGGTTTACTAGAGGAATATTTCAAGGAGGAAGAGGATATACCGGAGGAAGAGGAACCAATACAGATCATAGAAAGGACAAAGAAGTCAACAAAGAAGGTAATTCATATCGAAAGGATGATAGAAATTTCTACTAGAGGAGAGAACTAAATGGTTACTAGAATGAGAATTTTGGAAGACAAGACAAGAGGACATTTAGAGAAACCTATTTTAAATGTGGAAGAGAAGGACATTGTGCATTTGAGTGTAAGAAGACAAAAACTATCAGAAGAGCATCAGTGGTGGAAGAAACCCCCCCAGATCAGACAATAAACTAGAAGATGGAGAACTGTTGGTGATGAGGAGAGCTTTGTGTCATACCGAAGAAGATGAAGAGCCCTTGTAGAGGAAGAGTTCGTCATGCATCCACAATGTGTTTCATGTATCAATTTTGAGGAAGTACATTTGTGATGAGTCTCATATTCTGGATTGGGATGCCTTGTAGGTGGAGTCAGATGGGCAGCTAGCTTTGGAGCCCATCCACATTTTGGCTCGCCAGATGCTGTCTCTTCGAGCTCGAGAGATGGACCAAGTTAGGGTCCAGTGGGATTGTTATGACAAGATTACAACATCATGGGAGGATGCAACACAAATGAGATCTTAGTACCCCCATCTTTTTGATGAATTCAAGGAGGAAGTTCATGCCTAGAGGGGGAGGGTGTGAGGCCCTACCCCGAGCTGTCATAGCATTTCAATTATTTTCATGTTGGACCTATTATTGATACTATATTTTGATGCATTATGGATATAGATTTTATATGATCCAGTAAATTGGATAATATTGATATGATTATGTCATTTACTTTGATTTGTAGTACTTTGTTTTGATGCTAGAAAATTATGGATGCATGCTCTATAAATGATTTAATTCCATGATGATTATGATGATGCCATTTAGTAGATTATTTTATGTGGGTGTTATTAGATAATTGGAAACTTGATTATTATAATTGAAATTGCATGCAATGTTTGAATTGTATTCTTTTCATATGATAATATTATATGTGATTTTTGCAATTACTAATGTGCAAAGTGAGATGTGCAGGAAAATTATTCCATGTGACCATGGAAACTATTCAAATAATCAAGCCTAGACCTATGTGCATTTGTGAAGCCAAGGGTTGTCTATTTGGAGAGAAAAAACCTCGTTTGTGAATTTGTTTTAGTTTGTAAATGTTTATGCTTGGATCTGTGTTTAATTTATTAATTCCAAAAAAGGGACATTTCTATGTGTATTTTAGTGATGTGCAATTATTTTTGTGGTGCCACTTGACATGTGTTGTAAGGTGAGTTGGAAATGACATTTCCCTTGGAAGGAATTGGTTTTACCAATGCATTTTTCAATTATCCTAGTATGGTCCCAAGAAAGTCTTGGATAGGGAGACATTTGAAAGGTCAACTCAGGGTTGACCCGTAGGTAAACTTTGGGTGAGTTTCTAGAGGGTTAAACTACTCCTAGGGTCAAGTTAGGGGCATTTTTATTGGGGGATATGATGTACCTATGGATGAAGGCCAAATTTAGCCATGTGTCCACTCCCTACGGACTGTTTAGTCACCCCAAAAGTTGAGTTTTCCTAGTTGGACGAATTTCAACTTTTGAGGAACCTACCTAGGTTAGACAACCCTCATCATGAGTGACATTTCTCTTCCCCATTCCTTTTTACCTTTTTTAGGTGCCTTGGCTAGAGAGTTTGTAAGGTGTTGGGAAGACCAACCTATGAACATCCTTCATCCTTCCCAAGAGGGTTGGAAAGAGTAAGGAGTGTCTTCTTAGGGAATAGTTTGGGAGGGAGAAGTTTGATCACCCACTCTATTTTTGGAGACATAGATTTTCTTGAGTTTGGTTCTTGGATTGGGAAGTTTTTGGCTAAGTCTTGAGAGGAAAAAGATAGTGGATTTGGGCAGCTCTTCTACAACTTCTATTCATCCTTTTGGCAGATTTAAGGTTGGTTGGTTTACTATCTCATGTTGTTGCTTTGAGTTTTGAAAATATTGTTTGTTGTGGTTGTTTTCCCATTGTTGATTTCTTAGTATGTTTAGGAAGATGTTGGGTTCTTCCTTTTGTGTTTGTGATATTGTAGTTTTATGATATTCTTTTGGGAGTTTTCAAGGCCAAACTCACCCTTGGGAGGGTAGAGTGGCCTTGGGGTGAAGGGATGTTTGACAGCCTATGAGTGTAGAGGCTCTCTTTGGAAGAGAGTGATATACAAGGGATTATGGGACCCTTACTGCATAGTGTTTTGTTTATGCAATGGGGGTCATAAGGGGAGTTTGTAGGCTTGTAGGCCTTGGGGGACATAAGGAATTGTTGGGATAAGTTTAGAACTTGTGGATGTGCTTTTTGGTAGCCTTGCAATGACATTATATTCTCCTACTTGCATAATTCTCCTCTAGGTATTTGGTCCACCTTCACCCCACTTGAAAAGTCACATAAGTGATGTTGTCTATCCTTGGGATGGGAGTGCATATGTTGTGAGTTTTCTTGCTTGTATGTGTATTGTTTGTGTGTCTCCCGTTTAGCCTTGGTTCTCCTAGCTCGGGGGTGGCTTCTTGTAAGCCTAGGTTGGGAGGTGAGCCTTCATTGTCACAACCTACAAGTTTTTATTGAAGGTTTGCTTGGGAATAAATATTGGAAGGGAAACTATGGCATGATCCTATATTTGTATTTTATTTAGTTGCAAGAAAAGTAAATGTATTTGGTAAGCCCTCATTTGGTAGAAATGAGAGGCTTGACTTTGTAATCTCCCTATATTTTTGTGAAGGGGATCGTGATGTAATAAGCATATTTATTTGTTAATTTCATTTCAAGAAATAAAATAAAAGAAGAATTTGAGTTATTCCATTATATCTGTTTATTGCTTAAGAAAGAAGGGAATAAATTTGCATCCTATTTCTATTAAATAAGTAAATTTGAATGCATGTTGAAAAGGGGGAAAAAAGGGGGGAAAATAGATGTAGATTTAAAGTTGCTTCTTTTTTTCTTTTTCTTTTTATGTTATTCTACAAGAAAAAGAAATGAAATTATCTAAATGCTAGTAGTGCAGTATTTTTATTAAGAGGAAAGAAATATTTATTTATGTTTGTAGTTAAACAGAAAAAAGATTATTAGACATCTTAGAAATGTTTTTTTTTAATCTTACATTGCATCTTGTTGTTATTAAACCAATGGATTAAATGATTTTTAGAAGATGTTAGTTGCAGCTGTAAATAAAAATAATACTGTCATAATTTCCATTCTGTAAAAGCATGTATAGTAGAAAATAAATAAATCAAGATATGATTTTTTTTTTAAATCAAAAGGAAACTATATGCTATAAAAGAAAATAAATTTTACTTCTATTTTGTTTATTTGAAATCAGCCTGTTAAAGCTATTGAAATATATTTATAAATATATATATACTCAAATATATATACACATTATATAAAGTTTATGCCTAAAGTTATAAATTTACATCTAAACTATTGATTTCATTTAAAAAAAAAATAGACTTGAATGATTATATATATATAAAAAAGAAGAAATACATTTTGTTATTGAACTTTATGCTATAACTGTATTTTCTGTTTGTCATATATATATATATATATATATCATGATATATTAATATATATAATATATATACCTATTTTTATAAATTAAAAAAAAAAAATTAAAAAAAAGAAGAGATTTTTACCATGACAAAAATCGGAATGGGGGAGTCGAGGGCTCTACCCCACCCTGCCTCCTCATGGGATGCCACAGTGCGGTGCGGCCGCCACTGTGGTGAGCCACAGTTCGGCCTCCACTGTGCCCTTTCCCTTCGGCCTCTTCGAAGCTCTTCGGCCCTGGTTAACCCCCATCACCTGCACACAAAATAAATAAATAAAAAAGATAAAGAACAAGCAGCCCTAACCCAATTTCGGGTTAGGGTTAGCTTGATAAAGAGAATTAAAAAAAAAGAGATTGTAGGGTTGCTCCATAAAAATCCTAACTCAATTTGGGTTAGGGTAAAATGGAGAGAAAAGAAGATAAAAGTATGAGTTAAAAGACCCTAGTTATGATTAGAATTAGGAGTAAAAGATAATATTAGAATATAGAATTTAGAGGAGGGAAACCCTTTTCAAATTTAGAAAAGGTTAACCCCCATTTGCATATAGGCAATGTGTTAGAATTGTTTTATATTCTATTATTAATTAAGAGGTAAATGTTCTTAATGTAGATTTTATTATAGATAAATATTTATAAGTATGCATCTATATATAAATGTGGATGTTTAGGTTAAATTTCTTTTGAAAATTTTATTATTGGAAAACTATTAAAAGTAAAGGGGTTGTTTTTTTAAAACTATAGGGCCAATATTGGTCAAATATTAAATACTTGATATTTAATATTTGTAGAGGATCAAATTTGACATTTTGGAAAAATGAATTATTAGGCAATTGTTATAATTGTTTTAGTTAACTTTATAGTCAAACCAAACCACATTATTTACATTTGCTCAATTCATTATTTAAATTCAATAGATTAAGAGTTAATGTTATTTTAATCAATCCTAGCAAAATTAAATACTATTGGAGATAATTAATATCTCTTGTATAATAATTTAAGGATTATTTGACTAAACCAATTTATTACTTAATATGGTAATAATGACACCTTTTGGAGAATTATTCCGCATTAAAATGTTAACGCTTGCATGGTTAAGATAATTAAAATACCTTTAGGAAACCATTCTATTTAATCCTGAGTTAACCTTTAGTTAAGACAAAACTTATTCATTTCACTTTTTAATGTAGATTATTTAGTGTATTTATGTTATTTAAAAAAAAAAATGTTGTTCCATTTTGCCCAAAAGTTTGGGCATGACATTTTGTGAGGCCCTACCCCAATGAATTCCTATGGTTACCCTTCCAGTGGGGTTTCTGAAACCCAAAAGACTGCGGTATAGGGTTTCGGTTCTGATGTCGATCCTGCATGTCTTGCGATCTACCCTGAATCTCTTTTGATATCAAGGCCTTCTCCACGGCAACTCGAAGT
This sequence comes from Cryptomeria japonica, assembly GCF_030272615.1. Lineage (NCBI taxonomy): Eukaryota > Viridiplantae > Streptophyta > Pinopsida > Cupressales > Cupressaceae > Cryptomeria > Cryptomeria japonica. Next base: position 350,112,364 of record NC_081413.1, read on the forward strand.
CTCCCTGGAGCTACCATCCTAACTGGTCTTTCTATACCAGCATTCAATCCTCTGATAAACCAGTTGACGAGTAACTTCTCATTCTTCAGGTAGTCAACGTAGGGTAAGAGCTCAAAGAACTTGCTCTCATACTAGAACACGGAGAGACCCTTTTGCTAAAGGTCATGAAACTCGTCAATCCTGCGCTGCCTATAATGCTCTGAAAGGTATCTGTCCCTGAATCTCTCTGTAAAGATGTCCCAAGTGACAGTGTCCCCAACTAAATCATTCTTGTACTCCTCTTTCCTCCACCATGTGGAAGTCATCCCTCTCAGAAGGTAAATAGCAATCTGTGCCTTCAAATTTCTCTCATAGGGATGCAATCTGAAGCACCTCTCTAGACTCAAAAGCCAAGCCTCAGCCTCTACCCATCGATAGATCTTGCAAATGATGGTGGTTGAAGACGTAGAATCTCTTTAATCTGATCCCCGAGATCATGGGGTTCTCTCTCAAAAATAACTGGTGCCACTACTGGAGGTGCCGCAAGTAGATGGACTGACTTAGGATCATGTTCAACCTGGGCCTCTATACAGTTAGGAGGCAGACTCCTACTCTGCTCGCTAGCTGCAGATCTATGACTCCCAGAATTCTGGTGTTCTGCCTGATGATCTACTACTAGGAGTCTATCCTGAACTATTCCTATCAGGTTCTGAAGTGCAACCAAAATGTCTCTATTGGGGTCAATCGGTTGTTCGGGAGGAGCTTCTTGATCCCCTTCTGGATCCGGCTCATCCCGCACAATGTCCTCGCATGCCATGTGAGCACGTCTAGGACCCCTACCGCGCTTACGAGCTTGTCGCATAATTGGCAGCATCTTTAATGATCAATAAAATAAAATAAAGTAAATAAATAAATAAATAACAATTCTTAAAGAAAATAATATTCAAAGCGAAACGTAATAGAGAAAGGTTCCTACTGTTGGAAACTTTGCTCTGATACCAAAATGTCATGCCCAAACTTTTGGACAAAACGGAACAACATTTTTTTTTTAAAACAACATAAATACACTAAATAATCTACATTAAAAAGTGGAATGAATAAGTTTTGTCTTAACTAAAGGTTAACTCAGGATTAAATAGAATGGTTTCCTAAAGTTAATTTAATTATCTTAACCACGCAAGCATTAACATTTTAATGCAGAATAATTCTCCAAAAGGTGTCATTATTACCATATTAAGTAATAAATTGGTTTAGTCAAATAATCCTTAAATTATTAAACAAGAGATATTAATTATCGCCAATAGTATTTAATTTCGATAGGATTAATTAAAATAATGTTAACTCTTAATCTATTGAATTTAAATAATGAATTGAGCAAATGTAAATAATGTCGTTTGGTTCGACTATAAAGTTAACTAAAACAATTATAACAATTGCCTAATAATTCATTTTTTCAAAATGTCAAATTTGATCCTCTACAAATATTAAATATCAAGTATTTAATATTTGGCCAATATTGGCCCTATAGTTTTAAAAAAATAACCCCTTTACTTTTAATAGTTTTCCAATAATAAAATTTTCAAAAGAAATTTAACCTAAACATCCACATTTATATATAGATGCATACTTATAAATATTTATTTATAATAAAATCTACATTAAGAACAATTACCTCTTAATTAATATTAGAATATAAAATAATTCTAACACATTGTCTATATGCAAATGGGGGTTAACCTTTTCTAAATTTGAAAAGGGTTTCCCCCCTCTAAATTCTATATTCTAATATTATCTTTTACTCCTAATTCAAACCCTAACTAGGGTTTTGATTTTTAAATCTTTGAACCCATACTTTTATCTTCTCTTCTCTCCATTTTACCCTAACCTGAATTAAGTTAGGGTTTTTATGGAGCAACCCTACAATCTTTTTTTTTTTTAAATTCTCTTTATCAAGCTAACCCTAACCCAAAAATTGGGTTAGGGCTGCTTGTTCTTTATCTTTTTTTTTTTTTTTGTGTGTGCAGGTGATGGGAGTTAACCAAGGCCAAAGAGATTCGGAGAGGCTGAAGGGAAAGGGCGCGGTGGTGGCCGAACTGTGGCTCACCATAGTGGATGGCCATGGTCGTCCATTGTGGTTAACCACAGTGGTGGCCACAACCATCCACTGCGGTTTAACCGTAGTGGCGGCCGCAGCCATCCACTGCGGTTTAACCCGTAGTGGTAGTCGTGTTGGTATTATGTGAACCGGTATGAGGACATAATGCCATTGTATGTTGTCATTGATGTCAATATGCTGAAGAAGTGAGAACCAACATATGAGAGAACTGGTAGAACACTATGGACCGACATTTGTGCCAAAGTGAAGCATGACATTGTATGGTGTCATTGATGTCAAAATGCTGAAGAAGTGAGAACCGACATATGAGAGAACCGGTAGAACACTGTGAACCAGCATTTGTGCCAAAGTGAAGCAGTGTGTTTGTTCATGATGAACCAACATATAGTTATGAGAACTGGCTCATGGAAGTATTGTATGACTACCAGTTGGTAGTCTCAACTTCAGGGTTTCCGGTTTAAGTACTTCAAGCCTATGTGGCTCAACTGGTGACTTTGTGTGATGAGTTAGCATGGTAACGAAGAATAGATCATGTTGCCATGTAATCCTTGTGCGCGTGAAGGATCTTGCATGAAGGAGATTGTTCCTATCTACCTCAGGAATGTGAGAAGTCTATAAAATGGTGATAACGTGTGATGGGTTATTAGCCGCCATAAAATCGATGGAAATGGATGATGGAGAATGTCTTGAGATTGGATCAAGAACTGCTGCATTTAATGTAGTGTGCTCAATGGTCAAGATTGAACCGTTTGAATTCCTTAACCTAACAGGTTTAGGGTTTAGGGTTTATGCTACTGACCTATCTATTTTCCTATAAGGTTGATGTTGTGTCTCTTTCTGAGGTTGTTGGCAAAAGTTGTGTGTGTATCCAAGAGAAGGGATACATGATTCTTGCCAGACCCAAAGGAGAGAAGTGATACCTACAGAGTGTAAGTGTAGAAGGTGAAGAGGAGCTTGAGCGGATCTGCATTGACATTGAGTGTTGTTACTAGATCATTGTAATACCTGTTGATCTCTAACAACCTCAACAATTGGAAAATCTCTTAATAGGGTAGCCTTAACCACCTTGCTGCAAATCCTTTAACAGGGTAATGCAAAGCTATTGAGTTCTTGAAATCCTCTAACAAGGTAACCTTTAATAGAGTTTAACCCTTAACCAGGTATTCTAGCCATCCCTTAACCGAGTGATCCCTAACAGGATCGGTTCCTAACAGAACCTATTGTAATGTCTCTAACCGAACAAGGCTCCTAATAGAGTGGACTTCTAAAGAGTTCAAAAATAGCTTGTGGGTATTCATCCCCACCATGGTTTTTCCCAGTTGGGTTTCCACATGAAATATTTGTGTGTCATGTGTGATGCTTTTATGTTGTGATGCTTTACTATTGTCTGTCAAGCATATGATGGTTCTGTGTTTTATGCCTGTCAATAAAACATGTTGAACTAGCTGTTATTATGATCTGATGATAGATTACTTGTTTATGCATAAGGGTGAAATGGTAGTGTAGTCTTGAGTTGAGTGACAAGCTAAGTGAGTAACTGGTTAATGCTTGTCTCAGTCATTCTTATCTTTACCGGTTGTACTCTATTTCAAACCGATGTCACTGTTTGCCAGTAATTTGAAGTGTCTGCCGTCAAACCGATTTAGGACTATATTTTTGTCTGTACTGATTCACCCCCCCCTCTGAGTACTGGAATAGTACTATCCATTCATCATTGAGTTATCAATTGGTATCAGAGAATCGTCCAGGTCCTTTGTACTATAAGATTAACCGCTTGAGGTAAAGATCCCAGTCTGAAGAGGGAAGGTCCAAAGTTTAATAGAGAAAATTTTAGTATATGGAAAGACAGAATGAAGATATACATCAGAAGCATGGGTGCTCAACACTGGAGCTATGTTGAGACTGCCTATGTTGCTCCTACTGGTACCCTTACCGATGACCAAAAGAGAGAGATGCAGGAGAATGGGGAAGTCATGGAAGCCCTAATTAGTAGTTTATCTAACATTGAGTTTATTGATGTTCAGGATAAGGTAAATCCCAAAGAGGTATGGGATACTCTTGAAAATATCTATGGCAGTGATGAGCATGTAAAATAGGCTAAGGAAGAAAGCCTTAGAGGGAAGTTTGAAGATATGCGGATGGTTGAAGGTGAGACCATTCAACAGTATGGAATAAGAATCAAAACAGTTGTTGGAGATATCAAGAGTGCATGTGGTAAAATAGAAAATTCCACTATGGTAAGAAAAGTCCTGAGATCCCTATTGCCGATCTATGAAATAAGGGTTGTTGCTATTCAAGAGCTAAGATCAATAGACAAGACTAAGGTATCCCTAGACTCCATCATTGCAAAGTTGATAGTCTATGAGCTAAATAGTTTCGATGGCAGTGTTCAAAATACTGAATCAACTTTTAAAGCTTCTGCAGTACCATTCAGAAAAGGAAAAGAAGCTAGCACTAGTGGTGAACCAAGACAGGGTAGAGAAATGGATGATGAGGAGATTCTGATGGCATTTGAAGCTCTCCTTTCCAAGAAAATTCCTAAAGGAACCAGCAAATACAGAGGTAAGCTACCTTTGAAATTCTTTTCTTGTAACTGGATAGGACATATTGTTGTAAATTGTCCTAATGGCAACAACAAGGAAAAACCAGAGAAACTATTTTATGGTAGTTGATGAAGGTGTCACAGATGAAGAATCAGAGGATGAAGAAAATGAAGATATTGTGTTTGTTGCTGTTAAGGAAGATATGTCAGACAAGAAGGCTCTTGTCTCCTAGTTTGATAATTCCAATGAGTGGATCATTGACAGTGGTTGTTCTCACCATATGACTGGTGACTGAAGCAAGTTTCTATCCTTGGAGGAGTATGATGGTGGTGTGGTTCACTTTGGCAATGATGCACCATGCATGATCAGAGGCAGAGGGTCCATCTCTCTAAATGGAAAGAGTAGTGCTGACAATGTGTATTGGGTTGATGAGGTTAGACACAACCTTCTAAGTGTTGCCCAGCTCAATGACAGTGGACTCACTTTGGAATTCAAGAATGGAGTTTACAAAATCAAAGGAAAGAATGGTGAATTGGTGGCCACCGGCATGCAGACCAAAGGTAACCTATTTTAGCAGAATGCAAATATAAGTACATCTCTTATGGCTAAATTTGATGATAGCTGGATATGGCATAGGAGACTCTGCCATGTAAACTTTGATAACATTGTGAAGGCTAGTAAGATCAAGGCAGTTAGAGGGTTGTCGGTGCTAAGCAAACCAGATAATACCTTGTGCAGAGAGTGTCAATTAGGGAAAATGTCTTCCTCAACCTTTAAAGGTAAACCTTTCACTGCTGACAACTTGCTTGACCTTGTGCATACTGATTTATGTGGTCCTATGAAAACTAGAAGTGTGCAGGGTGATAGGTACTTCATGATTTTCATTGATGACTACTCAAGAATGATGTGGGTCACATTCTTGAAAGACAATTCTGAAGCCTTTGTAAAGTTCAAAGCTTTCAAAGTATTAGTGAAGAAGGAAAGCGGTAAAAGGATCAAGTGTCTAAGAACTGATCAAGGAGGGGAATTCACTTTCGGTGAATTCAACAAGTACTGTGAAGAACATGGAATCAAGAGGCAATTGTCTGCCCCCTAAACTCCACAACAGAATGGCCTAGCAAAGAGGAATAACCAGACTGTGGTTGAAGCAACTAGAACCATGTTGATTCAAGGAAAGGTAGCTCACACCTTTTGGAGAGAAGCGGTGAGCACTGCAGTCTACACAATGAATCGGGTACTCATCAAGAAAGGTAAGGATAAAACTCCTTATGAATATTGGACTGGTAAGACACCTATGGTTAGCTACTTTAGAGTGTTTGGTAGAAAATGTTACATCAAGAGGAGTGAACACCAGAGCAAATTCGATGCAAAATGTGATGAGGGAATATTCCTAGGATATTCCACCAAGAGCAAAGCTCTCAAGTGTTTCAACAATAGGACTCAGAGAATTATGGAAAGCATCAATGTAAGAGTTGATGAAACCTCTGAGAAAACTAAAGAAACCGACAGTGAGCAAGCGGTAAACGAACCAGTTGCAACCTTCTGGGAACCAGTTGACAGCCAACCGAGTACTAGTAACAATGTTCCTACATAGGAAAATGTAGATGCTGATACTGATGGAGATGAGGATGAAGAAGAAAAGCAAGAGGAATCTATCAAGACCATTCCTCGGTATGTCAAGTTGAATCATGATCATAAGCAGATCATAGGAGATAAGGATGTAGGAATCCTTACAAGAAGAAAGGTCAAAGAAAACTCATGTATGATCTCTAAATTTGAGCCTAAATCATTCAAAGAGGCACATAAGGATGAAGACTGGATCAAGGCAATGGAAGAGGAACTTGACCAGATAGAGAATTATGGTACATGGTCTTTGGTACCCAAACCGGAGCACAAAAATGTCATTGGTACTAAATGGGTTTTCAGAAATAAGCTGAATGAGGATGGCATAGTGATCAAGAACAAAGCTAGCTTAGTGTGCAAAGGATATGCTCAAGAAGAAAGAGAAGACTATGGTGAAACCTTTGCTCCCATAGCCAAATTGGAAGGAGTCCGTATGCTTCTTGCATATGTAGTTTTTAAAGGTTTCAAAGTATATCAAATGGATGTAAAATCTGCATTCCTAAATGGTGTACTTGAAGAGGAGGTGTATATTGAGCAACCAGATGGGTTTGCCCTATTTGAAGATAGTGACATGGTATGCAAGCTACATAAAGCCTTATATGGACTAAAGTAGGTACATAGAGCATGGTATGAATGTCTGCATTCCCATCTTGTGAAGATTGGATTTGAGAGAACAAGTGAAGATAGTAATATCTACTTGAAGTCTAAAGGAGATTAGATCCTGATCTGTGAGGTATTTGTTGATGACATTATCTTTGGTGGAGATGACAAGATGAGTCATGAGTTTGCAGATGAGATGAAGAAAGAATTTGAAATGTCACTCATAGGGGAGATTAAATTCTTCATTGGACTACAGATCCAGTAGATGAAGGATGGAAACTTTATCACTCAGTCCAAGTATGTCAAAGAGGTGTTGAAGACCTTTGGCATGGAAGATAGCAAACTAGTTTGTACTCTGATGGTGACCATGGTTGTAAACTATCTAAGGAAGATGACTCAGAATTGGTTGATGAGAAGGAATACCGATCAATGATTGGTAAGTTGCATTATGTAGTGTACAACAGACCAAATATTGCACATGCAGTTGGCATTACTGCAAGATTCCAAAAAAGCCCAAGAGAATCTCACTTGGTTGCAGTCAAGTGAATTCTTAGGTATCTGAAGGGAACTGTTGACTATGGATTATGGTATCCTTATAGCAAGGATTTCAACTTGAAAGTATACACAGATGCTGATTGGGCAGGCAATATAGATGACCGGATATTGCACATGCAGTTGGCATTACTGCAAGATTCCAAAAAAGCCCAAGAGAATCTCACTTGGTTGCAGTCAAGCAGATTCTTAGGTATCTGAAGGGAACTGTTGACTGTGGATTATGGTATCCTTATAGCAAGGATTTCAACTTGAAAGTATACATAGATGTTGATTGGGCAGGCAATATAGATGACCGGAAAAACACAACAGGTGGTGCATTCTTTCTCAGGGGTAGACTGGTCTCATGGATGAGTGAGAAGCAGAGTTGTATCTCTTAGTCTATAGCGGAAGCAGAGTATGTTGCAGCTTTCATGAACTGGACTCAAACAATTTGGATGAAGCATGTATTAAATGGCTTCAAAGTTCTTGTATCTGAACCGGTAAGTATATTTTGTGACAATACTAGTGCAATTAATATCTCCAAGAATTCGGTTTTACATTCTAGAACCAAGCACTTTGAGCTTAAGTATCATTTCTTGAGGGAAAAGGTTCAGAACAAAGAGATTGCACTGGAACATGTTTCCAATCAGGAGCAGTTAGTAGACATATTCACCAAGCCTCTCTCAAAGGCTACATTTATGTACTTAAGAGGTGAATTAGGGGTGTTGCCCCTTCAAGAGGTAAACTAAAGGTATATGATCCACATCAGTCAGGTATTGCATAGTCAAATATTTCTTCAGGATTGATGTGTTGAAGGATGCTACTCCTCAGAGGGAGCAACATAATGGAACAAGGAAGCTTGTGCCTCCACTTTGGCATTGTTGTCAAAGGGGGAGAAGATGTAAAGCGAAAAAGATATCTTTGTTTATTGCCATCAATGCCAAAGGGGGAGATTGTTGGTATTATGTGAACCAGTATGAGGACATAATGACATTGTATGTTGTCATTGATGTCAATATGCTGAAGAAGTGAGAAACGACATATGAGAGAACCGATAGAACACTGTGAACCGGTATTTGTGCCAAAGTGAAGCATGACATTTTATGGTGTCATTGATGTCAATATGCTGAAGAAGTGAGAACCGACATATGAGAGAACCGGTAGAACACTGTGAATCGACATTTGTGCCAAAGTGAAGTGGTGTGTTTGTTCATGATGAACCGACATATAGTTATGTGAACGAGCTCATGGAAGTATTGTATGACTACCTGTTGGTAGTCTCAACTTCAGGGTTTCCAGTTTAAGTACTTCAAGCCTATGTGGCTCAACTGATGACTTTGTGTGATGAGTTAGCATGGTAACAAAGAATAGATCATGTTGCCACATAAGCCTTGTGCGCATGAAGGATCTTGCATGAAGGAGATTGTTCCTATCTACCTCAAGAATGTGAGAAGTCTGTAAAACGGTGATAACATGTGATGGGTTATCAGCCGCCATAAAATTGGTGGAAATGGATGATGGAGAATGTCTTGAGATTGGATCAAGAACTACTGCATTTAATGTAGTGTTCTCAATGGTCAGGATTGAACCGTTTGAATTCCTTAACCTAACAGGTTTAGGGTTTAGGGTTTATGCTACAAACCTATCTATTTTCCTATAAGGTTGATGTTGTGTCTCTTTCTGATGTTGTTGGCAAAAGTTGTGTGTGTGTATCCAAGAGAAGGGATACGTGATTCTGGCCAGACCCAAAGGAGAGAAGTGATACCTGCAGAAGGTGAAGAGGAGCTCGAGCGGATCTGCATTGACATTGAGTGTTGTAACTAGATCATTGTAATACCTGTTGATCTCTAACCACCTCAACAGTTGGAAAATCCCTTAACAGGGTAGTCTTAACCGGCTTGCTGTAAATCCTTTAATAGGGTAATTGAAAGCTATTGAGTTCTTGAAATCCTCTAACAAGGTAACCTTTAACAGAGTTTAACCCTTAACCAGGTATTCTAGCCATCCCTTAACCGGGTGATCCCTAACAGGATTGGTTCCTAGCAAAACCTATTGTAATGTCTCTAACTGGACAAGGCTCCTATTAGAGCGGACTTCTAAAGAGTTCAAGAACAGCTTGTGGGTATTTATCCCCACTGTAGTTTTTCCCAGTTGGGTTTCCACATGAAAAATATGTGTGTCATGTGTGATGCTTTCCTATTGTCTGTCAAGCATATGATGGTTCTGTGTTTTATGCCTGTCAATAAAACATGTTGAACTAGTTGTTATTATGATCTGATGATAGATTACCTGTTTATGCATAAGGGTGAAATGGTAGTGTAGTCTTGAGTTGAGTGAAAAGTTAAGTGAGTAACTGGTTAATGCTTGTCTCAGTCATTCTTAGCTTTATCGGTTGCACTTTGTTTCAAATTGATGTCACTGTTTGCCAGTCATTTGAAGTGTCTGTTGTCAAACCGATTTAGGACTGTATTTTTGTCTATACGGATTCACCCCCCCCTCTTAGTACCGGGTTAGTACTATTCATTCATCATTGAGTTATTAGGTTGAGCCACACTATGGCATCCCATGAGGAGGTGGGGTGGGGTAGAGCCCTCGGCTCCCCCATCCCAATTTTCGGCATGGTAAAAATTTCATTTTTATATATATATATATTTTTTAATTTTTATAAAAATAGGTATATATATATATATATATTAATATATCATGATATATGTATATATATGTGTGTGTGTGTGTGTGTGTGTGTGTGTAAATGACAAATAGAAAATACAGTTATAGCATAAAGTTCAATAACAAAATGTATTTTTTTTTTTTTTAATATATAATCATTCAAGTCTATTTTTTCTTTAAAAGGAAATCAACAATTTAGATGTTAATTTATAACTTTAGGTATAAACTTTATATAATGTGTGTGTGTGTATATATATATATATATATATATATATATATATATATATATATATATATATATATATATATATATATATATATATATATATATATATATATATATATATATATATATATATATATATGAGTATATATATATTTATAAATATATTTCTATGATTAAATCTACATTTCAATATCTTTAACATGCTGATTTCAAATAAACAGAATAGAAGTAAATTTTCTTTTCTTTTATAGCATATAGTTTCCTTTTGATTTAAAAAAAATCAATATCTAGATTTATTTATTTTCTACTATACATGCTTTTACAAAATGAAAATTATGACAGTTTTATTTTTATTTATAGCTACAACTAACATCTTCTAAAAATCATTTTATCCATTGGTTTAATAACAACAAGATGAAATGTAAGATTAAAAAAAATGAGTCAAAAATTTTAATTAAGATGAGAGGACGGCCGCAGGGAGCAGTAGGGTTTCAAAGTAGGGATTCAGAAAATGGAAGATGGCAGAAAGGCTACAACGATTTTCAGCAGGCTCATCCAGGACAGACTAAAGGTGCCCGTTGACTCGTTCAACATTCAGATTTTGATATTAATCCCTTTACCAAAATTTTTAGAAATAAACCTTTTATCAAACCGGTTTCAGACTTACCTTTAGGGAAACAATGGTTGAATCATTTTGCATGTCTTAATGACATAAATAAGGCAGCTAATCAAAGATTCCAAGATCATTCAGATATCCCTGACATTTTCTATAGTTGACCAATTGTTCAACTGGCTCACTCATTTCATAAAAAATCTCGCAAAGAACAAGGAAATCTGCAGAATTATTTGAATTCCAACAACTATGATCGGGGAGCAAACAACTATGATCAGGGAGCATCATACAAACAAGGGGCTTGAAATGATTTCAAAGGACACACAGGTCATCACCTGTTTATTCAAACAACATTTGGGTAGGAAAAAAAATTCAAAATCTTGTCAAACGGTTTCAACCCTTCAAAGCGTATCGGCCAAAGCAAAAAGAAGAACAACCTATTTTTGATATTTGTAAAGAAACTCCATCTACATCCCAACAATCCTTGCATAATGGATTTTTATCGAAGGGGATAATGAAACATATCTTCAGGGTGATCGTGGAGGTCCCTTCAATCCAAAATCTGCGCACCTTGTGTGGAGAAGAAAACAGGCCAATCTCAAGGAGGTGGAAACCCCTTTTCCCAAACTGGCTTCGGTAGAGAACGCTTTCATCATCAAGATCACTTTTCCTTATCATGTTCTCTCTCAGTTTGTTTCATTTCTCATAAATTTGGCCCTCATTGGTAAGTTTAGTTCATCGATCCCCTTTCAAACTTTACTTTTATGGGCCAATAGTCAATAGTTGGGTTTTCATGATCTTTTCTATATTGATGGCCATTCGGGGTTTTTTGTTGCTATATTTTCTTCACCCAAAGATAGAGATGTAGTTCATAAATTCAAAGGCTAGTTTTGTCAAGGGGCTGGTCTTTTCACCTTGTCCTAGATTCCAAACTTTAAACCCGATGCTAATTTATGTAGATTTTACCTATACTGGATTTCTTTCCCGAGCTTGCCTTTGGAATATAGAGATCTGGAAATTGTTGAGATCATGGCTAATCAACTAGGTATTTTTGTTTCTCATGATCTTATACCCTTTGAAGTAATTCAAAGAGATGTTAGAGTTTTCCTACATCTTGACTCAAATAAAATCCTTCCAAGGCAAATCTATGTCACATCAAAATGGGGTTTATGGTATCAAGACATTGTTATGGATAATGCAGAGGACATTTGCAAATATCAACATAAACTAGGGAATTTTACTAATGCCTGTAGTGGTCTCGAGTGTTCAAAGATTCTAGTTTGTAAAAATCATTGCTCAGACCCTTTACTGTGCACCGTCTATCAGCATGAGGCAGTTTTGCCTTCTAATTTTGTACAACCATATAGTGTCGCCTCTGTGCCTCATGATGACTCAAATTTCAAGTTATCTTATGTTCATTGGATTATTCAGTTGACCAATTTATTTAACATATATAGTTGGATTCTCTATAGCTATAAATCTTCCATCACACCCACAGTGGTTCTCTAATTATGTGTGAAACCATCTGATGACAGAGAATTTATAGTTCGGAACCTAATGTTTAATGAATCCCCGATTGATATTCAAAGTTTAATGCAGAATTTTTCAGATTCAGGTTTTAGTTGTTTCAATAAATGAAGGCCATATTCAGGGATTAGTAGATGATATTCTGTCTACATTAGCTACCACTATGATTGAGGAAATTGCAGAATTGGAAGGGGTTAGTATGACAAATGTAATGTGTCCCTTACTAAAGGCAAGGTGTTGTTGCTCAACAATTGACTTGTCAGTGAAAGGGAAACTTCCCATGGTGAAAGAATCCCCTGTTTTGAGTAAACGTGTTGAATTAAGTCCTACAAACAAGATTCAACAAAATTTCTCTCTGATCTCCCCACACTTAGATATCCATTTGCACAAAATTATGCAAAAAGAAATGGAAGCCCCTCAACATGATGGTATGTCAAAGATAAGTAATTTTGACTATTCACAATCGTTATTGGTTGAGCAAAGTCCCAGTATCAAATTAGAAGTGTTTAGAACTCCTAAAAAGAGAGGTAGAAAAGCGAACTCTATCAAGATTCAAGAAGAAATAGAGGCAGGTGTTCAGAGTACTTTAGACATAAAATTTAAGGTATCAAAAAGAGTTACAAGGAGTGCGAAAGGCACTCCTTGTTCACAATGAAAATGATTTCATGGAATGTCAGGGGCATTAATGCTCCTGACAAAAGAGGTAGAATCAAGTCTCATCTTGATTCTACAAAGGCTGACATCTACATACTTCAAGAAATGAAGTTATCAGAGGAAATGTATCACAAAACAGTGGCTAAATGGACACAATTTGGATCTGCCCATATGCAAGGTGTTGGGGCCTCGGGAGGATTGCTCACATTATGGAATCCTAAAAAAGTTCAAGTTCACCTATTAGATCAAGATCATAATTGAAAAATGTTGAAAGTAGTATGTTATGACATGACCTTTATGTTATTCAATGTGTATGGTCCTAACCCCTCTCAGGAAAAGAAATAACTATGGGATAAACTGACACAATTGCTCCAACAAGACGAAGCACAAAATTTTATCATAGGAGGAGATTTTAATGCAATTTTGTCTCACAAGGAGAAGCAAGGAGGAATCTGCCCACCCCCACGAACTATGCAGGATTTTCTAAACTTTACCACAAAAAACAACTTATTGGATGTAATTCCCAATAATGGTCTCTTCACTTGGACTAACAGGAGGTCAGGCTTTCTTCAGACTGCAGAGAGACTTAACAGGTTTTTATACCTTTGGAATGGTGACTCAATCAGTTCAGTTATTGCTCAGAAGTTCTTCCTATTTAAAAATTAGACCATTTTCCAGTTCAATTTTCACTTGAATGATAAAATCAGAATCCAATGTCATGTTTTGGTTCTTCTTTTAAATTCGAGCATATGTGGTTTAGACATCCACACTTTCGAGCTTTATTAAGGTAGTGGTGGGTATTTGCCCCTACATGTAGTGGAACAAAGATGCACCAATTCTTTAAGAAACTTCAGTTTATTAAGGTTAAGGCAAAAGACTGGAATGGAAAGGTCTTCAAGAATGTATTTGCTCAAAAAAAATCATTGAACAACAATTGGAAGAAGTTAACCAAAATATAATTTCCAAGGGATTGGATCAGCTTCTGCACTCTACATAGAAGGGTCTTCAAAGTGAATGGGAAGAGGTTTGTAAGAGAGAAGAAGAATATTGGAGACAAAAATCAAGAGAGCTTTGGCTGAAGCAGGGAGATAAGAACACAAAAAAATTTCATGCATCCACAAAACAATGGAAAGCATCAAATGTTATATTCTCAATCAAGCATGCGGACACAGGGGTATTGCTTAAAAATTTGGCAGACATTCAAGATGAAGGAGTAAGATTTTTTAAGAATCTTTTAGCCCCTATACCTTCTATTTTAAAGCCTTCTTGGAGTGATAAAGTTGAGCTCTTACTACAGTCTATCCCTCCTCTAATCACAGACCATGATGATAGAGTCTTACTGGCCCCTTTCACTTTAGAGGAAGTCCACAAGTTGGTATTCTCTCTTTCCCCGAATAAAGCTCCAGGTCTTGATGGGTTCACTGCTCTCTTTTTCCAAAAGTGTTGGGATGTGATAGGGATTGACATTTTGGCGGTAATGGAAGAATCAAGGAAAAGGGGAGCAATGCTAAAAAATTTCAATGCAACAAATATTGCTCTTATCCCAAAAACATCCTCTCCATCAATATTTGTAGAGTTTAGACCTATTTCACTCTGCAACACAATCTATAAGATAGTAACTAAGGCCATTTACTGCAGACTACATTATCTCATACCTAAGATCATCTCACAAGAACAAGGGGGTTTTGTTATAGGAAGGGAGACTATGGAAGGAGCTTTAGTAGCACATGAGGTTTTACATTCTATCTATGAAAATTAGCAAGAAAATTTTGTAGTCAAACTCGATATGATGAAAGCATATGACAGGGTTAAGTGGGATTTTCTCTTCAAGGTATTATCTAAATTTGGCTTCTCAGAAAAATGGTACAAATGGATCAAAATTTGTGTCTCGGGTGCACACTTTTTGATTCTAATAAATGGACATCCTTCAGGGTTTTTTCAAGGTACACAGGGAGTAAGACAAGGTGACCCTTTATCACCTTTTATTTTCATTCTTATGGTAGATGCCTTTAGTAGAAGCATTAATCTTCAATCATCAAAAGGGCTTTAGCATGGAGCTAGTCTACCAGGTACTTTAACAGGAGTAACTCACTCTCTTTTAGCTGATGACACATTGTTATTTGGAAAGTCTTCTTTAAAAGAAGCTAGGCATATTAAGCAAACTTTGGAAGTCTATTCATCAACTTCAGGTTAGAAAATTAATGTTGCTAATTCTAAGCTTTTCATCTTTAACACAACTCCAATCTTGTCACTAAAAATATCTAAGATTTTGGACTTCCCAAAGGATCAATTGCCATCTTCTTACCTTGGCATTCCTTTCTTTATGGGGACAAACAAATCTTCTTATTGGTCTGCTATTATTGGAAGAATCAAGGCTCGAATCTCAGCATGGAAAGTAAGGTGGCTTTCATTATCAGGTAGAATTCTTCTTATAAAGACAATGTTAACAGCAATACCCAACTAATACATGTCTGCTCTCAAAGCACCTTCATCTATCATTCAACAATTAGAGAAACTTGTAAGAGACTTTCTATGGAATAGTAATATGACAAATGAAGGGAAAATCCCTTTAGTCTCTCTAGAAAATATGTCACATCAAAAATCCCAAGGAGGAGTATGTCTTCATAATCTAAAACATCACAAAAAATCTTTTGGAGGAAAACTGATTTGGAAATTGTATACTAATCCTGCCTCCAAATGGTGTCAGATTATGCAAGCTAAATATTTGGACAACAATCAACCATCTAGAGTTTTGACAATTTTGGATCCTCCAAAAGGGTCAGCTATTTGGAATTTTATGATGGATTCAAGAAATCTAGTAACTAAGTATATTTCATGGGAAGTCAATAATGGTTTCAGTGCTAACTTTTGGATAGACTCATGGTGTGGGCATCCTCCAGTTGCTCAAATGGATAATATTGAAGATATTATGAATATAGCTATAGCTCACTGGGGTACAAAATTGAGTGACTATGTGTCTGTTGTACAAATATTTTTAGGTAAAATAATTTAGAAAAGACCCAGCTCTTCTCCCAATATCCACTCAACAATCTTCTTCCTTGGCAGATATCTTCTGGAATAGGACAATTCTCATGTCTAATAGGGAAGATGTGTTAATTTGTGTAGCTTCTAAATCAGGGCAATATTCAATCAAAGAAGGTTACAATGCCATACAATAGGGTTGTAGCAATAAGGTGAGTAGTCGGGCATACTCATTCTATTGGAATGACATTGTTCTACCAAAAGCAGGTTGTTTTGCATGGTTAACATTGAACAAAAAGAATCCTAGGAACATATAGACTAGTAAAATTGGGCATTTCACAAGCTTTTAATTGTGTGCTTTGTGGCTTAGAGGAAGAATTAGTTGATCACTTATTTTTACATTGCACTTTTGCCTCCCAATGCTGGTTCTTCATCATGAATAAACTCCAAGTTATGATGCCCTTCCCGAAATCACTTTGGGATATGTTTAATGTTGGCAATATTACAGTATAACAGACAATGAAAGATTGTTGACAATTCAATAAGGATATTGAAAAGGTTGTTGATGATTATGGATATAACTGATTAAAGATGTTCTACTATCTTGATATTATTATTTTGTCACTGATGTCAAGAAATTGATTTTCTAATTCAGTATGATGTTGCCATATCTTGAAAAGTATGATATGAAGATTATAAAGAAGTCGGTAAAAGACACAGGAAAGAATATGATGAGTAAAGGGATGAATAAGGTATTCAATGGGCAACTACTACCGAGTCAAACAATGATGAGATCATGATGTTTTAGATTGTTTTCACATCATACATATGTTGTAAAATGTAAAGGTTAATACTATATTATGTTACCAGGCAAAAAACCTAGTCGGTAACCCTAAGGTTATCGCTATCGGTTAATGAAGGCAGAATGTCTACTGAGTGAAGTTTAGTATTTACCGAGTTACAACCGAGCTATAACAGAATGCATTAAATGTTTACATGTGATATTTAATGAAAGAAGCTGATGAGCTGGAGCGGATCAATGATTGGTAAGTTGTGGAAGAAGTTTGTTAACAAATCTAAGGCAATGGAAAGTCGGCATGAAGATCTACAGCTCAGATTGAACCGCAATACACTAACACAAGTTCCAAGGTGATAATGCAACTTCCAAGGCAGGGTAAAACGTTGTCAGATCAAAAGATACATTGAACCTGGACAAGATTGAAGATCTGATGGCTATGATTGATCATGGGAAATGTGATCAATGAGATTAATTGGTTAGAAGATTGTTTATAAATAGGAAGTTGTTGATAAACAATGTATGCGGGCAAGTGTATGCATAGGGATGCTACATAGTGATCACCGAGCACAAAAGCTTGAAGACCTATTAGAATAACAGAGTATAGATGCCCAACAGATAGACAAGATTAGCTCTATATCTAGATTGTATTGAACAAATAGGAATCTACTTTAGCATTTTAGATGTGAAGTTGCAGATAGATTTTTATTACTGTTATTTTATGAAAGTGAAAGAAAATCTCTTAACCGAGTGGACTTAACAGTCTTATATGTAAATCCTCTAGCAAGGTCACATTCTGATTGAGTGTTTGAAATCCTTTGACAAGGTCACTTCTAACAAAGTGAAGATCTTAATAGATCTGAGGGAAATCCCTTAACCGGGTCACATCTAGCAATGTGTTTGTAATCTTTAACAAGATTTGCTTTTAACCAAGCATACTCTAGAAGAGTATATTTCTTAGTGGGTCCGAAATCCCACAGTGGTTTTTCCCTATTTGGGTTTCCACGTTAAATCTAGTGTTATGAGGTTTATATTGTTCATATGCTTTTGAGTTTGCATGTTTGACAGTTTTTGGTTATATGACTGATATATATGTTACCGAGGTTGAATCTGATGTTTTTATGGATGATTAAGTTTGTATGATTCACCCCCCCTCTCATCTTGTTGGCTATTGGATCTGTACTTACATTAAGTATCAGAACTATCAATTGGTATCAGAGCTTTGGACTTCGAAAGGAAAGTTTAAAGGCACTTGAGTTAAAGATCCAAAGATGTATAAGAGGGATGCACCGAAGCTGAACAAGTCAAGTTTCTCTACATGGCAGAAAAGGATGAAGCTACATCTATCAGGAGTTGGAGAATATGCTGTCTATTATCTGGAGAATGATTTCATCACACCGAGCACCTATCCATTAACAATGGAAGAGATAAAGGCAAAGCAAGAACATATTCAAGCAATGATTGAAATAACATCTGCATTGACCGACTCAGAGTTTAATGATCTAGAAGGATGTACTGATGCAAAGACAATGTGGACTAAACTCTTATCAATATATGGTGGAGATGAACATGTTCAAAGAGAAAAAGTGGATAGTCTAAGAGGACAACTTGAATCTATGAGGATGAATGAAGGTGAGAACATAACCCAGTAGAGTACAAGACTAAAGGAGACTGTAAATCAAATCAAAGCAGTAGGAGGAACTATTGAAGAAAAGGATGTAACAAGTAAGTTGTTAAGAACCCTTCTACTTGCCTATGCAATCCGAGTCTCTGCAATCAATGAATTGAGGTCTGTACCCAATATGCCAGTTTCCTTGGATGCTACTATTGGTAAGCTACATGCATTTGAGTTAAGTAATTTTGATAATAGTGGATCTTCGGTAAATAAAGTTGAATATGCATTTAGTTCTTTTCATCTTAATGAATCTAATGATTACAATGAAAGAAAGTATAAGTACTCTGAAGGAGATCACAGTGGAGCAAGTGAAAGATTTCAGAAGAACATGGAAGAAGTACACAAACTGTATGAAGAAATCAGAAAGCAAGAAGAGTTTGAAGCACTATTGGCCAAAAGGTCACCAAGAGGCAAAGGTAAGTATAAAGGAAAACTACCTTTGAAATGTTTCAATTGTGATAAGATTGGACATATGGCTTCTAACTGTCCTGACAAATATTTTACTGAAAAGAGAGATTACCAAGATGACAGACAAAAAGATAACCATTACAGAGGACACCGAGACTTCAGAAGAAGAGATAGAAAGACATGCTTAATAGCTGATGAGGAATCTAACGATGATAAATCAGATGAGACTGATATAGAGGAAGTTGTTTATGTGGCTATCAAGGATGGATCAGATGAAGAAAGGTATGAAGAAAAAGCCCTAATATCTCACATAAACACTAACGATTCTTGGATTATAGTTAGTGGATGCTCACATCATATGACAGGAGATAAACACAAGTTTGTTAGGTTAGAAGATTATGATGGAGGCTATGTTAGATTTGGTAATGATGCACCATGTCCGGTAAGAGGTAAAGGATCCATAACACTTCTTGACAATGCTAAATGTAATGATGTTTATTGGGTTGAAGGTTTGAAATACAATTTGTTGAGTGTAGCACAACTAAACAATACAGGTTACCGAATAGTGTCTCAGAAAGGAATTGTCAAAGTTCATGACAAGAATGGAAAGTTAGCTGCTACTGGGACACAAACAAAAGGTAACACATTTCACCTTGACTCAACTCAGAATAAGTGTTTGCATGCAAAGATAGATGATACCTGGTTATGGCATAAAAGGTTTTGTCATGTTAATTTTGATAATCTGATCAAAATAAGTAAGAAGCACCCAGTAAGAGGTCTACCGAATCTTGAAAAACCTATGAATGCTATGTGCCGAGGATGCCACATGGGTAAGATGACAAGATCAAGCTTTACAAGTAAGTCCTACACTTCTAAGGGAATTTTAGATCTTGTGCACACTGATCTTTGTGGTCCTATGAAAGTTCAGAGTTATTATGGTGATAAATATTTCATATTATTTGTGGATGATTACTCAAGGATGATGTCAGTAATGTTTTTAAAAGAAAAATAAGAAGCTTTTCAATTGTTTAAATGGTACAAGGCAAGAGTTGAAAATGAAACAGGAAGACAACTGAAATGTCTTAGATCAGATAGAGGAGGAGAGTTTATATCTGATGAGTTCAATCTATTTTGCAATGATCATGGTATAAAAAGACAAGTCTCTGCACCGAGAACTCCACAGTAGAATGGGATAGCTGAGAGAAGGAACAAATCTATTGTGGATTGCGCTAGAACATTGATGATTGAAAAGAAAGTTCCACAAACATTTTGGAGAGAAGCAATAAGCACAACTATTTACACCTTGAACCGAGTTCAATTGAAGAAAGGTACTTTGAAGACACCTTATGAGATCTGGTATGACAAGAAACCTAATGTTAGTTATTTTAAAATCTTTGGAAGTAAATGCTATGTTCATAAAGATGATAGAAATGGCAAGTTTGATCAGAAAAGTGAAGAAGGAACATTTCTAGGATATTCTTCTAGAAGCAAAGCATTTAAATGTCTGATCAAATCATCTAACAAAATAGTCGAAAGTGCAAATGTGAAAATTGATGAATTTGCAGAAAGAAATGATGAAGGTAATTCCAAAGAACCATAAGACTATGATGAATTTGTCTATGTGCAACTGAGAAGTCCTACCGAGATAACTGTTGAAGAAAACGAAAGAAATATCTAGTTACCGAGTGATGAAGAAGATCATACAGAGCCTACCGAGCCTATATTAGCCAAGTATGTCAGAAGACATCATGCACCAAGTCGGATTATAGGAGATAAGGATGATCCAGTAATGATAAGGAACAAACTGAGACATAACACATGTTTGATATCTAAATTTGAACCGAGAATAGTGAAAGAGGCATTTAACAATGAAGATTGGATAAATGCTATGACAGAAGATATTGATCAAATCAAGAAGAATGACACATGGACACTGGTCCCAAGACTGAAGGACAAAAAATGTAATCGGTACAAAGTGGATCTTCAGAAACAAGCTAAATGAAAAAGGGGAGGTCATTCGAAACAAAGCAAGACTAGTTTGCAAAGGTTATGCACAAGAAGAAGGAATTGATTATGGTGAAACTTTTGCACCTATTGCTAGACTTGAAGGAGTAAGAACATTGTTGGCATATGCTGCTTACAAGAATTTCAAGGTATATCAATGGATGTCAAATCTGCATTTCTGAATGGAATATTAGAAGAAGAAGTTTTCATTGAACAACCTGAAGGATTTGTTGAAGACAATAATAAATATTAGGTATGTAAGTTGAACAAAGCTTTATATGGTTTGAAACAAGCACCAAGAGCATGGTATGAAAGATTGCACTCTTATTTGATTAAGATTGGTTTTATAAGGACAAGTGAGAACAACAACATGTACATGAAGAATGATGAAAATGGAATACTAATCTTAGCCATATTTGTTGATGATATTATACTTTGTGGAAATGACTCTTTATGCAAGAACTTTGGAAATGAAATGAGCAAAGAATTTGAGATGTCATTAATCGGTGAGATAAAGTATTTTATAGGTTTACAGATACTGCAAATGAAAAATGAGATTTTCATTACTCAATCCAAGTACATAAAGGAAATCTTGAAGAAATTTGGAATGGAGGATTCAAAACCAGTAAGTACTCCTATGACTACCAACTGTAAACTATCAAAGAATGATGAATCTACATCTGTTGATGAGACTTGCTACCAATCTATGATTGGAAAGTTGCAATATGTTGTTCACAGTAGACCAAACATAGCACATGTAGTAGGTATAGTTGCAAGATTCTCTGCAGATCCTAAGGAAACACACATGACGACAATCAAAAGAATTTTCAGATACTTAAAAGACACTGAAGATTATGGCTTAGTATATTAGAAAGGAAATGATTTTGATTTAAAAGTTTATACTGATACTGATTGGGCAGGCAACATTGATGACAAGAAAAGAAAAAGTGGAGGAGCTTTCTTTTTAAGAGAAAGACTAGTGAGTTGGCTTAGCAAGAAACAAGGATGTGTTTCTCAGTCAACAGCAGAAGCTGAATATGTTGCTGCAGCACTGAATTGTACCAACATTGCATGGATCAAACAACTATTGGAAGGTATAAATGAGCAAGTTACCGAGCCAGTAACTATATTCTGTGATAACACTAGTGCCATTAATATTTCAAAGAATCCTGTTATGCACTCTAAGACAAAGCACATATCTATCAAATATCATTATCTTAGAGAAGAAGCTCAAGAGAAGAAAGTGGTGTTGGAATATGTTAGCACAAAGGAGCAAATAGCAAATATCTTCACCAAGCCACTACCAAAGGACACTTTTGAATATCTCAGAAGTAAGTTAGGGGTCCTACCCCTATCTTCCACTCACTGACCGAGTTTGGTGAAAGCATCAATCCGATGACTCTATTGAATATCTTTTGGGAGTTGATGCTGGAGTTATACACTTTAGAAGGTTTTCTAAAAGTGTACTGGAATTAATATTGGAATAATACAGAGAATTATACAGGGAACAAGAATTGAAGACAAATACTCTGACCGAGACTCAGTTGATATACAACAGCAGGAAATAACTTCTTACAGAAAGAAATTATGTTTTAGTTCTTTTCTATTTGGCATTGTTGTCAAAGGGGGAGAAGATCTACCAAAGGGGGAGAAGACTAATGTATGGGAGAAAACTGAGAGAAGACTACAGATTGAAATAAAGCTGAAAATAGAAGAGAAGTCTAATGTATGGGGGAGAGCATTTCAGCATTTTAGAATCACAACAATCTGAATCTTTTAAAGGTCAAATCAATTGGTTTTGCCATCAATGCCAAAGGGGGAGATTGTTGGCAATATTATAGTATAACAGACAATGAAAGATTGTTGACATTTCAATAAGGATATTGAGAAGGTTGTTGATGATTATGGATATAACTGATTAAAGATGTTCTACTATCTTGATATTATTATTTTGTCATTGATGTCAAGAAATTGATTTTCTAATTCAGTATGATGTTGCCATATCTTGAGAAGTATGATATGAAGATTATAAAGAAGTCAGTAAAAGACACAGGAAAGAATATGATGAATAAAGGGATGAATAAGGTATTCAATGGGAAACTACTACTGAGTCAGACAATGATGAGATCATGATGTTTTAGATTGTTTTAACATCATACATATGTTGTAAAATGTAAAGGTTAATACTATACTATTTTACCAGGCAAAGAACCTAGTCGGTAAACCCTAAGGTTATCGCTATTAGTTAATGAAGGCAGAATGTCTACCGAGTGAAGTTTAGTATTTACCGAGTTACAACCGAGCTATAACAGAATGCATTAAATGTTTACATGTGATATTTAATGAAAGAAGCTGATGAGGTGGAGCAGATCAATGATTGGTAAGCCGTGGAAGAAGTTTGTTAACGAATCTAAGGCAATGGAAAGTCAGCATGAAGATCTACAACTTAGATTGAACTGCAATACCCTAACACAAGTTCCAAGGTGACAATGCAAGTTCCAAGGCGAGGTAAAATGTTTTCAGATTGAAAGATACATTGAACATGGACAAGATTGAAGATCTGATGGCTATGATTGATCATGGGAAATGTGATCAATGAGATTAAGCGGTTAGAAGATTGTTTATAAATAGGAAACTATTGATAAACAATGTATGTGGGCAAGTGTATGCATAGGGATGTTAAATAGTGATCACCGAGCACAGAAGCTTGAAGACCTGTTAGAATAACAAAGTATAGATGCCCATCAGATAGATAAGATTAGTGCTATGTCTAGATTGTATTGAACAAATAGGAATCTACTTTAGCATTTTAGATGTGAAGTTGCAGATAGATTTTTATTACTATTATTTTGTGAAAGTGACAGAAAATCTCTTAACCGAGTGGAATTAACAGTCTTATATGTAAATCCTCTAGCAAGGTGACATTCTGATTGAGTGTTTGAAATCCTTTGACAAGGTCACTTCTAACAAAGTGAAGATCCTAACAGATCTGAGAGAAATCTCTTAATCGGGTCACATCTAGCAATGTGTTTGTAATCTTTAACAAGATTTGCTTTTAACCGAGCATACTCTAGAAGAGTATATTTCTTAGTGGGTCTGAAATCCCACAGTGGTTTTTCCCTATTTGGGTTTCCACGTTAAATCTAGTGTTATGAGGTTTATATCATTCATATGCTTTTGAGTTTGCATGTTTGACAGTTTTTGGTTATATGACTGATATATATGTTACCGAGGTTGAATCTGATGTTTTTATGGATGATTAAGTTTGTATGATTCACCCCCCCTCTCATCTTGTTGGCTATTGGATCTGTACTTACATTAAGTATCAGAACTATCATTTAAATCTTGGCCTCTTTTATTTTTATCATCAACTTTCTCAGGCATTTGGAAATGTGCTCCTGCTCTCATCATTTGGGCCATCTGGTGGGAGAGAAATAAAAGAATTTTCAAAAAAGCATCCTCTTCCCTGGATCGAGTTCTGGCCAAGTTGGAAAATTCGATTGCAGAAATTATAAATTCTTCTCTCACTAATTCCAAGGATATCTAGTCATTCACCCAGTGGGACAAGGTAATTGTAAAAGCATGAATGGTATTATTATACCAATAGGGATTCCTCCGGATTAGTCTTCAGCTCATGTTAGAGATAGGTCTTCCATAAAATGGTTACCCCCTGGACCTAATTTCTTTAAGATCAACTTCGATGGCTCTTCTTGTGGAAACCCAGGGAAGTCGGGAATTGGAGTTTGCATTCGAGATTATTTCAGCAAAATGTGTTCTTTCCAAGCATCTCCTATCCCCTCGGATACCAATAACTTGGTAGAGGCAAATGCCTTACTAGCTAGCCTGGTGTTAGCGAGGAAATGCGGTCTCTCCAACATATATTTAAAAGGGGATTCATTAGTTCTCATCAATGCAATTACTTCAAAAAGATCTAAGACTTGGCACCTATCATATGTTTTAAAGCATATTTGGGAATTACTTGACACATTTTTAGATTACATTGTCAGCCACACATTAAGGGAAGGAAATTCTGTAGCTAACAAATTAGCAAATATGGGTTGTGATGGCATTTTAGTTGAGTTTGTTGCATCTCCCATCAAATTATATTCATACCCCGAATTGCTTGAATTGGTACAAAAGGAAAGTACATCATTTTAATTACAAATTATATCTCAATAAGTACTCGCATGTATGCACTTAATCTGAAGCCTACAGATAGGATGACTGATAGGACACTCACATATATGCATTTAAATGTAGCTTGCAGATGGTATGAATGAAAGATAAGTGCGAGTACTCTAAGATTTTGATGATGTCATTTCACACGGGGTAAGCAGAGTTTAGCCTCTCACACATCCTCTCAGCTGCACTACTATCACATGTTAATGCAAGAAATGTCAAGCTTGATTTTTATAGATCGACTAATTATTTCATTATGAATATTGCCTTAATGAAATCCTTCTAGAGCTTATTTTTGTGTGGCAAGGTAGGTTTTGTTTATAAAAGGAAACTTGCCTGCTTTAATTCACAATTTTCAGCAGAAGTTTTTAAAGTTTGAAGCATCTCAGTGTGTAGCAAAATGGAGAATGGCTCTTGCAAAGGGTGTAGGCAATTGCATTGGGAGTACATGACATGGAACGACTGAGTTCTAGTGCATATTAAAGTGCCCTCAGTGGTATTCCATGGGCACATTGATGATGGGGACCTCGATCAACTGTTCCATCTACAAAACCCACAACTAAGGAGAGCAGTCAAAGATTTCATTGGTGAGGAGATTTTGTCCCCTCAAGCCAAAAGAATTTTATTTCCCTATCAAATTCTCAGTTCTTTTCTGTCCAATGCTCTTTATCTATTGCAATTGATCCCTCTGCTCAAAATAGTGTTTTTTAAGTTGGTAAGGAAGAATGTGCTTGAACCTGCCATGTTCCATGAAGCTCTAGCCAATTATAATCTATGGTAGGGGTTGGCTCTCTTAGGGGGTATATTTCCATGACATTTTATCCAATCCAGTCATGCATACATGGTGCTTTATGACCGAATCAAGCATGCCCTCGAAAGGCAAAACTTTTGTCATGTGAAGAATTGTCTGTAGCAATTTGGTAGAAAATTGGACGAGCATATTGTGCACAAAGTAAGGATTAAAGTTGGGGCTCTCATTGTGATTTTGGAGCTAGAAAATGTTGATCCCAGACTAGAAATTTTGCAACCGGAGGAAAGGGGATGGACTATAGATAGGGTGCCAGACCTTAATGCACCTATGCAGGATGGGGCCTCGGGATGGACTAATAGTTTCTGATAGCCCGAAGTGGCAGAGAAGTGGGAAAATATAGCATCGAATCCTTTGAGGGAAGTAAGACCATGACAACCCACAAAGGTCAATATCTAGGAGGTCATTCGTCACCCTCAAGAAGAAGCAGAGCTGGTGCGATGGGAGGAAGATATTTCAGCCTCCAACGCCCCTGAAAATCAAATCCTAGGTGATTCAGCCATGGAAGAGTAAAAAGATAGCTTTAGCTCTCTATTTTCTGTTGCTTAGAATATGTTCCAATTTTGATGTATAAGGAAATCCATTGGTAGCCGATATGGCTCATAAATTTTGACTGTTTTTTGATAATTCCATTATGCTGATATCAAATTCTACATATCATAAACATGTATATTTTGATGAATCCTTTTTTGTATGATTGGGTGACTTGTCCCCATATAGCGTAGATTTAATTTTTGTAATTGAGCTAGGATTCAGAGTTTTCTTCCTAGTTCTTTCTCTGATGAGCTCTCAAACTAGGTCTTCTTATTATTAATATTTCAAGTGCTCGTCACTTTTTACTTAAAAAAAAAATATTAAAAAAAACCATTTTTAAGATGTCTAATAATTTTTTTTGTGTTTAACTACAGACAGAAATACATATTTCTTTCCTCTTAATAAAAATACTGCCCTACTAACATTTAGATAATTTCATTTCTTTTTCTTGTAGAATAACATAAAAAGAAAAAAAAGAAGCAACTTTAAATCTACATCTATTTTCCCCTTTTTCAACATGCACTCAAATTTACTTATTTAATAGAAATAGGATGCAAATTTATTCCCTTCTTTCTTAAACAATAAACAGATACAATGGAATAACTCAAATTCTTCTTTTATTTTATTTCTTGAAATGAAACTAACAAATAAATATGTTTATTACATCACAATCCCCTTCACAAAAAAAATAGGGAGATTACAAAGTCAAGCCTCTCATTTCTACCAAATGAGGGCTTACCAAATACATTTACTTTTCTTGCAACTAAATACAATACAAATATAGGATCATGCCATAGCTTCCCTTCCAATCTTTATTTCCAAGCAAACCTACAATAAAAACTTGTACGTTGTGACCATGGAGGCTCACCTCCCAACCTAGGCTTACAAGAAGCCACCCCTGAGATAGGAGAACCAAGGCTAAATGAGAGACACACAAACAATACACATACAAGCAAGAAAACTCACAACATACGCACTCCCATCCCAAGGTTAGACAACATCACTTATGTGACTTTTCAAGTGGGGTGAAGGTGGACCAAATACCTAGAGGATAATTCTGCAAGTAGGAGAACATAATGCCATTGCAAGACTATCAAAAAGCACATCCACAAGTTCCAAACTTGTCCCAACAATTCCTTATGTCCCCCAAGGCCTACAAGCCTACAAACTCCCCTTATGACCCCCATTGCATAAAAAACACACTATGCAACAAGGGTCCCATAATCCCTTGTATATCACTCTCTTCCAAACAGAGCCTCTACACTCATAGGCTGTCAAACAACCCTTCACCCCAAGGCCACTCTACCCTCCCAAGGGTGAGTTTGGCCTTGAAAACTCCCAAAAGAATATCATAAAACTACAATATCACAAACACAAAAGGAATAACCCAACATCTTCCTAAACATACTAAGAAACCAACAATGGGAAAACAACCACAAAAAATAATCTTTTCAAAACTCAAAGCAACAACATGAGATAGTAAACCAACCAACCTTAAATCTGCCAAAAGGATGAATAGAAGTTGTAGAAGAGCTGTCCAAATCTACTATCTTTTTTCTATCAAGACTTAGCCAAAACTTCCCAATCCAAGAACCAAACTCAAGAAAATCTATGTCTCCAAAAATGGAGAGTGGGTGATCAAACTTCTCCCTCCCAAACTATTCCCTAAGAAGACACTCTTCACTCTTTCCAACCCTCTTAGAAAGGATGAAGGGTGTTCATAGGTTGGTCTTCCCAACAAATTACAAACTATCTAGCCAAGGCACCTCAAAAAGGTAAAAAGAAATGGGGAAGAGCAATGCCACTCATGAGGAGGGTTGTCTAACCTACTTAGGCTCCTCAAAAGTTGAAATTCGGCCAACTTGGAAAACTCAACTTTTGGGGTGACTAAACAGTCCCTAGGGAGTGGAGACATGGCTAAATTTGGCCTTCATCCAGGTACATCATATGACCAACTAAAAATGCCCCTAACTTGACCCTAGGAGTTAGTTTAACCCTCTAGAAACTCACCCAATGTTTACCTACGGGTCAACCCTAAGTTGACCTTTCAAATGTCTCCCTATCCAAGACTTTCTTGGGACCATACTAGGATAATTGAAAAATGCATTGGTAAAACCAATTCCTTCCAAGGGACATGTCATTGCCAACTTAATTTACAAAATGTGTCAAGTGACACCACAAAAAGAATTACACGTCACTAAAATACACATGGTAATGTCCCTTTTTTGGAATTAATAAATTAAACACACATCCAAGCATAAACATTTACAAATTAAAACACATTTACAAACGAGGTGTTGTCTCTCCAGATAGACAACCCTTGGCTTCACAAACGCACATAGGTCTAGGCTTGATTCTCCGAATAGTTTCCATGGTCACATGGAATAATTTTCCTGCACATCTCACTTTGCACATTAGTAATTCCAAAAATTAGATATAATATTATCATATGAAAAGAATACAATTCAGACATTGCATACAATTTCAATTATAATAATCAAGTTTCCAATTATCTAATAACATCCACATAAAATAATCTACTAAATGGCATCATCATAATCATCATGGAATTAAATCATTTATAGAGAATGCATCCATAATTTTCTAGCATCAAAACAAAGTACTGCAAATCAAAGTAAATGACATAATCATATCAATGTTATCCAAAACACTGGATCATATAAAATCTATGTCCATAATGTATTAAAATATAGTATCAATAATAGGTCCAACATGAAAATAACTGAAATGCTATGACGGCTTGGGGTAGGCCCTCACACCCTCCCCCTCTAGGCATGAATTTCCTCCTGCAGTTCATCAAAAAGATGGGGGTACTGAGATCTCATTTGTGCTGTGTCCTCCCATGATGTCGTAACCTTGTCATAACAATCCCACTGGACCCTAACCTAGTCCATCTCTCGACCTCAAAGAGACAGCATCCAGTGAGTCAAAATGTAGATGGGCTCCAAAGCTAGCTGCCCATCTAACTCCACCTGTAAGGCATCCCAATCTAGAATATGAGACTCATCATAAATGTACTTCCTCAGAACTAATACATGAAACACATCGTGGATATGTGATAGGCTAGGTGGCAAAGCTAGATGATATGCAACTGGTCCTATCCTCTCAAGGATCTCAAATGGTTCGACAAAGTGAGGTACAAGCTTAGAACCCTTTCCATAATGGATTAGACTCTTATGCAGTTGCACTCTCAAGAAAACTCTATCCCCAACCATGAAGCTATGATCTATCCTCTTCGCATCTGCATATTTGTTCTTCCTATCTTGTGCCTCTCTAAAGCACTGTCTAATCAAAATCACCTACTGCTCTATATCATGAACCATCTCACGACCTATGACTACTCTATCCTCAATGCGGTCCCAACTCAAAGATGTCTTGCAAGGTCTGTCGTACGAAGCCTGAAAAGGTGGCATCCCCAAAGAAGTGTGATGCCCATTATTATAGGCAAACTCCATCAAAGGAAGGTACTCTTCCCATCCATTCTGATGATCCATGACATACATACGGAGCATGTCTTCTAACACCTGGTTTACCCTCTCTATCAGTCCATCCATTTCTGGATGATAGGTTGTACAAAAGTTGAGTCTGGTACCCATTGCTGCCTATAATGCCTTCCAAAAGGAAGAAGTGAAGAGGGAATCTCTGTTTGAGATAATCTTGCATGGAACGCCATGAATTCTGACAATATCCCACAAGAATACCTGTACCATTGCTAGTGCTGTAAAAGTAGTCCGAACTGGTGAGAAGTGGGCCACTTTGGTCAACTTGTCAACTGTCACCATGATGGCATCATGACAACGCGCTGACATAGGAAGACCAATGACAAAGTCCATCGATATAGTATCCCACTTCCACTCTAGTATCGCATGAGACTGGAGCAACCCACCTAGATGGCAGTGCTCCACCTTAACTCTTTGGTACTCAAGGCATTCAGCTACTAGTATAGCAATGAATTGCCGCATACCTGGCCAATGATATAATTGTCTCAAATCTGCATGCATCTTCTTAACTCCGGGATGCACTGCATAAGGAGCTCTATGAGAATGAGACTCTAACACAATGAAATCATGCAATCCTCTAGAAGAAGGTACATGGATGTGCCCTCTATGGTGTGGTAGTCCATCGGACTCTAATGAATAGTCTTCATATTTCCTTTCCAGGGTCTCCTGAGATCGCACTACTTGACATACCTCTAAATACCACTCATCCTCTGGAAGCTACTGCAATATATGACCACTCAAATCTATGTCCATAGACATGGAGCATATCTCATGATGTATCCTACTCAAGGCATCTGCAACTACGTTCTCTTTCCCCTTGATGTAGTGAACATCAAAATTATACTCACATAAAAAATCCATCCATCTCCTCTGATGAGCATTAAGATTAGGCTAAGTGAATATGTACTGCAAGCTCTGATTATCTCAACATCATTAAAATACTCAAGGCTACATAAATAATTTTAACTCATATTAAAATAATTAATTGAGCAAACGCGAATACGCTTTTAAATTAAACTAATAGAGTTAACCAAATCAAATATAATATTAGACTAATAAATTCATTTTATATTAAAGTCAAATTTAAATCCCCTTAGATATTTAAATTTCAACTATTAAATATTTGGCCAACAATGACCTCATAGGTTAAAATTTTACATTATACATTTAATAAATTCCATTAATATATCCCCAAATGAATTTTAACCCAACAACCATATTTAAATATATATGTAAATTAGCATATATATATATAAATATTTATATAATTATATATATGTGTATACTTACTCATATTTTCCTAAATAAAGTCTATATTAAGAACTAATTTTACCCTAGTCAATATTAGGGGTTAATTAATTCTACATACTAGCTATAGACAAATGGGGGTAATTCTTTTTCGAATTTTAAAAAGAATTCCCCCTCATTTCATTTCATTTATTATTTTATTACAAACCCTAACTAGGGTTGATTTATTCTTGTTTATACCTTAACCCTATTTTTTAAAATTTCTTTATTATCAAGCGTTAACCCTAACCCAAAATTGGGTTAGGGCTGCTTGTTCATCTTTTTTTTCTTTGTTGTGTCTGTGTGCAGGTGCAAGAAAATGAACCAGGGTCGAGAGATTCATGGAGGGCCAAAAGAGAGGGAATGCGTTCGAAGTGTGGCCGAGAGAGAGGGTGCGATGGTGGTCGCCACTGTGGCTCACCACAGTGGCGGCCATGGCCATTCACTATGGTTAACCATAGTGGTGGCCGCAACCATCCACTGCGATTTAACCACAGTGGCGGCCACATCCATCCACTGTGGCTAACCCACAGTGGTGACTGAGCTGTCCACTACGGTTTAACCCACAGTGGTGGCCACATCGCATTGTGGCATCCTATGAGGAGATGGGGTGGGGTAGAGCCCTCAGCTCCCCCATCCCAATTTTCGGCATTGGTAAAATCTCTTTTTTATTATTATTATTATTTTTAAACATTTTTTTTTTTAAACTCTACTTAAAGGGTTTTCACAGTAAGCACTATAACATATATTTTAATGTGTATATATATTAATATATATACACAAGTTTTTTAACAGTAAACTGTATTTGGGATTTAAATATGGTATGGTCAGAATAGTTAGAATAAAGAAATCATTTCCTTTATTTCTAGATTACTCATAGTTTATTAAATTTATATAATTTAATTTTAATGCAAATTATGTGTTATTCATTCAGTTTCAGGACAAATACAACAGTTTAGTTATAGGTTTTAAAACATTAGGCATTTTCATTACAATATATATATATATATATATATATATATATATATATATATATATATATATATATATGTTTCTTGTTTTAAATCTGTTTCTTTTCAAGTTTAACAGTAGGATCTTCTTAAATAATAGAATAGAACAACTTTTGTTTTCTTTAACTATCATATAGTTTCTTTTTTGCTTTAAGTTAACTATAACTATATTTACAATATTTCCTAACTTTTTCTCTACAAATGCATTTACATAATAAGAAAAATATGACAAAGATATTTTTATTAACGACTGCAACCAACTATTTAAAAAAAATCTATTTAATCCATAAACAACAAGACAAGATGCAATATTAACATTCACTCTAAATATCTATTTATTTCTTTTCCTTTGTGTTTTGAACTTAAGCAAATATATTCTTTTTATTTACAAGTGACTACTCTACTAACGTTTAGATTTGCATCTTTTTTTTTCAATAGCAATAAGAACAAACTATAAATTTCATGCTTAATCTTTTTCTAGAAACATATCATTAAAGAAATATCTTCAACAATGCATTCTTCACTTTGCAAGAATATATACTTCAAATAAAAATACATCTTTATTACATGGTAAAACTAATCCAATAGTTACATTTAAAACGACATAGTTTCTTTTACTAAAAATGGGAAACAACTAAATCAAATATATACTCTCTTTTTTTTTTCTTTTTCTGCAACTAAATACAATAAGAAATTCTATTTCTTTTCTGCAACTAAATACAATAAGAAATTCTTTTTCTTTTCTGCAACTAAATACAATAAGAAATTCTTTTTCTTTTCTGCAACTAAATACAATAAGAAATTATTTTTCTTTTCTGCAACTAAATACAATAAACAATAGGATCAACCATAGCTTCCTTTCCAATCCTTTCCCAAGCAAACCTGCAAATAAAAAACTTGTAGATTGTGACAATGGAGGCTCACCTCCCAACCTAGGCTTACAAGAAGTCACCCCCGAGCTAGGAGAACCAAGGCTAGACAGGTTACACTCAAGCATAAACACATAAACAAGCAGAAAACACAACACAACACTCCCAACCCAAGGATGAACAGAGTCACTTAGTGACTTTTCAAGTGGGGTGAAGGTGGACCAAATACCTAGAGGAGAATTCTGCAAGTAGGAGAACATAATGCCATTGCAAGGCTACCAAGAAGCACATCCAAAAGTTCCAAACTTGTCCCAACAATTTCTTATGTCCCCCAAGGCATACAAGCCAACAAACTCCCCTTATGACCCTCATTGCATAAACAAAACACTATGTAGTAAGGGTCCCATAACCCCTTGTAAATCACTCTCTTCCAAAGAGAGCCTCTACACTCATAGGTTGTCAAACAACCCTTCACCCCAAGGCCACTCTACCCTCCCAAGGGTGAGTTTGTCCTTGAAAACTCCCAAAAGAATATCATAAAACCACAATATCACAAACACAAAAGGAAGAACCCAACATCTTCCTAAACATACTAAGAAATCAACAATGGGAAAACAACCACAACAAACAATATTTTCAAAACTCAAAGCAACAGCATGAAATAGTAAACCAACCAACCTTAAATCTACCAAAAGGATGAATAGAAGTTGTAGAAGAGCTGCCCAAATCCACCATCTTTTTCCTCTCAAGACTTAGACAAAAACCTCCGAATCCAAGAACCAAACTCAAGAAAATCTATGTCTCCAAAAATGGAGAGTGGGTGATCAAACTTCTCCCTCCCAAACCATTCCCTAAGAAGACACTCCTCATTCTTTCCAATCCTCTTGGGAAGGGTGAGGGATGTTTATTGGTTGGTCTTCCCAACACCTTACAAACTCTCTAGCCAAGGCACCTCAAAAAGGTAAAAAATAATGGGGAAAAGCAATGACACTCATGAGGAGGATTGTCTAACCTAGGTAGGATCCTCAAAAGTTGAAATTCGGCCAACTTGGAAAACTCAACTTTTGGGGTGACTAAACAGTCCCTAGGGAGTGGACACATGGCTACATTTGGCCTTCATTTATAGGTACATCATATGGCCCACTAAAAATACCCCTAACTTGACCCTAAGAGTTAGTTTAACCCTCTAGAAACTCACCCAAAGTTTACCTACGGGTCAACCCTGATTTAACCTTTCTAATGGCTCCCTATCCAAGACTTTCTTGGGACCATACTAGGATAATTAAAAAATGAGTTGGTAAAACAAATTCCTTCCAAGGGACATGTCATTGCCAACTTTACAACATGTGTCAAGTCACACCACAGAAATTACACATCACTAAAATACACATGGCAGTGTCCCTTTTTTTGGAAGTAATAAATTAAACAATTTTCAAATTAAACACACATCCAAGCATAAACATTTACAAATGAGGTGTTGTCTCTCCAAATAGACAACCCTTGGCTTCAGAAACACACATGGGTTTAAGCTTGATTCTTCAAATAGTTTCCATGGTCACATGGATTAGTTTTCCTACACATCTCACTTTGCATATTAGTAACCCCAAAAAATCACATTTAATATCAACATATGAAAAAAATACAATTCAGACACTTTGCATACAATTTCAATCATAACGATCAATTTATCATTTATCCAATAAAATCCACATAAAGCAATTTACTCAAAAGGCATCATCATAATCCTCATGAAACCCAATCATTAATAAGGCATGCATCCATATTTTCTAATATCATAATGAGGTACTGCAAATTCTGAGATAGATGACATACGTCATATCAAGATTATCAAATTAGTGGATCATATAGGATCTAAATCCATAACACATCAAGATGTGCACCTCAAGGTAAAATGATTCCATAACCCAGTTCAATTATTTTTCCCACTAATCTATCCATCTAACATAGCCCATCCTATTGAATTATAACATTTATTAATATGGTCAACCATGGTCAACTAAGTTAACCAGAGCTTGATCGGGGAGGGGCTCTACATCAAGGTTAGAATTAGGAGTAAAAGATAATATTAGAATATAGAATTTAGAGGGGGGAAACTCTTTTCAAATTTAGAAAAGGTTAACCCCCATTTGCATATAGACAATGTGTTAGAATTGTTTTATATTCTATTATTAATTAAGAGGTAATTGTTGAGGTAATTGTTCTTAATGTAGATTTTATTATAGATAAATATTTATAAGTATGCATCTATATATAAATGTGGATGTTTAGGTTAAATTTCTTTTGAAAATTTTATTATTGGAAAACTATTAAAAGTAAAGGGGTTATTTTTTTTAAACTATAGGGCCAATATTGGCCAAATATTAAATACTTGATATTTAATATTTGTAGAGGATCAAATTTGACATTTTGGAAAAATGAATTATTAGGCAATTGTTATAATTGTTTAGTTAACTTTATAGTCGAACCAAACCACATTATTTACATTTGCTCAATTCATTATTTAAATTCAATAGATTAAGATTTAACGTTATTTTAGTCAATCCTAGCGAAATTAAATACTATTAGAGATAATTAATATCTCTTGTTTAATAATTTAAGGATTATTTGATTAAAATAATTTATTACTTAATATGGTAATAATTACACCTTTTGGAGAATTATTACTTAATATGGTAATAAATATTATAAAAAAAGAGATTTTTACCAAGCCAAAAATTGGGATGGAGGAGCCAAGGGCTCTACCCCACCCCACCTCCTCATGGGATGCCACAGTGCGGTGCAGCCGCCACTGCGGGTTAAGACGCAATGGATGGCTCGATCGCCACTATGGGTTAAGCCATAGTGGTCAGCTCGGGCGCCACTGTGGGCTAAGGTGTAGTGGATGGCTGCCACTGCGGTTAAACCATAGTGGATGGTTGTAGCCACCACTGTGGTTAACCATAGTGGACAGCCATGGCTGCCAATGTGGTGAGCCCCAATTCGGCCACCACTGTAGCCTTTCCCTTTAGCCTCTTCGAAGCTCTTCGACTAAAGTTTTTATTGATAGTGGTAGTTTCGATAATCTTGGTTTAGAAGAGATGGTGAATAAGTTGAAATTGGAGATATTGAAACACCCTAAGCCTTATCAGATAGCATGGATTCAGGATGAACATAAGTTGTTAGTAAGTGAACAATATTTGGTGAAATTGAAAGTTGGGAATTATCATGATGAAGTCTTGTGTGATATTATGCCTATGGATATTTGTCACCTTTTGTTGGGTAGACCTTGGCAGTTTGATACATAGGCAGTACATGATGGGAGGAAGAATATATACACTATTGTGGCCAATGAGATGAAGCAAACTTTGTTACCCTTGGAGGAACCTTTGAAGAATGAAGTTTGTACAAATGCTAGAATCTGTTTAGTATATGGAAGGAGATTACTGATGGATTGAGACATGAGAAAGTGCATTTTTCCCTAATTCCTAAGAAGACTAAGAAATCAGATGTGGAAGGAGAACACTCGGAAGAGATAAAAGATTTGCTGACAGAATATGAGGACATCATTTCAGATAATGTACCTAATGGATTTCCACCTATGAGAAGTATTAGTCATTGCATGGACTTGGTTCCCGGATCTAGTTTTCCTAACAACGCTACACACCGGTTCACACCGACAGAATGAAGAAATGGATAGACAAGTACATGAGTTGTTGAAGAAAGGTTTGATCAGAGAGAGTTTGAGCCCTTGTATAGTAGCAATAGTATTAGCACCTAAGGAGAATGGAGAATGGAGAATGTGTACTGATTCCAAAGCAATAAACAAGAATCACAGTGAAATATCAGTTTCCTTTGCCTAGGATGGATGACATAATGGACTGTTTGAGTGGAGCAAAATACTTTACAAAGATAGATTTGAAGAGTGGATATCATCAGATTAGGATCAAAGAAGGTGATGAGTGGAAGACAATATTTAAGATAAATGAAGGACAATATGAATGGTTGTTGATGCCTTTTGGATTGACTAATGCACCGAGTACTTTCATGAGGATGATGAATGAGGTATTGAAGAAATTCTTAGGTAAGTTTGTTATTAAGTATTTTGATGACATTCTGATTTTTAGTGGGACAAAAGAAGAGAATTTGTTGCAATTAAGACAAGTTTTGCAGAGGTTGAGAGAACAGAAGTTGTTGATCAATATCAAGAAGTGTACTTTCATGAAGGGTGAATTATTCTATTTGGGATTTGTGATATCTGAGGATAGTTTGAAGATGGACCCTGAGAAAGTGAAATAAATTATTGAATGGCCTACACCGGAAAGCATTAGAGAGGTAAGATCATTTCATGGATTGGCTAGTTTTTACAGGAAGTTTATCAAAAAATTTAGTTCAGTTTGTAACCCTATGACTGAGACCATGAGAGGAGATCAAAAGGAATTCAAGTGGACCACTGCAACAAACAAAAGTTTTGAACTATTGAAGCAAAAAGTGACTAAGCAGCCTGTGTTACCTTTACCGAATTTCAATAAAGTATTTCAAGTGGATTGTGATGCAAGTGTAACAACAATAGGAGCAGTCTTGAGTCAAGAAGGGAGAGTAGTATCTTGTTTTGGTGAGAAATTGAATCATGCCCGAAGGAGATATTCAGTGTATGATCAAGAGTTTTATGCCTTAGTTCAAGCCTTGAAGAAGTGGAGACATTACTTGTTTCGTAAGGAGTTTGTGTTGTATATAGATCATCAAGCTTTGCAGTATTTGAACAGTCAGAGTAACCTGAATCAGAGACATATGAGATGGGTAGACTTGTTACAGAGATACACCTTTGTGTTGACGCATAGAAGTGGGAAATCTAACAAAGTTGTTGATACATTGAATAGGATAAGGAATTTGCTAAGAGAGATGAGAGTGATAGTATTAGGATTTGAAGATTTGAAGACCTTGTATGATGATGACCCGGATTTTGCAGAACCTCAAAAAGCATGTAGAGAATCAGTTATGGTAGATAGAAGGAAGTCGTTCAATTACTTCATTCAGGATGGGATGTTATTCAAAGGAGTTCAGTTGTGCATACCTAAGAGTTGTATGAGGAAGAATCTAATAAAGGGGAAACACAATGGAGGACTAGCTAGACATTTTGGCATTGACAAAATAGTAGCATTGGTGAGTGAGTAGTACTTTTGGCCCCAGATTCATAAGGATGTTAAGAGATATGTGCAGAGTTGTAGAGTTTGTCAAGTTGCAAAGGGCAGTAGTCAGAATGTGGGATTGTATAAACCTTTAACAATACTGGTAAGACCTTGAGAGGATATAAGGATGGATTTTGTACTTGTATTGCCTAAGACACCGAGAGGGAATGATTCTATATTTTTGGTAGCGGATAGATTCTTAAAGATGGCTCATTACATACCTTGTAAGATGATATCAAATGCATTGCATGTAGAAGACCTATTTTTCAAGGAAGTGGTAAGGTTGCATGGATTACCTAAGAGCATAGTTTCAGACAGAGACACTAAGTTTGTTGGCTATTTTTGGAGAACACTTTGGAAGAAGATGAAGACATATTTGAAGTTCAGTTCTACTTCTCATTCAGAGGCTAATCAACAGACATAAGTTGTTAATCAGAGTTTGAGAAATTTGTTGAGATGTTTAGTACGAGATAAAACCAGAAGTTGGGATTTGATCCTTGCACAAGCAGAGTTTTCCTATAAAAATTCAATGAATAGAAGTATCGAAAGAACACCTTTTGAGATTGTTACCAGAGTGCATCCTAGAGGTATATCAAAACTAAGAGACATTAGCAGTGAAGACCGGAGAAGTTCAAAAGAAGAAGACTTTGCAGATCACATGATAACATTGCATATTTAGGTTAAGCAACATTTCAAATGCATGAAATACAAATATAAGGAGAAGGCAGATGAGAAGAGGAGACATAAGGAATTTGAAGCTGGCGATGAAGTGATGGTATATCTGAGAAAAGAGATATTCCTGGTTGGAACTTATAACAAGTTGCAAATGAAGAAGTTTGCAAGATTTTGAGGAAGTTCAGTTCTATAAATGCATATGAAGTGGAGTTACCGGATAGTCTAAGTATTTCACATGTGTTTAAGATTGCAGATCTTCATGAGTATCATGAACCAAAATTCAGTGAGAATAGTGTTGCAAACTTGGAGAAATAGTTACCCTGGAAGGAACCTAGTTAGATTGAAGATATTTTAGACAGTAGGATTGGGCATAGTACTCGGAGCAGTCAGTATAAGGAATATCTTGTGAAGTGGAAGGACAGACCAGGTGAAGTTTCATCTTGGATTTATTAGGAAAAGATAGACTGCCTTGGTTTTCCTTTGACCCTGGAAAAGTGAGAGGCTCACTTTTTCAATAACCCCGGATGCCTGATACAAGAGAATCCCTGGTTCATAGAAATCTTGCATCAACCAAAAACATTTTCCTTTATGTTTTTCTTTTTGTTTGCAGTTTCAATTTTTCTTTCTGTGTGTCCTTGTTTTGGCTCACCAGATCTTATGGAGTTGGATTCTACTTGAATAATTTATCATCTTTCTTGCTTCCAGACCACATTGCATTTGGATCATTTGTCGACAAGATATCACTATCGGTTTCCTTGATAATTTCTTGTTACGAGTTGGCAGTTCTTGTTACCAGTTGCTTGGACCTATTTTGGTGATCTACCAGAACCCCTTCCAAAGCTTGCAAAGCCTTGGACGTTGATTTCGATGTTCGTTGGGGGGTGGTCAACCTTTTCCCATGATCTACATTTCATCATTTGGATTTTTTGAAGGAATCTCTTGGCAGAGACCGACCTTGTTATTTTACATGTTAGGTCTTGTTCTTTGGGTTTTGATCCTTTTGGGTCAGCTGGATCCTTTGGATCGATATATATAATTGTAATTGCACATTAGAATGTAACAAATTAGAGAATCAAGTAGCTGGACGGTGCATAGAAGATAGATCTCATGATTCAAGGTCTCGATTGTGACCTATTTTGTATGTTCTACTTCGCGTGTGAGCTAGTATGTTGTACCCCAGCTGTGACTGGTTGGATGTAATCAATTTTCATACAATAAAACAATCTGTTCTGTATTGCCTCCATCATATGTTTGTG
Organism: Cryptomeria japonica; assembly: GCF_030272615.1. Classification (NCBI taxonomy): domain Eukaryota; kingdom Viridiplantae; phylum Streptophyta; class Pinopsida; order Cupressales; family Cupressaceae; genus Cryptomeria; species Cryptomeria japonica. The sequence goes on from NC_081413.1 coordinate 350,152,639, forward strand.
TTTCTGTTGTGTTTACTCTTGTTGACTGGTCCAGATTGATCTCTTTGAGGTCCCTCCTCATCGGTGACTACTTCAAGGTACCAACCTACCGAAGACAATAATCCCCAATAACATTTGAAAGCACAAACCTATAGGAGACACAAATTCCCTAATCCAAAATATGAGCACCAAGTCAACACGTGAGACACCAATCTCAACAAAATATAAGAGATATGCTATACAAACCTTAGGGGATGAATACTTAGCTTCTTCCTAATTTGGTCACAATTATAACATACCCACACTATACATAAGATATTCAACTTAATTCACACACAATGATTAAGTGGATGATTTGTACAAGTTTTGTCATCATTACGCATACTCACACATCAATAATCAACTCACACACATCAACACTTTAAAATGAATCTAATCTTCAATAAATATGCATTCCATAATTAATTATATTGTTAATTCATCCTAGAACTTATTTAAAATGCCCACAGGTGAGCAACTAGAATAAACCTCAAACCAAACATGTAATAAGTATGACACATAAAGCCAATATGTTAATCCAAGAGTGAGAAAACACTATGCATTATCCAAAACATGCTCGACTAGACCCAATAATTATTCACATGTTTCCTCCAATTGATGCATGCTATTCATCTCTAGAACATCAATATAGTTGACTAACTATCATAGGGATCATTCTATTACTTCCATTTTCATGTAGATTGAAGCTTAGCTTGTACAAATCTAGAATATGATACTTTGTATGTAGTTTTACTTAACTTCCAAAATTAAAGAGATACCACATGATTGTGGTAGAATCTAGATCCAAACATTGTGACATTGTATACATAGTGTTTAAGAAACAAACCTCATAACATAGCACAAACACTTCCAAATAACCTTCAACAATTGTAATAGGATGGTGTCACTAACATTTTGCAAGAGAGCTATCAACATAACTTATCATTGTCCTTCTGAAACTCAAATTCTCATACATGTCATGTGATAAGTAACTAAAATTGTTTTAGCTACCAAACACTTGACATCAAGTACAATTGCATTTAATTCTCACTGAATCCTTTGACATCAATGACAACGCAATGTTCAACAATTTTAGACATTTTTTATGCAAACCAATCATAATTAAGCTTGTGCATATTGTTGTCAATGAGATTTGCACCCTACAAAAACTAAGTTTCAACAATCTCTTGAAACATGGGATGACCTCTAAGGTTGTGGGTGACCTGCAGATAGAGGGCAACCTCCAGAGAAGAATGACTCCTTTACTAACTTGCTTAAAACCTACTTCTAAAATACAGACTTGCTGAGAAAAGGGGAAGAAATGCTTATGAAATGAAACCTAACACTAGCTTTGGTGGTACACCTAATTTTCTTTCAGGCTTAGAAGTGTTGCTTTGGACACACAATGTTTGTTGATTCATTTTCTTTCAAAGAAGATTTTCTAAAACAGTTCTTAAAAGGAAGAGAGGTAAACTTCACAATCAAGACAATTTGTATCATAACACAACTTACAACCTGTATAAAATGTGATATTTTCTACATAAATATTCTTACAAGAGACACATCCTTGAATATTTTTAATAAATACATTAAAAAATATATCTCTCCATCCATTATATATAATGAGATAGTATTGAGAAGGTAAAAGATAGAAATTTTATTGCATCAAAAAGGTATTTCTATAACATGTGCAATCTGAGAATGCTTCAAAATCTGCTTTGAAAATGTTTACATATGCTATTACAACCATGTACAATGACTAAAGGAGATTTTTTTGTGATGGAGAGCTCGCATGGAGGAGGAGAAGGCAGCAATGGTAGAATCCAAATTTCAAATTCTCTGGAAGGCGGGAACCCTGGTTCTAATGGAGGAAGTGGCCAGATCGATGGAGCTGGCTAGATGGGGGAGAAAGACAAGCCTCTAGATATTCTACAAGCTGACGGTACTCTGCCAGAGAATAATGTGGGTCTTGGAAACGTGGTTGGGGGGTCCAGTCCACATGAAGCAGTTTTGGAGAATGGAAAAGAAACTAAAAAGTGGTCAACCCTCTTTGGAACTAGACCATCTGGGAAATCTTCCCTGCCTCCTGTCAAGAATATATCGGACCCGAATGGTGGTAAGTTGACCATATCTATCCCTGACTTGGTTTTGTACCATAACATAAGTAGCATGTGGAACTCTCTGGTGGGTAAATTTATGGGACCATGCCCAAACATTAAGGTTGTTAGGGCCTATGTTAAACGGAAATGGGCTTTGAAAGGCAATGTTAAAATTTTGGCTCTGCCCAAAGGCCTTCTCACCTTTTCTTTTTCATGTGAAGAAGACAAAATAAGGATCCTTTGTGGTAGCCCTTGGTTGGTTGGAAAGATAGCTCTGGTCCTCCAGAAATGGTACCCGAATCTAAATATGAGTGAATCTCTTCTGGTGCAAGTCCCAGTTTGGGTTAAGCTCCCAGGACTGTCTCTTGAATACTGGGCATAAAGTATTTTCTCGAGTATAGCAAGCTATTTTTGGGAGCTCCTTTCAATTAATCTAGTCACAGCCTCAAGAAGGAGGCTCACTCATGCCAAATTTTGTGTAGGGATTTCCCACGACGTAGATATGCCTGAGTAGATAGATATTGTGTCTAAGTTGAGTACTTGGAAATAACAGATTGAATACAAATCCATCCCCTTTGCTTGCTTCCACTATAAAAAAGTAGATCACTGGGCTAAAAATTTCCCTCTTAAGCCCAAAGGGGAGAATAAGCAAGCCAAAACTATAGTAGAAAATAGAAAGGCTCTAGAGAAAAAGGTCTGGCAAGTCAAAAATATAGAAAATAAGGAAACTGACCCAGTTGAGATCAATTATTTTGGACCCCTGGGGGAGAATAAGGATGTGGTCTCCTCAGCCTCTATTTCTAAACATCTCTCCCCCCAGGAAGCTTTTAGGAAGGAACGAATGGATGCAGATAACCTCCTGGGAGGGAAGATCCCAAGAGAGGAAATAATAGATCAGAATGAATCTTCTAAAGAAAATACCCAGATGGTGATTGCTGACACCTTGGCTAGTAAGGAAGCTTCCAATGAAGAGGATCAGAAGGATAAAGATATTAAGGAAGTAGAACAATTTGAGGAAGGGGAGATCATTGGATCACAGGAAGAAAAGGCCAACTCTTCCCCTCTCACAAACAGTTCTGATTTTTAAGAGGCCCAGAAATGTGCTATCTTGGGTCTAAACCTTTCTAATTCAGATCAAGCCTCTAAATTAGTCAATATCTCTTCACATGAATCCAGATCACCTATATGGGGTAATGAAGAGGAAATTTCTAGAATCCTTAGCAATCCTAAAGAGGTTTTTGAGAGAGAAGCCGAGTGGAAAATTCCAAAACACAGGAACAAGAAAGAATCCACTCCCGCTGCCGCCCAAATAAGGAAGTCTAGTAGAATTTATCAAGTTGATGTAGGGTATGTCTCCTCATCCCTAGGATGACCTTCAAACCACAAAGTCAGAGATAAGGAGGCCAACAAGAACATAGTAGATGGGACTCAGAGGACTCTGAAGGAGTTAGGAATTGGTAAGTAATTATGAAGATTGTTTCTTGGAACATTAGGGGACTTAATAATCCCCACAAGCATGATATTATTAGGAATATGATTAGGGATAGTAAACCTGATATTTTTCTTGTTCAAGAAACTAAGATGAGTAGAGAAAAGATTGAATCTTTGAATTTCTTTAAATCTGGTAACATCTGTGGTGGTAGCTCGAAAGGTGCCTCTGGAGGCATTGCAACAATCTGGAATCTCAATAGTGTTAGAGGTTAAGTTCTTATTCAAGAGAGAAATTTTTCTTGCATTAAATTTGAGCATTTAAAAGATGAAACCTCTTGGGTCCTCACTAACATTTATGCTCCTAATACCTTGAAAGCTAGAAGCAATTTTTGGAAAAAACATGGAAATAAGGGACAACTTTAAGAACCTTGGCTGGTTGGTCATGGGAGACTTCAATACCCCGTTGAGAGAGGAGGAAAAATTTGATGGATGCCCTTCTCAGTTGGATAGTAGATTGGCTCTCATGGATTTTATAAACACTCGGGCTCTTAATGATGTGGAGATGTAGGGTTTCAATTACACTTGGACTAATAGGAGGGCTGGAAATGACCTTATTCAAGTTCACCTTGATAGGGCTCTTATTTCTGATGATTAGTTCAAACACTACTTCTTCTCTTTGTCTGCTCACATTTGTGTTGGGTCTGACCAATATCCCATAACTCTGATTGCTGACCCCATTAACAGGAGAAGGCATTTTCCCTTTAGGTTTGAAAAAATGTGGACTTTACATCTGGATCTTACTCATAAAATTTTGGAATGGTGGAACATTCAAGTTGAGGGTATTGCCATGTATAGAGTTGTGAAGAAACTTAAAAGCATAAAAGACAACATAAGGACCTGGAATAAATCTAGCATTGGGAATATTTTTGAGGCCAAAGGAAAAATTCAGGAAGACCTCAACAAAATTCAAGTCCAAATCTAGAAGGATGGATTCTCTACTATGACCATTGTAGAAGAAAATGAGATCCTCAAAAGATACCATGATATCACTGCTAAAGAAGAAGATTTTTGGAAGCAGAGATCTAGATATATTAGGCTGAAGGAAGGGGATAAGAATACTAGATTCTTCCATATGTTGACTATCAAACACAAAGTGGCTAATAGGATCAAAAAACTGATGGTGGACAATGTGGAGCTGGTCAAGGAGGAGGAGATAAGAAATGAGGCCAAAAGTTTCTTCTTAGATCTTCTTTGTAGGGATCAAAGCTTGGATGATGATGTTCAAAATTCCTTCCTTTAGAACATTCCTTGCCTTATTGATGAGCAGAAAAATGCTTTCTTGACTTTCATCCCTTCGGACTTGGAGATCAAAAATGTTGTCTTTTCTTTTAAAGGCAACAAAGCCCCTAGACCTAATGGATTCCCTAAGTTCTTCTTCCAAGAGATATGGGATATAGTTGGGAAATATGTCTCCAATGGGGTTAAAGAATTTTTTGGGCAAGCAAACTTATGAAAGAAATTAATGGCACCTTCATTGCTTTGATCCCCAAAATTCAGGGAGCTTACTGCATGGACAAGTTCAGGCTAATCAGTTTATGCAACTCTTTTTATAAGATAATTTCCAAGGTCCTAACCTCCAGACTCTTGAATGTCCTTCCCTCTTTGATCAGTCATCAATAGAATGGTTTTGTGCTAGGAAGGAAAATTCTTGATTCTATCATTATTGTCCATGAGAATATCCATTCCCTTGTTATGGCCAAGAAGCAGGGTTTTATTCTTAATTTTGATCTCTCTAAGGCTTAGGACCGGGTCGATTGGTCTTTCCTCATGAAGGTTCTTTTGGCTTTTGGCTTCTCTAATAGGTGTGTGGACCTCTTCAAGCAGCTTATCTCCTCTTCCTCCTTTTCTATTCTTGTTAATGGATCTCCCTCCTCCTTCTTTAAAGCCTCCAAAGGCTTGAGACAAGGGGATCCCATCTCCCCTATTCTCTTCATCATTATGGTTGAATGTTTTGGTAGGTTCATGGAAAGACTGGTGACTAGAGGTATTTTTAAAGGTCTCCAACCCTCCTTTGTAGATCATACTTTCTCCCACCAACAATTTGTGGATGACACCATCATTATGGGGGATTCAAGCATTTCAGAAGCTAGAATCCTGAAGGACACCCTATGCAAGTTTGCATCTGCTTCTGGCTAGCTTATCAACTAGGTTAAAAGTGAAGTGTTTTTCATCAACACTACTAAGAGAAGAGAGCATAGAATTAGTAGAATTCTAGAATGTCAGATTGCTGATCTCCCTGCTACCTACCTTGGCCTCCCCCTGGGCATTGCTCCCCCTTATTTCTTTTGGACTTCTTTGGTGGATAAATTTCAAAGAAAGCTTGCTGGTTGGAAAGGTGCTCTCTTAAGTCAGGCTAGAAAGCTACAACTTCTTAAAGAATCCCTTCAAAGCATTCCTATTTATGCCCTCAATCTCTTCAGAATCCCAGTTAAGTTTGTTGATGTTATTGAAAAATTCAAAAAAACATTCTTTGGTCTGGGGTTGAGGAAAAGAAAAGAATGGCTTTAGTGGCTTGGGACAAGGTTTGTAGATCGAAAAGGAAGGGTGGTCTGGGTCTGAGGATAATTAGGACCCTCAATGAAGCTCTTTTGTCTAAACAGGTTTGAAGATTGTTCCACTCTAATAGTGAGTGGTGTGAAATTTGGAGAAGTAAGTATCATCTTTTGTCTTCATCTCTTTTCTCTTTCATCAATTCTGATTTCAGTATCAACAGGTCTCACATTTGGAATCATGTTTCTAAGTGTAAAGACAACATCGCCAAAGGGGTGAAATGGAGAGTTGGTAATGGTAGGAAAGTCAGATTTTGGGAAGATCCCTAGTTGCTTGATAAGCCTTTGCTGGAAATCCATGATTGGGCCCCTTTTGCTGCCCCTTGTAAAAGAGTTTTTGGATCCCTGGTTGAGGGGTATTGGATAGGTGATAAATGGTAGAACATTGAAGGTATTCACCTTGGCCTCATCAATCTCAAGAAACACCCATCTTTTGCTTGGTTGAATAATGAAGAAGATATTCTTATTTGGAAATTTGAACCCAAAGGCAACATTACTATTTCTTCCATGTATGGAGTGCTAACTCCAGCCCCCTCAAAGAACCCCTTCTGGTCTAGAGCTTGGATAAAGGGTCTTATTCCAAAGATCAATATCTTCTACTGGACCATCCTCCAAAACAAAATTTTGACTCTAGACAACCTAAAGGTTAGAGGTTTTATCTTCCCTAATAGGTGTGCTTTGTGTCTTGAGAAGGAAGAGTCTGTGGACCACTTGGCTATCCACTGTTCTTTTACTGTCTCAATTTGGGAAAGCTTTCTTAAGAATTTTTGTATGGATTGGGTGTTCCCTAACTCTATTCAAGATTTGTTCCATTCTTGGAGTTATCATTGGTCTAATCCCTCTTTGAGATCTTTATGGAAGCTCTCTCTCCCTCACATCCTGTGGGGGCTTTGGAAAGAAAGAAACAACCACATCTTCAGGGATACTTCTCTCACCCAGGCTATTGTTTTTCAGAAAATTCAAAGGGCAATTGTGGATAACCTCAAGATCATTAGAGAACCATGCAATCCTGTCAATTACCTGGAAGCTCACATCCTCAACTCCTGGAACCTGAAGAGTGTTGTTAGTATTGATTCTAAACAAAGTAAGAGAACTAAAGCTAAATGACATTTCCCCCCTCATGGATGGCTCAAAATCAACTTTGACAGTGCTGCCAAAGGCAATCTTGGACCAGCGGGATGTGGTGCTATTCTTAGAGATGAAAATGAAATTTGTAAGGAAATGGTAGTTGTTCCTATAGGTTTCTAAACTAACCACATGGCAGAAGCTATGGCTACTCTCCAAGGCATCGTCCTAGCTCAAAGGTGGAACTGTCCCTATGTTTGGATCAAGGGGGACTCTAATAATATCATTAAATGCCTTAAAGGAATTTCTAAGCCCTCATGGACTATCAACAATATTATAAAGGTTGTTAGATATCTCATTAACACTTTCGATAAATGTTTTATTTCCCACATTTATCGTGAAGAAAATGGCCCCACTGACTGGGTAGCTAATGTGGCGGTCACTCATGACAACATGGTTACTTGGAAGGGTGAAGAAGATCAGCTCAATCACGCCAGATCGATCATTTTCATGGATCGATATAACTGAACCTCAAAGATCTTAAATAGATTATATAATGATTAATAGCACAACTTGGAGGGGTATTACTAATTGTCATTGTGTCAGTACCATTAATGACAAGATGAATGCCACCTTCTCCCATGCTTTCTGGGTCTTTGGGGTCGCTTCGAGAAATTTCTTTCCTATAGCTATCTACAACTCTCAGTTTTTTGGTTTGAGTCGTGAAACTATGGGAGGTAATAGGTGTAGCTATGAGCCCAATAATTGTAAGGAGTGGAAACAAAAGGAGGAAATTTAGAGTATCTTGTAGAAGGGCGGGCTAAAAAATTATATGGAAAGACTCCATGGGAGGGACGCTAAAATCACTAATTTTTTCAGCAAAAATTGGAGGAAGGGCACCCTAAAGATGTGGTGCAGGAGCACCTAGGACTTAGACTATTTAGTTTTCTCAATTTTGGCTTGAAATGAACCTACCCAATTCATTTAGTGAATAAGGACTCTAGGAGGGTCCAAGAGTTAGTGTTTTGAGTCAATGTAGGCCTAGGATTGAGTTCATTCTTCTTAGGTTTGCATTTTATGCCTAAATAGTGGTTTGAGTAGGTAGTTGACCTTCTTGATGGTCAATAGTGTCAAAACTTGGTATAGGAATTAGGGAGGGTTAAATTAGTCTTTGACATGTTTTAAAAGTCATGTGTGATGACTTAGAATAGGTCTCATAGGTTGAGAAGACCAAAAAGTGCAAAAGTGCAAAGTTGGAAAAAGTTGTCATGACAAATTTTGAAAGTTGTCATGACAACTTTTGTCCTGAATTGGTTAGCGATGGAGTTAGGGATTGTCCAACACCCTAGGAAGACTCCAAATATGGGAAATGATATAAGAACCCTCACTTGCATGGTTACCAAGGTTGGAGAATGTGTTTTGTAAGTTCAACAATCTGAAACTACTACTTTTCAGACTAGTTGGCAGCATTTTGGCTTGTTTTTACTCATTTTGTGAATGCAAATGGATTGAATCCATTGATCCATAAATAGATTGAGTTTATTTAGTGTGTTACAATTTTTTTGGTTCCATTTCATGCTTTTTAATTAGTTTACATTAGTTTTCTTGCTTTGGTTTGCAAACAACCAATTTTGGCTTGTAAATAGCAGTTTTATGTAAAATGGTTGCCCTATGAATTCCACACGTGCTACCATCATGGCCTATCGGGAAATGAAGGGAAAACACTTATATAATGTAGATATGTAGGGACAAGTGTTGGAGATGAGTTTCAATATGACTGTCACCTTGTTCTAGGCGAGTCCGGGAGCAACTAGGCTAGAGGAAACAAGGTGAAATTGAAGTACTAAGTGCAGGGGTGAATGCCAAACCACCATATAAGATTTTGGAGGGGTCCATGAAGTTGGGACAAAGTTTCCAATGCAAGGAGAAGCCTTGACAAATCCATTTGATTCCCAAACCCCAACATGACCAGTCACTGCCGCCTAGAAACCCTTCAAAACCCTCATTTTGGGGTTAGCATATTGTACGGTGGAGTAAAGAGCCAAAAACACAAAAATCACTTGGGGTTAGGTGAAAAATTGAAGAAAATCCAAACTTTCTAGGGGGTCTTTTGGACCATTTTCACTCAAGCCCTAGAAAACCGGATTTTGGAGGCCTAATAGAGCTAATTCCTTGTAGCCCTTTTGTAGGCAAAATTTTGAAATCAGTAAGAAAACTAATGATTGTAAACCTCAAATGGACCCAAAAGGCATTCAAAACATGTTAGAAGACACCTCCATACCTTTGCATCAATTCACAATAGTATGAGGTCAATTTGACAAGTTGAAGCCAATAAGCCATAATTGAGCACATGGGAAGTATTGTAACTTGGTAGGGTTCCTAGCTAAAACACTTGAAGAAAACAACTTGGAATGTTTAAGAAGCAAGTACTAGAAGAGACTGAGAAGGACTTGTAGATCTAGAGAGAAACTAGGCCTGGTGAGTTGGTGGAATTGAGCAACATCAACTAGGTGAAGTGTTGAGCAACCTAGGTGAACCCCATCAAATTGGTATCAAAGCCTATAAGATTTGGGCTAGGTGAGTAGATGTCCTCAGTGGAATATGTAGGAGATAACAACATGGTGACCATTGCAGAGTTGGAAAAGAAAGTGGATGATCAGGAGGAAGAGAATAGACTCCTGAAGGAGAAGTTGTTAGAATTGGAGAGTAAGCTTGGTTAGGTAGAAACCAAGGCAGATGAAGTGTTGGTAAAGGTAGAAGGAGAAGAAGGGAAGGGTAAAGAAGTGTATGAGATAGACAAAATACCTAAACCTGATCCTATCCGAGAGAAAGAACCTTTCCTAAAGGCATTGAAGGCCTTGAGTGGTAAATCATTAGAAGGATTGTCATTGTTCACTAGTAAGATGGAGGCAGAAGTGGTCCTAGAATGGATAGAAGGCATGGAGAACCATTTTGAATGTGAAGGCATAACTGAAGCCTAGAGAGTCAAGGTAGCCAAGTCAAGGATGAGAGGAGCTTCTCTCACATGGTGGAAATTTGTGCAAGATGAGAGGAAGAAAATGGGCAAAGCACCCATCTCTTCTTGGAAAGGGATGTTAGTCAAAATCAAAGAAGTCTATCTCCCTGATGACTATGAAGTGCAAATTCATAGGAAGAGGCAAAAATTAAGAGAAAAGACCTTGATTTCAGTAGCTATACGGAGGAGTTTCACAAACTTAGCCTTAGATCTCATGCGGTGGAAGAAGAGAGTCTCAAGGTTGCTAGGTACCTAAATGTTCTACGATGGAACATCCAAGAAGAAATCAGTCTAATGAGCCCAAAAATAGTCCATCAAACCTATCAACTTGCCGTTAAAGTGGAGGAAAAACTAAAAAGAAGACATGACTCAAGCAGCAATAGGGGCAGGGGTAGAGGAAAAGATAATAGAGGCCAATAGAGGAGGCTTTGGGGGAAGAAGTTATGAACAAAGAACACAAGGAGAGTCTAAACTCACTGGGCAGCAAGAGAGTGACACTAATAGAGGAGGATTCAATAGAGGAAGGGGGTCCAATAGTGGTTTTAGAGGAAGATCTAGTGTCCAAGGTAGAGGTTCCTCATATTTTGCAACAATGAAGTGTTACCATTGTAACCAGCTTGGTCATGCACAATATATGTGTCCAGAGAAGGGATCATCATCACATGGTAGTGAAAGAATAGTGAACTATCTTCAAGAAGAGTATTCAAGCAGCAAGACTTCAAAGATTACCTTAGAGTCAGAGGTAGGTGACAACTTGATGATAAGGAGAACTTTGATCAAAGAACCGGTTAGAGAAGAGCCAAGCCAAAGAAGGTCCTTATTTAGAATCAAATGCAAGATTATGGACAAAGTTTGCAAAGTGATCATTGATTCAGGGTCTACAGACAACATTGTGTCAGAAGAGGCAATGAGTAAGCTCAAATTGCAAATGATACCTCATAACAACCCTTATAGAGTCACTTGGTTGAACAAAGGCCAACATGTCCTAGTCAATGAGCAAGCATGGGTGGATTTTAACATTGGGAGGTATAAGGACAAGGTGTTATGTGATGTCCTACCCATGGATGCATGCCATCTTCTATTGGGATGACCATGGCAATTTGATAGACAAGCTATCCATGATGGAGCCAAGAATGCATACTCATTCAAGAAATATGGAGTCACATTCAAGATTCAGTCTATCCTTGAGGAAGGTGAAAAGAGGGCAGCAGGTCCTAATGTTCTTTTGGTAAGTGAAAAGTAATTCTTGAAGACACTTGAGGAAGGTGAAGGTATAGGGTTTGCACTAGTAATGAAGCCCAAAGAGGAAGACAAGAAAGAGCAGCCATATTTGCTAATAGAGGTGCAAGATTTGTTGAAGAAATTCAAAGGCATAGTAAGTGATGGACAACCAGCCTCCTTACCTCCTAAAAGAACCATAAGCCATCAAATAGACTTCATTCCTAGAGCATCCTTGCCTAATAAGGAAGCTTATAAAATGAATCCCCAACAAAATGTTGAGATTTCCAAGCAAATCCAAGAGCTCTTAGACCAAGGCCTAATTAGTAAAAGCATTAGCCCTTGTGCTGTCCCTACCATGTTAGCCCCAAAGAAAGGTGGTACTTGGAGATTGTGTACTGATTCTATAGCTATAAATAGGATCACCATCAGATATAGGTTCCCAATTCTTAGAATAGAAGACCTAATGGATTGTTTAGGGGAAGCCAAGTACTTTACCAAGATTGACCTTAAAAGGGGATATCACCAAATTAGGATTAAGGAGGGTGATGAATGGAAAACTGCATTCAAGACTACAAAAGGTCTTTATGAGTGGCTTGTAATGGCATTTGGCTTATCCAATGCTCCAAGAACCTTCATGAGACTCATGAATGACGTGATGAAGGACTTTATAGGTAAATTTGTGGTGGTATATTTAGATGATATTCTCATTTTTAGTAAGGATAGGACAGATCATATTAATCATTTGCAAGATGTATTACAAAGATTGTATGATGAAAAGCTAACCATGAACTTGGATAAGTGTGAGTTTGTTAAGTAGGAGTTGGTTTACCTTGGGTTTGTTTTGTCTCAAGGAAACCTCAAGATGGATCCTAGCAAGGTTGAAGCCATTGTAAATTGGCATACTCCTAAGTCAGCAACAGAGGTGAGAAGCTTCCATGGACTAGCTCAATACTATAGGAAGTTCATTAGGCAATTTAGTAATATATGTGTACCAATGTTAGACACCATTAGAGGTGGAATGAAGGCCAATTTTCAGTGGGGTGAAGAAGAAAACAAAGGTTTTGAAACCTTGAAGGAGAAGATAGCTACTCAACCGGTGCTAGTGTTGCCTAGTTTTGAGAAACTTTTCATAGTGGAATGTGATGCAATCAATGTTGCAGTAGGTGATGTCCTAAGCCAAGAAGAAAGACTAGTAGCCTTCCATAGTGAGAAGCTAAGTGATGCCAAGAGGAAATACTCCTCTTATGATCTTGAGCTATATGATTTAGTGCAGGCTTTGAGGAAGTGGAGAAACTATCTCCTTCCTAAAGAATTTGTAGTCTATACGGACAACCAAGCATTGAGTTTTCTAAACTCACAAGACAAACTCATTCATAAACATATGAAATGGGTAGAGTACATGCAGGCCTACACATTCACCATTAAGCACAAGAAAGGATAGTTGAATCGGGTAGCTGATAAATTAAGTAGGAGACTTTTGACAGTCCAATAAATTCAATTGAGAAGCATAGGTGTTGATAGTTTTAAAGGCTTGTACCTGGAGGATGAAGACTTCTCAAATTCCTACAAGGTGTGTAAGGAGTATCAAAATCACATCCATAGTGAGTATTCTGATTTTACTTTGCAAAATGAACTATTGTTTAAAGGTGGGCAGCTTTGTGTGCCTAGGGGCTCAATGAGAGAAAATCTCATTCAAGAGAAGCATAATGGCAGCCTTAGTGGACATTTTGGAGTCAATAAGACTCAAGAGTTGGTTCAAAGGTATTACTATTGGCCAAGGATGAATCAAGATGTGAAGAAGTATGTGGAGACTTACATAGTTTGCCAAAAGGCCAAAGGTACTTCTACAAATGTTGGTTTATACCAACCTCTTCCCATACCAAATAGACCTTGGGAATGCATTAGTATGGAATTTGTAGTAGGTTTACCAAGGAAAAAGTAGGGACATGACATCATTTATGTCATTGTAGACAGATTTAGCAAAATGGATAACTTTGTGCCTCGCAAGACTACTCATTATGCATGCCAAATAGTTCATTTGTTCTTCAAAGAGGTAGTGAGGATACATGGTTTACCCATGAGCATTGTTTCAGATAGAGACTCAAAGTTCATGAGTCATTTTTGGAAGACACTGTGGCAAAAGCTTGGCACCAACCTCTCTTTTGGATTAGCCTACCATCCTCAAACAGATGGGCAGACCGAAGTGGTGAATAGAAGCTTGGGAAACTTATTAAGGTGCCTTACTAATGAATATGGTTAGACATGGGATCAAGTACTCTCACAAGATGAATATTCATATAATGACACCATGAATAGGACTATCAGCAAGAGCCCTTTTGAAGTGGTCTATGGTGTGCACCCAAGAGGTATTTTGGAGTTGAGAGACTTAGGTAGTGTAGTAGCAAGAAGTGGATATGTAGAAGACTTTTCTCAATCAATGAAGGAGGTCCATGAATCAGTCAAGCAAGCCTTGATGGAGAACACAAGCAAAATCAACCAAAAAGCTGATGAAAGGAGGAATAACCTTTAATTTCAAGTGGGAGATTTTGTCATGGTGCACCTAAACAAAGCAAGGCTACAACAAGGGATGCCTAAAAAGTTGAAAATGAGAAGGATAGGTCCATGTGCCATTCTAGCCAAGTATGGAAAAAATGCATACAAGGTGGATCTACCTAGTGACATAAGATTGTTACCGGTTTTCAACACAGCAAAATTAGTTGCATACAAGGGACCAGTTCAAGGTTTAGATTGCAGGCACTCAGAGGTATCAGATGATGTGAACAACCTTCAGTTACCAACCAAACCAAATCCAAAGGTCAAGAAGGTGTTGAGTTCAAGGATCCCCAAGAAGACAAGGCATCAAGCCTATTGGGAGCACCTAATAAAATGGAAGGGTATGGAAGATGCTGAAGCTACACGGGTGCTTGAGACAGAGCTTAAGAAGCTTGGAATTGATCAGAATCTGATTCCCAAGGAGGTGACATGATTTTCTTTTGTTTGGGAGAATGGTGTAGGAGCACCTAGGACTTAAACTATTTATTTTTCTCAATTTTGGCTTGTACTAACCCTAGCCAAGTTAGATAGTGAATAAGGACTCCAGGAGGGTCCAAGAGTTAGTGTTTAGAGTCAATGTAGGCCTAGGATTGAGTTCATTCTTCTTAGGTTTGCATTTTATGCTTAAATAGTTGTTTGAGTAGGTAGTTGACCTTCTTGATGGTAACAAGTGTCAAAAATTGGTATAGGCATTAGGGAGGGTTAAATTAGTCTTTGACATGTTTTAAAAGTCATGTGTGATGACTTAGAATAGGTCTCATAGGTTGAGAAGACCAAAAAGTGCAAAAGTGCAAAGTTGCAAAAAGTTGTCATGACAACTTTTGAAAGTTGTCATGACAACTTTTGTCCTGAATTGGTTAGCGATGGAGTTAGGGATTGTCCAACACCCTAAGAAGACTCCACATGTGGGAAATTATATAAGAACCCTCTATTGCATGGTTACCAAGGTTGGAGAATGTGTTTTGTAAGTTCAAGAATCTGAAACTACTCATTTTCAGACTAGTTGGCAACATTTTGGCTTGTTTTTATTCATTTTGTGAATGCAAATAGATTGAGTTTCTTTAGTGTGTTACAGTGTTGTTGGTTCCATTTCAATCTTTTTAGTTAGTTTACATTAGTTTTTTCTTGCTTTGGTTTACAAACAACCAGTTTTGGCTTGTAAATAAAAGTTTTATTTAAAATGGTTGCCCCATGAATTCCACACGTGCTACCATCACAACATATTGGGACATGAAGGGAAACCACTTGTACAGTGTACATATGTAGGTACAAGTGTTGGAGATGAGTTTCAATATGACTGTCACCTTGTTCTAAGCGAGTCCAAGAGCAACCCGGCTAGAGGAAACAAGGTGAAATTGAAGTGCTAAGTGTAGGGGTGAATGCCAAACCACCATCTAAGATTTTGGAGGGGTCCATGAAGTTGGGAAAAAGTTTCCAATGCAAGGAGAAGCCTCGAAAAAGTCATTTGATGCCCAAACCCCAACTTGACCAGTCACTGCCGCCTAGAAACCCTTCAAAACCCTCAATTTGGGGTTAGCATATTGTACAGTGGAGTAAAGATCCAAAACCACAAAAATCACTTGGGGTTAGGTGAAACATTGAAGAAAATCCAAACTTTCTAGGGGGTCTTTTGGACCATTTTCACTCAAGCCCTAGAAAACCAGATTT
Organism: Cryptomeria japonica; assembly: GCF_030272615.1. NCBI lineage: Eukaryota > Viridiplantae > Streptophyta > Pinopsida > Cupressales > Cupressaceae > Cryptomeria > Cryptomeria japonica. Next base: position 350,168,319 of record NC_081413.1, read on the forward strand.
TGGAGGCCTAATAGGGCTAATTCCTTGTAGCCCTTTTCTAGGCAAAATTTTGAAATCGGTAAGAAAACTAATGATTGTAAACCTCAAATGGACCCAAAAGGAATTAAAAACATGTTAGAAGACACCTCCACACATCCGCATCAATTCACAATAGTAGGAGGTCAATTTGACAAGTTGAAGCCAAGAAGCCATAATTGAGCACATGGGAAGCATTGTAACTTGGTAGGGTTCCTAGCTAAAACACTTGAAGCAAACACCTTGGAATGATTTAGAAGAAATCCCTAGAAGAGAATGAGAAAGACTTGAAGGTCTAGAGAGAAACTAGGCTTGGTGAGTTGGTGGAATTAAGCAACATCAACTGGGTGAAGTGTTGAGCAAGCTAGGTGAACCTAATCAAGATGGGAGATCAAACTATCTCCATTGACAAAGACCTCATTTCTCAGGTGACGGGTCCCAAGAGGGAGGGAAGTAATTCTACAAGGACATAAAGATTAGCAAGGAGGCCATCAAGTGATACCCTGAAACTACTAAGGAGAAGAAGCGCCTGGTTAAGCTTAGAAAGACCTACTACCCTCCCAGGGCTTTTGCTAAGCCTTGGAGGGAGGATCTGTTTGCTATTATGCACTACATAACCTTGGATGGAAGCTTCACAAAATTTCATGGCTACCATTTTGTCCTGATCAACCATTTCAGGTATGAAGATAAAGTTAACATACCCTATTTCCTGATTTATTCAATGAATGCTACTATCAAAGCCCATAGAGAGAACCCTAAGGGAGACACTGCCATGAACCAAGGGCTTATGGTTTTAATCTATGACCATATAAAAGATAATCAAATTGTTCACTCCCAGCTTTCTATCTCTGATTCTGAGGAGGAAGGGTCAGACTTTGTTTTTCTATGGGTGATGATTCTGAAAGTGATTCGAAAAGTGAGACTTAGGAGAGTCTGGAGGACTCTGAAGCTGAACTTGGTAAGAAAAGAAAATAGGTGAGAATTAAGCCATCCTCTTCTAAGGGCAAGAAAAAAAGTAAAGAGAAGGTCTTCCAAATTCACTCCTCCTCAGAGTTCTCTGAGGACTCTGAAAAGGATGACTCTCTGTCCCCTCGAAAGAAGAAATCTAAATCTTCCATTCAGAAAAGGAAAAAGCAGAAAAGGTAGGGAAATTCTGAGTTGGAGTTAGAGGACAAAGTGCAGAGTAAGGATCCTAATGTGGACCAATTAGTTGAGGAGGTAATTACGGGGGATGGTTTCAACCAGAGTGTTAGTGGAAATGCTGAACAAATTACTGGTGGAGATGTTCCCAATACTGAATAGGCCAAGGTTGGTGAAAAAATCCCCCCTTCAAACCCTCCTATTGAGGGTTTGAAGGGGTTTGTGGACACCCTCAACTGGCCCATAAATAGTCACAAGAAAGCTATAGAGGAAAACAAGAAGCTAAGCCACAGGGTTCAAATTCTGGAGACAATCAACAATGGTGAAGGTAAATCCATGGCTGAGTATGTTGATGATTTGGGAAAAACTATTGCCAGAGCTGAAGAGATTAGGGACGCCTTCAACCCAAGGTTTGAGCAAGTGGAGAAGGCCCTGGAAGAGATAAAAACCAATGATAATGCTACAGACCAAAGAATGATAGACACTGACAACAAACTCAACAAAATTGAAATCTGTCTCAGAAGCATTGCTGAACAAAGCCATAACATTTTGAAGGCCTTGGCTGACAACACCAAAGTCCTAATCAGTAAGCTAGAAAATGAGAAGGAATCCCTGGAGCAAGAACCTGGCATGGAAGGCATGGGAGATGTATAAGGACCAAGAATGAGGACCAGAGGAAAGAAGAAGGAGAAAAAGCCAAACAAGGAAATCGAAGTGCTCAAAGTTGCTTTGGCAAATTATGACCTATTGGTCATCAAGGCAGTTGATCTTCTTAAGTCTATGTAGTTGCTATTAGCTGTCTAGGCCTTTTATTTGATTTTATTTGCTTTGCTATTCCTTTCTTTTGTTGTCTATTCGGTTTACTGGCCTTCTTGCCAATCTCTTGTATGTTGTTTCATTGCTGATCTTGTTGTTCTCTGCTGAACTATCTTTTGTTCTTATGTTAAAGGTTTCAGGTCCTTAAAACCTATTTTTATATTAATCAGAACCATGTACAATGACTGATATCTGAGTTACAATATAGTATTTTTGCTTAAAAGAGCTCAAAACTAGCTACAATGCTTGCAAAAAAGTAGTAAGAACTAGAAAAAGAAGACTACAATAGAGTGTTTAAGTACAAGAATCACTATTAATGATTGTATCATGTGTGTTGAGAAATTGTGTGTTGATATTTTGATGTGAATTTTTTATTGTGTTTTCTCACAAAGCCTTTAGAACATCTCTCAAACAAACACCTTGGAGCAGGAAAACACTTCAATATGCAGGTTTTAGTTTGTGTAAGGTTTTTGTTAGGCGATTAAGTTGTGAAAATACTTTACAATTCGTTCTGAACAACAAGATATAAGTTTACGTTCTACAAAACATTGATGCATAGAGTGTAAAAATAGAAGTAGTGCAAAATGAATAATCTTTTGAGTCATTGTGAGTCATAAAGAGCAGCTGCAAGTTAGGTCATTTTAGGTGCATCACCAACAACATAGAGTAGGTTTCATTTTACAAGTATTTCTTCCCTTTTCCTCAACAAAGTAAGTAGTTTAGGAGTAAATTTTTAACAAGTTAGTAAAGGAGTCAGTGTAATGCCCCTCCCTTGATCAGACTCAGTTTAACCTAGTTTGACTCCAGATGACCCGTGCTGTAGTTTATGTGGATATCTATGGTATATACTTTATGGGTCAATCATTTACATGTTGATGTGATTATATGTTGTTATTTATGCTCTAATAGTTAGATGATATATGTGATGATAGGATTTAGTCATTATATTTATCGATGTTTAATTGTTATGAGATACATTGTGCTTTATCTTTTTTGTGTTTAGGTGAAAAGGAAAAGAACTACACTGTTCTTTATGGGCAAGCTACATCACTTGCATTCCCTTTTCATGGTATGATATTATATGGTTGTATGTGCATGTGTGACAATTTATTTATGCAGCTGCAGGTACCGAGCATCGACTCCACCCAAATCTTCAGGTTTGAGCATGCTCTATTACCCAATAATAAAGTGGAAAATTAGAGTTATCAATCAGGCCCTTTTGACATGTCATCATTACTTCGAAACGAGATCTTTTTTAGGTATCCTTGTGGTTGTTATTAGTCTTGTGCATTTTATTGATCATTGTTGGTCCTTACAACTAAAATGGCAACTAGATAATAAAAAACAATTTAGAGATTGAATATCCCTGAATAGCTAGCTTTCCTGTAGAAAAGGCTCATTTACTTATCAACCAGGGATGTAAACTTAAAATGGGCTAGCATTGTATGTGCACCAAGTTCATATCGTAACCATTCTATATTATTGTAGGAAAGAAAATTCTTTAAAGTAAACATGAAAAATCTCAATGAACTAATACTTAATCCAAACTCACAACTGGAAATTACTTAAACAACTTTTGTTAAATGATAATGTTCTGGCAAGCAACAAGAGCTACTCTACCATTGTGGCTGCAAGAACAGACATGGGAATAGTTTCCAGCGGCTACAGGAACCAACGATTGTCAAAATAACTATTACTGAAGAATGAAAACTAACTGGAACACACAAAGGATTACTCACCAAGTGGGCCCCCTTGAGTGAACATCTCCAGAACTTTCAGATTACAATTGTTAAGTGTTTAAAATCACATTGATCTCTTTATTTATACATAAAATACTAGAAGACTGTATATTACAAATATTATAGTCGTTCTCTCTATCATCCCTGAGAGGAGAGAGGTCCCTTTATTTATAAAACTTATAACAGATTCCTAGCTGATCAATCACATTCCTATAAAATAGGCAAACAAGATTTATTAAACAAAAAGAAGAAGAAGTCAGCACAGGAAAATAGAACAACATCTGTCCTGGAGCTGAGAAAATAGAGTGTGACTTGCTTCCTGGATCTAAGCTCCACTAAGAATAGTTATAAATGTTTCATAAATCATTCTACTGAAGAACCGGTCAAGTGGCTTTGATCATTACTACTTTCTCTGATTGGGTCTGCATTGCGGCTATATACTTGGTGCTTCTTTAAACCACCACTTAGTCTTTACTTCTCCTTTGCCGACCCTGCATCATGATATTAATGTGCACAACAAACATGTGTATATACTAATGCTAACATGATATAATGTAAACCATACTTTAAGATTGATTTTAGATATTTGCATAGATGAATAATTTAAAAACCATTATATGACAACCTTAAGTATAAGTCAAATCAGTTTTAAAAACACTTAAAAGGTATCAACTAGGAGAGTATCATGATCCAAATGTCATCTAATCACAAGACCTAGGCAGTAGTATTATAACAAAAATCTTTCAAAATAGAGCCATTATTTAGGCTCATCATCTCCCCCCTAACCTAACTTCTTGTTGATCCTCCAGCAATAGGACAATTTTGAATTCTAGCATTGATTCGGGAATTGCCTGTCGTAACCTGCCTAGAACCTCCTGCAGACAGACTTTAGTAGAATCTCTTCATTTTCTCCAATCTCTTCCACCTGTTACATTCTGCTACTTCACTATATGGTGGGTCATTGTCCCCGCATCCCATCAGTGGCCATAGGAGGATTGGAGGCTGAAAACTGAGAGGCAGACAATGTCATCCCTTTGTTCTTCCCAAGTGCATATACTTGGGTGCTTTGTTTAGGGATGGTATTTTTGCATAGAGTGTGGCTCAAATTGCCTTAACTCATCTAGTAGGCTATTCCAGCATTGGACTAAATTTCCCATTGCTACTTGTCCTTCCCTTGGAGCCATTTGTTCATATTCTTTATACACCTCTTCCCTTAAGGGTAGGATATCCTTTGCATAATCTAGCTCATATACAATCTTTTGCCAGTCAAAATAAAGTCTCCTAGGCTCCCTTGATTCAACCCTTAATGGCAGTGAAAGGTCAAGTTCTTCCTTTTTATGCACCTGAAACTACTCTCCCCTTGCTATTTTGTTCTGCATCCATGACATAAGAGCTCTCAATTGGATATCTCCAATGTAGATGAGAGGGTTCCAATTGACATTATTAGGAACAACATAGTTATGTACATACAATTCATAGATTAGATTCTTAATTGTTGTAGGAGATGTCTGATAAGCATTGTAGAATTCCTTTGGTGTCTGCAATGAGGGACTTAGATCCCTGACAATTCTCATGTCATCTAAAAATTGATATGTTGTTCTTTTAAATATAGAGAGTAAACACGAGGAGGTGCTTGGCATTGCATTAGCTGTGGTACCATAGTGGCTACCATTTCCACCTTAGATTTAAGCTAAGCAATCTCCTTGTCTTTTTGTTCAATAATTTTCTTCTGCTAGTCGATTACCATCTACATTTTTACCTTTTCCAATTCCCAATCCTCATAGAGAGCAAGTCCCACCGCATGACTGGTAAGGGAAGTAGGTGGTCTATGAATAGGTACCCTAGGTTTCTTATTTTCAACTTTTCTCCCTACTTCAATAACCTGTTCTACAGCAGATGCTAAACTTTCCATCCTTTCAAAACCTACTTCTTTCTGTGGCTACTCAATGTTCTAGAGTTCCCCCTCTTCTTGTAGTTGCAATTCTTGTTCTTCCTCAATATTATTGAGTTCTTCTTCTTTTTCTTGTTCCCTTTGGGTTTCATTAGGTGGAGAAGGAGGAAAATCATTGTGAGGTGGACTATATGGCTCTTGTTATGGAGAATCAATCAGGATGGTAATATTTGGCTCCATTGATTGATCTTGATTTTTAAGATTTTTTCGGAGCCTACCACTAC